>NC_061117.1:93087438-93282629 GCF_002878395.1 Capsicum annuum | reverse complement strand
TGAATCATTCAGTAGCAATAACAGATAAAAATATAGATAAATCATTAGTATTATATTGAAAAATATCAGGAATAGAACTAATCCCAGGAAGTAAAATATTTACGGAAAGATGTAAAAATCTATATGTATTAACAACAAAACATAAAATAACAGAAAAAAATAAAATTAATAAAATACAAATAGAAAGTCCTTTTGAGCAATTTGTAAAAACAATTGACAATAATGATTATAGTTACAAAGACATAGATATAGAAGAAGATTTAGAAATAATAAATGATAGAATAAGCACAACAAAAAGAATAGCTCATGAAAAACCAGAATCATCAAGCTCATAAAAAAGAACAAGTTATGAAACAACTTTAACAGTTAATTCAAATCAATATTATATAACAGGAACAATAAATGAAAAAGAATATTTAATACTCTTAAACACAGGACAAGAAGAAAATTATATAGCAAAATATCTAGTAAAAAGTGAAGAAAGGAGGAAATGGAAAAAACAGATATAATATTAGGAATAAGATGGTTAGAACAAGTAAAACCATACAATATAAAACATACACAATTATCTATTACATATAATAAAGAGAAATGATTCATAAAAAGAACTTTAACATGATATGAAAATATATGTACTTGTAAAAATAATAATAGAAAGATATTATAATAGCTATTATACACCTATGATAGATACAGGAGCAAAAGCAAACTTATGTAGATACAACTGTTTACCAGAAAGTAAATAGGATAAATTAAAAAGATCAATAGTAGTCAAACGATTTAATAATGAAGGAATTTTAATTACATATAAAGCTAAAAATGTAAAAATACAGATATGGGATAAAATAATAACAATAGAAGAAATCTATAATTACGAACTAACATAAAAAGATATGCTTTTAGGAATGCCATTTTTAGATAAATTATATCTATATATAATAACTAAAACAGATTGGTGGTTTTGCAACACCATGTAAACAAAAAGTAAGGGAAAAAAGAAATATTAATAAAATAAGAAAGAAAATTGATTGGATAGAAGAAAGTAAAAAAAATTACACAAAAGTTAGAAAATATAAAAAATACAGAAGACACAGTAGAGCTAGTTGTATTTTCGATAAATAAAAAAGAAATAACTATATTTTCAATAGATAAGGTAGAAATAATAAAGAAAAAATTAAGATAATTATATAGTGAAAATCCATTAAAAGGATGGGGAAAATATAAAACTACTATAAAAATTAAACTAATAGATAAAAATAGAATAATAACTCAAAAACCATTAACATATAATTTTGACGATTTAAAAGAATTTAAAATACTTATAGATGAATTATTAGAAAAATAATATATACAAAAAAGTAATACTAAACACAATAGTCCAGCATTTATAGTAAATAAACATAGTGAACAAAAAAAAGTAAAAAGTAGAATGGTTATTGACTATAGAAATTTAAATGCAAAAACTATGACATATAATTATCCAATACCAAATAAGATATTAAAAATAAGAAAAATATAAGGATATAACTACTTTAATAAATTTGACTATAAATCCAAATTTTATCACTTAAAGTTAGATAAATATTCTAAGGAATTAACCGCATTTACGGTACCACAAGGATTTTATGAATGGAACGTATTACAATTTGGATATAAAAATGCACCAGGTAGATATCAACATTTTATGGATAGTTATTTTAAACAATTACCTAATTGTATAGTAAACATAGATGATATACTACTATATACAAAAACTAAAGAAGAACATTTAAAATTACTAGAATAATTTACAGATATAATAGAAAAATCAAGAATAAGTTTAAGCAAAAAGAAAGATGAAATTATGAAAAACCAGATAGAAATTTTAGGGATATAAATAGATAAAAGTGGAGTAAAAATGCAACAACATATAGTACAAAAAATAATAAATTCAAAAGAAGAATTAGAGACAAAAAAAAATTACAATCATTTTTAGGATTAGTAAACCAAGTAAGAGAATATATATCAAAATTAGCAGAAAACCTAAAGCCTTTACAGAAATTTTTTTAAAAAGATGTAGAATATAATTACAACGAGGAAGATAAAAAATAAGTTCAGAAAATAAAAATACTTTGTAAAGAATTACCAAAATTACAATTCCCAGACGAAAATAAAAAATTTACATATATAGTAGAAGCAGATGCAAGTGAATATAGTTATGGAGGAGTACTTAAATATAGGTACAAAAATGAAAAAATAGAACATCATTGTAGATATTATTCAGGAACATTTAATGAAACAGAAATAAAATGGGAAATAAATAGAAAAGAATTATGTTCATTATATAAATGTTTATTAACCTTTGAACCATATATTGTATATAACAAATTTATTGTGAGAACAGATAATACCCAGGTTCGATGGTGGTTAACAAGAAAAATACAAAACTCAGTTACGATAATGAAAATTCGGAGATTAGTATTGAATATATTAAATTTTACATTTACGATTGAAGTAATCAAGACTGATAAAAATGTTATTGCAGATTACATATCAAGACAAAGCTACTTAAACTGATTTACCAATGGAAGAAGCTGGCGTCAAAGATACCCAAACAGACTTAATATTACAAGTGTTTAAAGAAATAAAGTTATTACAAGAACGAGTTATCACATTAACTACTGAAGTTACAAATATAAAAGTGCAGGTTGAGAACTATAAAAAATAAGAAGCTATTAGCAAAGATACTGTGCAGGAAGAGCACATTAAAAAACTAGACCTAGAAGGTGACGATGAGAAACACCTAAAAACTCAAATTACTAACGAAATTATAGTTACAGCTGCAGGTGCAAGTGATGTATCCAAGGGAAAAATACAGTCACTCAAAATAAACCTGAACTAACAAAGAAAAAGAATTATAACCTCAACCAGATATTCTCAAAACCATATACACCAAATATACAAAAATCGGAGTCATCTACACCTCCCCAGATATACACATATTCCGAATCACACAATCAACAAAAGAAGACTTATAACCATATCACTAGTACATATATTGATAATATTTAAACCTTAAAAAAATTGTTAAATACAAAACCTATCTAGAGTGAAGAATTAACAAATCAAAACCAAGGATATATTACACAAAAATGTCAGAATTATAACAAACTTATTGCTTTGCCTGGCACCAGTGCAAACTTAATTTCTTCATGTTACTATTATAGACTATTATCTACAGTTTACACAATTACTGGAGAATAGTTAACAAGAATTCAATATATTCACAAAAAATTTATGGATTATAAAAGGATTATGAAGGGACAGTTATTCTATGTCCATTTCTACTCAGCACCAGCAGAAATATTTTTTGATGAAATAAAACAGACAATTACTGTTGTCAAGATAGGAATGACACGAGACTATATTATCCCTGAAGAAATATGCGAAGAAGAAAAGATAACCAAAAATCAGATATCGGACTTCTACCGAAACAAAAGAGTTATTGGACTTAGTAGTATATTGACTGAGTTAGCAAATAATTCTATTAATCAAAACCCAATTTGGATTTACTATAAAAGAAATCAATTATTGGTTTACTCCACTTGTAAAAATATTAGAGAAAATGACAAAGAGATAAGAAAATGGGTCATAACGATCCTAAAATCAGAAAAGCTACTGGTCACAAGATCTATTACGAAAGAAATTATTTCAGAAGAAGCTATAGATCAATTCTGTAAACAGGTTGACCAAAGATACGATGACCACATATCCAGCAGATGTAGTGGTAGACACAACTTTATCCTAGATGTGATGCTACAATAGAAAGAAGATAAGGACAACAGCTAGAAGATACACGATAAAAAGATAATAAGATAGAGCAATAATGGAAAGATAAGGAGACAAAAACATCAAAGTGAAGAAAGCGACATATGAAGAAAAAGCCAACTTTGTGAAATATGTAATACATAAATCATGTGAACATTTAATAGCTTTACTATTTTTAGGATAGGCTTTTTGACTTTTGGCACTTGCCATTAAATGTAAAGACCTAGGACCATCATTGGTTTTATTACTTTTTGACTAGAAATTGTATATAGGTAACGCGTAAAGTTATATTAGGACAGATGTAAAGATGTAAAAAGTTTATGCGTTTCCTTTAGTATTATAAATAGCAGAGCATTTGCTCAGTTAAAGGCAAGACTTTCATGTGTTGAAAGCAAGCCTCCTCTTTTGTAAACAATTTTTTTTTAATATTTAATAAAAAATAAATATATTTCCAAGGAAAAGCTATGGATAAACAAAGCCCAGAATTATCAAACCTACCAGAACAAGTATATTTATTTATGATTATGAATAGCTAAATTCATAAATTCCTGACAATCATGATATGATAAAATAAGTTCATGATAGTTACTTTATAGTAGAATTATTTGAAAAATAGCATGTTAAGAAGTTTATTAGCAAAGTGGAAAAGGAGAAAAATCCATAAGAACTATGCCATCCTAAAGATGAAACCGGTGAGGCAAGAAAGCCGTGATAGGGGAGTAGCCAGAGTAGAGGCGATGTTTAAGGGAAAAGTATCCAGATTACCATGCTAATAGTGACTGAAGAACATGTTATTTAAGAATAATCTAGTATATAGTAATCTAAAATGATCATATTTTGTTATATGTATGATTGAAGGGAATATTTTGAAAAAAGCATCATATGAAAAATGAATACTTATTTATCTGATGAAATGGTAGATAAATTTTAAATACTTGTTTTGTATGTACTTAAGGATATAGAAATTGTAGATATTAGAAAAATCATATTGGAAAAAATATTTGATGAATATTTTATGACTAAAATAAATTACATACCTCACCTACCTACTTATTCTTACAAATGATTACATACCAAACCTACACATCAACAATGATAAATTACGTATATTTAGAATATTGACAAATGGATATGAAAAATATACAATTAATAGAAAAACTAATGAAAATAAAATTAGTAGAATATATGAGAACTAAAGATATAAAATATATAGAATTTCTTAATGAAAATATAGAGGAATTATTAAGATTAAAACAAACAACTAATAAATGTTGTGATAAAGCAATTAATTACTAGAATCCAATTCTAAGTTATCCAAGTTATTTGTAGAAATCTAAGCATAATTTGGATAATATGACAAGCTATATATCTGATGAAAGTAAGATACTAGTTTTATATATCATAAAAGACTTAGAATTAGAAGACATGAAGAAAATAATATGGGAAAAAATAGTTGATTCTGAAGATGAGTTTCTAAGTACTAATTGGATAGAAGATGAATTAGAAAATATAGATTTCTATGGCAAAAATAATTTAGACAGTTATTATTCAGATGGATATTATATAGATTAAAAATGCTAGAATATATTAATAGAGTTAGAGAAAAACAAAGTTGGCTATACGAAGAAATTATTTATAGAAATCAGCTTAGAAAAAGAAGAGAACAATTAAAAGAAATATTAATTTGGATAAATAAAACCATAGAACAACTAGAATTAAAAGATAGTTTAGAACATGATTTAGACATGAAATTATTCATAGACGAAAAAGATAGGATAATTAACAAAATAGATAACGTAGAATTTGTTATCAGATATAGTACAATTAGAATAAATTATTACAAAGAAATTTGCGGTATCACAACTACTTTAGGATAAAATGATAGACTATGAGTATTTAATATATTGGAGACAAGATATGAAAGAAATAAGATTAACAGAAATACTTATGAAAGAGAATTTAATTGAATATTTTAGAACAAAAGATATAGAATATTTAGAATACCTCCAAAATAATATACAGGAATTATAAAAACTAAGAGAAAAAACTAAAGAATATTACAGTAAAACATTTAATCAAATACCATCTAATCACCCCCAAGATATGAACATTAATAAAATTAAAATAAATACACTAAAAATAAAAATGTTTAGAGAAATTAAGAAATATCCACGCATAACTAAAAATAGATCCATTAGAGCTATAATAGATCATTATTATCAATTATTTTTACAAATTGTTCAAAAGGACTTTCTATTTGTATATTGTTAATTTTATTTTTTCCTGTTATTTTATGTTTTGTTGTTAATACATATAGATTTTTACATCTTGCTGTAAATATTTTACTTCCCGGGGTTAGTTCTATTCCTGATATTTTTCGATATAATACTAATGATTTATCTATATTTTTATCTGTTATTGCTACTGAATAATTCAAACTTATTATAAATTTAAATTTTTGGTATATTAAATTTCTTTTTATGGAAGTTATTATACTTTTTTTCTATAGGTTTTATAATTCTATCATCTGCTAAATATAATTTTATTGGTGTATCTATTCCTTCTCTAAAACATGCTTCTATTTTTTGTTGTGCGTGGATATTTCTTAACTTCTCTAAACTTTTTTATTTTAGTGTATTTATTTTAGTTTTATAAATGTTCATCTCTTAGGGGTGATTAGATGGTATTGGATTAAATGCTTTACTGTAATACTTTTTAGTTTTTTCTCTTAGTCTTTTTAATTCTTGTATATTATCTTGGAGGTATTCTAAATATTCTATATCTTTTGTTCTAAAATATTCAATTAAATTCTCTTTCATAAGTATTTTTATTAATCTTATTTCTTCCATATCTTGTCTCCAATATTTTAAATACTCATAGTCTATCATTTTATCCTAAAGTAGTTATGATACTGCAAATTTCTTTGTAATAATTTATTCTAATTGTACTATATCTAATATTAAATTCTAGCTTATCTATTTCGTTAATTATCCTGTCTTTTTCGTCTATGAATAATTCAAAACTTTTCCATAATTTGTTTTGAAGTTTCAAAAACATCATATGGCTTCTTCAAAACAATCAATCGGCTATTTTTTTATTTGTGTATTCGAAATGAATATTTCAGTATTCTTGCATCATTCCGGTGTTTGGGCTAACAAAATCAACTATGTTAACTATAAGAGCAATGAAATCGTGATCAGCGAATATGTAACTTACGAAAATCTGATTTCGACAATTGATGAAGAACTGGAAATCGACGAAACCCGAAAAAAATTGAGGCTCGTTACAATTTCTATGCTAAAAAATCATACAAAAAAAAGGTATGATATATTTTTTATGTATTAGTTATTGTTAATTATCTCTATGTTAATTCAATTTTGTATCTAATGTTTGGTTCGCTATTGTTTTATAGTAATTTTTTGTCCTTATGTTAATAAAGTTGAGATACATTTTTAATGCTAATGATACATTTTGCTCATCTTGTATCTAAGTTTATATAGTTCTGATTAATTATATATCTCATTTTGTTTTAGTTTTATCTATAACACCATATGAAACAAACATAAAAGTTTTGTTTTAGATACATGTTATACATGTTTGTGCAATTAATGTATCTAGTTATCTGTTTTTTGACAGTAAGTGAAGAAAAATAAGTTGAAGTTTTATTTTTCTTGATTCAGCTATGTCCTACGGTACCGTTTGGAGGATTGTGTTTGGACTAAAGAAAAATAGGCACAAAAGATCCAGTAAAACAATGACATCAAGCAATAAGTATTTCGGGAGACGTGGTTTATGAAGGTCACAACTGGCATACTTGTAACTTCTTTCCAAAGGAGGAGTGACAATATAGTTGACTGATTAATAATGTTGAATAATTTCTCAACTTGTTACTGAATTTTTTAACTCTTTGATTCGACATTTTAATTGATGATATTATTACTTTAAAGAATTTTAAGAAAAATAGTTACCGAAATAAATTGTTGTTTTTGTACCTTTGTTAATTAGTTATATATGTTTTCATGAGCTCATTTTTGTGACACATCATATAGAAATTAGGGTATATTAAATTGACAATGTTATTAAATTGTATATTAGTAGTTCGGCTATTGTAAATGATTGAAAAGAGAAATATTTTTATAGGATGTATCTCCCATAAATTTATAGATACAAGTTTACAAAATTATCTAATGTAAAATATAATTTGTCAATATTATTGAGATTTGGTACTATAAGTTCTGTACTTTTTGTTATGTAGGTTAGAGACAAACAAGTATTCGGATTAACAAAAAACTGTTACAAATACATAATAATGCAACGTTGTGTTACTTACTATCATTATATAGTAAAATATGTTTCCTTATACTAGAGACATACAATTTAGTAATATGTAGCTCATATAAATTTTTAGATACAAGTTTAAATAATTTGTATCACTTGTAAAATCTAATATGTTATAGTTTTAAGAGTTAGATCTATTAAGTTCTACTATAGTTTGTTTTGCACTTTAGAGACAACATGTCTCAGTAGGAACAAAAAACGGTTACAGATATATAATAATGCAATGTTGTGTTGCTTTCTACTATTATATTGTATTATATGTTTCATTATTCTAGATACATACAATTGTAAAATATTGTAAATATGTATCTAATACAATGTCTTTATAAAGTGTAAGAAAAATATATATCAAAACATAATTATATCTTTAAATGCTTCAGCATTGCGTTAAAATGGGTGACGAAGTAGAAGTTTGTAATCATTAAAGAAACATAATGTATGTTTATCTAAACATTACTAACATCATCAAAACATCATCAAAGTTTATAAAATCATCAATGATTTTAATATCCAACTAGCAAACAAATAAACTATTATTGAATAAGCAAAACACAGTCTGTTTGTTTTGGTGCAGACTTGCTACTTTGCCTTGATGGATCGTTATTCTCACTAAAGTAACCATTCTTCGCTTTTCAGATCCGTAATTGCAAAAAAGACTAGCATATCTTAGACAATGGTATTGAGTATCAATACCAGAAGATGGAATGCCTAATCCCTTTCTCAGATACTCGGCATAGATAGCTACAAATATACTACAATCCCTATATAGCAATCACTAATTTAATTAAAAACACCTATATACTCATATATCGAAACATAATTATTCTTTAAATGTTCCAACATTCTTGAGTTGCAAGTTCCTTACCAACGTCAGCATTATAGTAATTCAAATAAGTCTATGAAAAAGCAATTTGTGGTAGTGTATTTGTTGCTTGAAAAATTCTTGTTCTTGTACTTCTTCCTCAAGTAGTACATGATGGCATCTAGATGATGTTCAAATTATAATCAAATAAAATATATGTTATAGCAGGAAACTGTAACGATTATTACTTAGATACAGATTAAATTAGTTTTGTATCTAATGTGATTAAAGGAAAAATGTAGGGAACTGAAAAAACAACAAATGAAAAAGATACATATTCATATAGAACGATACATGTTTTGTAATTATGTATCTAAAACAAATTACATGTAGCTAAAAACATCTAAAAGTTCTTTCGTCGCAGCAAATCATCAAATTTGATAGAAACAATTTTCTTTTTGCAGGATCTTTAGGTTAAAATAATTCTTCTTACTTGTGCAGTTAAAGTAACAATCTCATGTTATAGAATTTAATATATCATCATAGATATCACACAATCAGTAATGCATATACTAATGGAAATATACTTTAAGAAATTTAAAGGAAAAATGAAGGAAATTGAAAGATCAACAATTGTATAAGAAACATATTAATATATGACGATACATCTTTTGTTATTATGTATCTAATACAACACAAGAATAGAATAAAAAATCCAACATCTATACTGCAGGATATAATCAAAATTGACAGAAACAAGTTGCTTTGCATGCTTTTTAATGAAAGAATCCATCTAACTTATGCAATCAGACCAAAAACATCATGTTATAGACTTTAACATGGCATATATAGCATACAATCCGAAATGCATATACTAATAAAAATTGTACTTTCACAATGTGACAATTTGAGATTTTGGATATCCATTATGAAAATACCTCATCATTCCATCACTTATTTTGAGATAACATCCGAAAATAGTCTTCTCAAATAAGTCTAAAACTTCTTGGCTGACTACTCCTTTAATTTTATCCTTAAATCTTAAATTGTATGGACTTACAAATCTAATAGGATGAGTTAAAATTTCCCTAATAATGTAATTTAATCCATAAAAATAAAAAAAATGATAAAATTAGTAGAGATGCAACAAATCTACGTTAAGACAATACAATATATACAAAAACCCTAAGAACATCGTACTTTATCTTTTGTTATATTAATTTCAATAAAACATAAAAACACAAGATACATATAAATTGGCAACAAAAAATCAGATAAACAATGAATTTCTAAAGGTATCATACAAGTCAAAATATGTATCTCGGCCTAAAATTCAACAGATTTGAACATGCAATTACCTTAGGAAGCTCATCTCTGAAAATTGCTTCAACAACTCTTCTTCTCATGGTGGGAGCTTTACTTGCAGAACTGTTGGATCCCCTTTTCTTAAAACCACTTTTTTTATTCTTATCCTTCTTAGCATGCTTTTGCTGTAACTTCTTCATAGTTTGAGGATCGTTTCTATTCTTTGATCTATTTTCATCAAAGCCAACAAATTCATAGTCAAAACTTCCAGAAATGAAGTTTACAACTTCTTGAGATTCTTTGATACTTTCTAATTGAGAAAATCCAAGACTAAAAGAAGGCCCCAAATCTCTATTCATAATAGTAATTTAAACAATAAAGCCAATAAAATAAATAATCGAAGAAATCGCTCAACCAAAACATAGAAATTTCACTTTGTAGACGCAATCGTAAAATATTTTTTTTGAAAAAAAAACGTAAAAAGGACTAGAAGAAATTGAAGTTGATTTTAGTGAGGGAAATTACCTTACTTCAAAGTTTTGAATTAGATGGAGAAATTGGATAGAAACCGCACCAGAAATTGCGGCGTACAGAGAGGAGAAGTGGGTTATTTTTGGTAAAGAATCGTCTTATTAGTTGTAGGTTTTAACTTATATCTTAACTTTACCAAAAAGTATGAAAAATTGGGATTTAAGTAATTTTTTAGAAGTGGAGGAATTTTTAGAAGTTTAGAAACCTGTGTTGTTTATTTAGGTAATTTTTCCATAGTTTAAATCGAAGAGTTTCCAAATAAGAAAAGAGTACATTCTTTTTTTAAATGGAATAAAATGAAAGTAAGGTAAATTAATTAAAACGTAGGAAATATATTTGTTGTCCATTTGTCCATTTTGAAGGGAAAACAAGGCTTGGTCGTATTTTATTATTCACCTTTATTAATAAACGCTAAATACACGTTCAATGCACATTCCCTAAACTAAAATATATAATATGTCAAAAGCTAATGAAAAAATGGCCAAAAGCCCCCCAATCTTTACCCCAAATTCCAACTACACACCTATACTTTGCGGGGGTCATAACGCCCCCGAAAGCGGACATGACAAGAGAGTGTATTTCACTCTCTTTAAAAATTATTTATCAAAAATTTATTTTAAATATTGTTTATATAAATAATTTTAATTATTACTTTTTCTTATTCATTTTCTCGTGTCTTCTTCTTCTCTTTCTCAAAACAAAAAATTCTAGAACTCATTAATGGAGTTTCCTCATCTCCAATTTCATTTTCTCATCTTTCTTGAACTCATTAATGGTGTTTTTTGATAATTTGAAAAAGATTACCGGAAACAAGAAACACTTGAACTAAGGAGGCAAGAAGATTTAACAAAGTTTAGATTTTTATTCATTTTCGTATGTGAAGTCTTGGCGAATCTTCATAACCCATGTATTCAATTTCCTCTTTTTTTGTTCAAGATCCACTATTAATGGCGAGCTCAAAGCTTTGAACTCTAACTCGAGTATATAATTTTCATAATGCTCAAATATTTTAACCCACAATGCCATATATAATTTCCCCATTTCTCCAATTTCCTCTCTTTTTGCCTAATATCCGCCATTAATGGCGAGCTCAAAGCTTTGAACTCCAACTCCGACGTATATAATTTCCACAATGCTCAAAGATTTTAACCCATAATTCCATATATAATTTCCCCATTTCTCCAATTTTCTCTCTTTTTGCTCAAGATCTGCCATTAATGGCGATCTCAAAGCTTTGAACTCCAACTCCGACATATATAATCTCCACAATGCTCAAAGTTTTTAACCCAAAATATCATATATAATTTCTAGCATAACCCACAATGTCATATATAATTTAATACAAAATTAAATTTTAAAAATTAACTACAAAAACAAAATGTGGTTGAAGAAGAAAATGGAGCAAAATGGAAAATGGAAAAGAGAAAAGAAAATAATAAAGTTAAATAATTAATTTTTTAGAGTAAAAAAAGAAAAAAATGACATGGCAGCGAGTGCAGCTCACTGCCTGAAACAATGTCTGGGCATAAGCTTTTAGGCAATGTCTGGGCATAAGCTTTTAGGGGTGTAAGTATTCCACTTTAAAATAGTTCAGAGGGGTTATAGGACCCCGCAAAGTATAGGTGAGTAGTTGAAATTTGGGGTACAGGTTAGGGAGGATTTTGGCCATTTTTTCAAAGCTAATTAATCCAAAACATACCCAAACACCCCAAAGCCACCTAAAATATCGCTCACCGCCTAACATCCCAAATAAATCCTAAATCAACCAAACATCCTAAAATCCTAATACTATTACTACTAGATACAACTAATACTCCCTCACGTCTCTAGCAACTAAAATACATCTAAACCAAGTCTAACACCCCCAAAACCCAATCCTACACAACTCCAATACGCTACTCCCTCACTCGCATAAACACACCCTCTCATCCCTATATAAACCCACACATGCACGAGAATACTACTACATGCTAAGAGGACAATCGTATTACTCCCTTCACAACCAAAAAGAATACTCCCTGCACCAAAGAACAACTAGTAACAATAAAATTTAATTCTCTCATGTTACCTACAATAACATTACTACTACAATCTGCAGCAGCCCATAAATAAGAGAACAATAACACACTCTCACGTCCTTCCAAAAGACAACCAAGATTATGTCTTTAGGTTTTACTCGACATTTCGAGTTTGTGGTTTTTGCATGTTAGGTATTGAAAATTAATTTCCACAAGAGATAATACACAATCTCCCTTTGTAATGCAGTTTGACAATTATATGAAACTTCATTCTGACAAAATATTATGTACTTGCTCAAATTCACATGTGTTTAACCAATTAATATTTTTTGATGTTATAATATGGAGTATGTTTGAGATGTTTTGTATTATTAGATTTAGAGTAAAATTGGAATAATGTAGGATAATATGTTTAAACTTCTAATCTTTACCTTATTTTATTTAATACATAAATTGATGGATAATTTATTTTTATTGAACCTGCTTCTGAGATTTTTTTCTTACTGTATGCTTATATTAATTTACATTATCTTGAACTAGTATATGAAAAATGGAGATCTAAAACTCGGATAGGCTTATGGTTATTAAATCTAAACCTTGAATTAGATAGACGTCTTTGGACCACGTGTTAAGTTGGTTGTCGATTGAAAATGTAATTGGCTGATGAATATATCTTATGTTTTTTAATTTATATAGATCATTTAGAAAATTAAGAAGAATTATAATAAAATAAGACAAATATTAAGATTTCTTTAATTCTCGACATCACACCTATGAATAATATACAGTCTTTATCTAGGTCGCAACTTTGCATCTCGAATAAGACATGTAAATAAAATTGCAAGATTGCATTTACGCATCTTGATGCAAATCCTCTTAAAAAATATAAATCTTGGATTCAACTAACATGAGTAGACTCGATATTTAGTTATGATACACAAGTTGAGGTCATATTTACGCATCTTAACCGGTGTATGTCTAAGCTAAGGTCACAACCTTGCATTTTAGTTTAGACCAATAAAATTCAATAAGTTAAAGTGAACCACAGGAGAAACATTATCTGAGATTAATTTAAGTGAAGTATAAGTTGATAAAAGTAATCGTGCTTGAACCAAGGGACTCGAGGATATCTAACATCTTTTTCTCGGTTAACAGAATTTCTAACTTAAATTTCTAGTTTGCAGACCAATATTAAAGAGTCAAAATTTCCTTTTGATTAGGGATCAAATCTAGGTGACTTGGAACACCAAAACTCGATTTCAAGTTGCGACTTTGTAAATAAATAATTCTTTTCAAAACATCACTTTAATTGAGAAAAACTCTTAAAAACCAACTCTTAGTGGGGTTAAAAAAGGGGTGTGAAAATGGAAAATCCACTGAGGATAGACAGAATTTGAACTTTGTTACATTGAATTTTACTAGACTTTTATTATTTTATCAGATATTGCATTTACATTTGCCTAATGTACTTCTTGTTGCTCATTTATTGCTTTGAATTATTGAATTGTATTATAAACTATCTTCTCTCGTGTAACCCCTCTGAGTCTTCTAAATAATCATTATGGGAATTGCACATGGGCACCTCATTCTATCAAAATAAAGCCATGTGGATCCCAGTCCCTGGTGAAAAATTTATAGTGTTACACCTATTTAGGATTGGGAGCACCCACGCACTAAGGCTAAAATGTGTAGCTATTATTTAGTTTCTACTCCTTAACTTGAGCTTGTCTTATTGTTTTACAACCAGTCTAGATATACCTCTTCCTACCAGTCTTAACCTTAGTAGAACTGAAACACTGACATGATATCCCTATTAGAATTTTCTTTATTTGTATCACGTGCATTTTACTTAGCGGGACTCAGCACAGGAGCCGAGTTCATAAAGGATACATACTGTTTTGAGACCAATATATGTATCCTACATGCTATTTGTACTATTATCAAAAGATTCAATGATTGTTGACTGGCTTTTCGATAATTAATTAATTGAAAAAAATAATATATTTTTAAATATAGAAAGCTCCAACTTGTGACTTTCTACCAACATATTGAGTCTTTCTTTTTTGGTAAATAAACAAATTTTATTAATACAAAAGTGCAACATTATAGACTAAACAGGCCAGACACCTGTTTCTCACTATCACTCCTACTTAGACTAGTATGCTTTCAGTTAATACAAAGCAATTTAGTACTAATACAAAGGTCAAGTCTAAGTAAACCATTGAAATATAGATACAGTCATAGATAAACAACTTGTGGAACTTTCTGAGTTGCTTCATCATGACATTAATTCTTTTGTTAGGGAGATGTTTGCCATTTCTTCAATCTTATCCCTCTAGTGTGTAGATATACTGCAATCTCCCTCACTATTCCATCTATTTAAAAATGTCCACCATGGAATTTCATGAGATTTCTCTCCCATTGTCACCACCATTGCAAACATACTACATAGGATACCTCCTCTACCTAAACTCTATTTAGCCTATCCAGTAGTCAGGATTACATCCTCTTGCCAGGAACCTATTGACCTGTACTCCCTAACCCATCCAAGAAATTAACACCATAGTAAGTTGGTGAGTGGTCACTTGAGAAATAGATGGCTCAATGTCTCAATAGGAGCATTACAAAATATACAAGCAGTAGGACAATCAATACCAAACCTTTGTAACCTGACAATTATGGTCAGTCTCTGGTGGAAAGCCAACCATAAGCAAGAACTCTATTGTAAATGTGTTATAGGATGGGTTGTTAAGCCTTCTACTGCATTTTGGGGTACAAAGGTCTTAAAGCAATATATATTTGCTTAATTTTGAATTTAGACTTTTGGACCATTATCTTTAACATATTTCCCAAATTGCCCTAGATAGTGGTTAGTGTAAAAATGTATCTCCTTGCCACTATGACTTTCCTTATCACCAAAGTTACATTTATAGGAATACAAAAAGTACTCATATCCTCTAATTTCATATAGTAGACGTGCACCTATCTCACCCATAAACAGTCTTTCTTGGATGCTAAAGCCCACAACTGCTTGATGATAGCTGCCTTATCTCTATGTTGGTATACCTTCTACTAACAAATCTTTTCCATAAAAACACTCTATAAGCTTGTTCAATCAATTTCATAATTTTCTTAGTAAGAATGAATATTTGAGCCCAATAAGTTTGCATCCCAAACACCATATATTTAATTTGTTGTAGTCTTCCAACATATGTAAGTAATTTTGAGGTCCAACACTTCAGTTTATTTGTGCTCCTATCAATAATAGGCATGCAACCCTAATGAGATACGTAGGCAACCCTTCTCTAGTTTGGTGATTCTTCTTAAAAAAATGTTACCCTTTAAAAATGTTTTGATTCTTATTCCAAAAAAAAACTTCTTATTCACTATATAACAAAACAATTTTTTTTTACTTCATAGTTCATTTTGGTTCGACACCAGTTTACTAAAGTATTACTGGTCTTATAGTAATTTTTGTTTAGTCATTACTTGTCTTATCTTCATATTTTAGATAACTTGTTTCTTTAGACATACATTAATAAGAGTCATTTTCAAAGGAGGGTTAATATTTAAGTGTTTGTATTTGTCCATTTTTTATGAAACAATCATAAATTCACTACAAAAATGGATAAAGTACATTTTCGCAAAATATGCCACTTTGTGAATTACATTTCCCCTCGATCAAGTAATGATGAAACTAATGAGGTATGAGAAAAGTCTAAGAATAAAGGTTGTTGAAGCAGCGAATGAGCCCCCGAAGTTCATGGTCTCTAACAAAACCCCCACCAATGCTCCTAGATTAGTGGAATAGCATGGGTATTTTATATTAGATAGACATATTCAAGCACCTAAATTTCCTCATAGATAATTGATACAATCCAAACCTGTGCCTAGTCGTGTTGGGTATATCAAGTCCAACCAGAATCGAAGACCACCCCAATACCCCACCATTAACCACCGTATGCCCCAAGTCGGATGAATTCTGAACATATAACAAGATAATACAATAATAATCTAAAGACCATAAGACAAGTCTATAACAATAACCAATCAACCATAACTAAATGCCCAACCAATACCAATCTTAATGCCAATATCAATACCAAGGCTAACACTAATACTAACACCACCCATACCCATAGTTGTTTGACAAAAGATCTAACCAGAATTAAAGAATACCCAGTTAGGACATGCCCCCGACCATACCCAAAACCAAATCAAATAAAATAACAATAATGAAAAGAAGTCCATAACATGAAATTGGGTCTTCTGGAGTATGAAAGTTCACCACTTTAATCCGAATCAAAAAATGTCCCCAAATCCAAGTCACTAAGCAGGAGGAATGGTAGTATGGCCGATTCCTACCTCGCATGGGGATAAAATGTCCAAAGACGGTTAGTAGGGTAAGCGCTAGCATGTAATTCAAGGATAAAGATAAAATAATATCATTATTCAAACCAAAACTAATAACCATATACAATCACATATGCATATATATCAGGAGGGGACAAGAAATAAGGTTTAACATACATTTAAAACATTAACATGGATTTTGTATCTCTACCTTCCTAAAATAACCCACGGGCTATATGGGTTCAGCTCCTCCTACTGAAAGAGCCTCAGTATGTGTTAGCCGCACGACTAGAGAAGAACCTGGGATGACTAGTTTTAACGCCCCGTATTTCAGGCTACAATATATACCATGATTCTGATGTACTGATAAATCCCAAAGCCATAAATCCTATGCTAATATGGCATGTTAATTATTCATCTAGCATGTAAATCCACTCAAGCTTGAATTTAGACTATAGGGGTCATTTGACTCAAGGAAGAATTGAAAACTACTTCGATCGATTAAGTTCAAGTGGACATTATAATTTATCTCAACTTCTATTGACTATGACACTTTGTATATGTCGAATTAAATAGCCTACTAATTGTAAAATGATAGGTTTTCGAGTTAGCTTTCCAACGATTCCAATTTTGCTAAAATTCGGCACCCGAGCAAGAAGTTATGGCCTTTCAAAGTAATATGCGTCGCCTAATCAATCGCACATGGCCACTGGAAAGCATAGGCAGTATCCTAGGCGTTACCTATGTAGACATAGGCAATAGCATAGGCAGCGACTAAGTAAAGGTTTCAAGTGACTTAAAGACTCCAATTTTGGGGTAAAATGGTCCTTTTCCACCCTTACTTAGCCCTAAGCACGAAATTCAGTTTCAAAAGACCCCAAAATACACATCCATTCATCAAAAGTGCTCAAGTATTCTCCTTAGGGTTTCAAAATAAAAACCCAAGTAACTCAAGATTCAACCGGGGGTTTTAGAAACTAATTGCATATTTGGAATCTTCTCAACGTAGGCTTCAAAAAGCACCGACTATTAATAGTAATCGAGGTACGTGGGGTTATCCTAAAATCTTATGGGTTTAGTTTATGAACATGCATGCTTTTAAATGGGGGTTTTCAAAAAAATGCTAATAGATTGCTTTAATATGATTTCTAAGTCTTTTTTTTGAATGTCATGGGAATTGTTTGCATATATACTTCAATGGTTGAAACCATGCATATGTGACTTGAGATTTTCCATGAATGTTTGATAAATATGAATGATAAATTTCTTTCAAATTTCCGTGATAATGTTCTGATACCCCATATTATATTGTGACCAACAAAAGAGAGCATGAATTTGAAATGATTATTGGTCACTACTTGTAAATGATGAAGCATCTTGATTTTTACAAGATTATGCATATTTTGATGTGATATTGCTGGCTTACAAGTCGGGTATGATGATACCCTACCAAATATGATATGTGATTGAATTAGATAAAATTTGAATGTATTGATTTTACATGAGATAGGTGGATGGCCAAAGAAGGCTTTGAGTGTAAGGGCTCATCACTGGAAACCGTATTTGCCGACATGGGAACTTGGTATCATTCATTGTGATCTTGCGTACCTCACTTTATGTCATTCTCAAATTGGGACTATGGTTAGAAGCCCTGCTTTGTGATCTTGTGCACTACCATTAGGTCGAGACACCCTGCTGTGTGATCTTTTGCGTCTTCCCCTCACTTATACTCTAATCTCGACTGCAATCGAGGTTTGACAGTTGGTTTAAATGCGATATGTAGGTATTCCACCTAGCTCAGCTGCATTGCATTATTATTGAAAACAATTATATTACGCCCATGTGTTTTCAAATGATTTGATATGAAACTGCTTTATAATGGCTCTCAACTATATTTTTTAAAAATATTATGTTTTTTTTTATATCTCTGCTTACCAGTACTTTTGTATTGACCCCCTTCCTCCCAGGTTCGGAGGCGCAGTCTAGGGGTCTAGAAAATCAGTAGATTCCTCGGATAGATTTGAAGAGTCACTTGGTGAGCCTTCAATATTTTGGAAGGCCTGACTATCTAGCAGCACCATTCATTATTTGTTAGTTTTAGGTCTACTAGTGGCCTTGTCCAAGTTTTTAAATAGACATTTGTTACAATCATGTAGTAGGGGTTTCACAGATGTTATAGAGATGTTGTTTGAGATTGTGGGACATTAATCCGTACTATTGTTTTCATATTACTCTTGACCATGTTTCTGAAATGTTATTTATCTTAAGCATTTCTTTATCATGTAAGTTATGTGCATGATTACCAGACAGGTAAGGGTGTCTCGAGCCTTTATGGTTCAGGATGCTCATCACAGCCAGGGCCTTGGTTTGGGTCCTGACAAACTTGGTATCAAATCACGGTTCATGGTCCCAGGGTATCTGCAAAATCACGTCGTGTAGAGTCCTGTTTATGGGTGTGTAGCGCGCCACACTCATAAGCTGGAGGCTGCTAGGCATTTAGGAAATATTTCCCTTTTTTGTGATTTAGTTCGTGCTTCAGAGTCTGAACTGTCCCCTAATCAATGATCTCTTGTATTTCATAAACACAGTTATGCCTCCACGTCGTATCATCGATCAGAATGCTCAAGCAGATGAGGTCCGTCCCACCTATGGGATGCAGACCCCTAATAGAGCTCACACTCCAGAACTTGTTCCTACTCCGGGAGTCTCTTTATTCCCGACCAGTGCACCTCGGGCTATGCGGACTAATGTTAACCGTCCCCCAACTACTTAGGGAGATATTTCAAATGCAAAATTCAGACGATCTATTCATATGCAGACACAGTTGGTAGCTAACCAGGCTCAACGATTGAAAGAATTTGGGTCTGGATCTGTTGTATCTGAGGCTACTAGGGTCGGACATTTAATGAAGATGAACCCATCTAAGTTCACTGGTACCAAGGTGGAGGAAGATCCACAGGAGTTCGTGGATGAGATGGAAAAGATCTTTAAGTTAATGCATGAGGATGAGGTTGAAGGGGTGGAACTAGCAACTTATCAGCTCAAGGATGTTGTGAATCAGTGGTATGCCGGCTGGGAGGATGCAAAAGGTGAGAGTGCTGAGCCCACAGTTTGGGGTGAATTTATGGAAGCTTTCGTTGATTGATTCTTTCCTCTGGAGTTGAGGGAGGCCAAAGCGGAAGAGTTTATAAATCTGAAGTAGGGTAGTATGAGTGTCCAGGAGTACACTTTGAAGTTTAATAAACTAGCCCACTATGACCCAGAGTTGACTAGTAATATGAGAGCCCGGATGAGGAAATTTTCATCCGGACTTTCTGATAACCTGGTGCTTGAGTGCCAGGGGCAATGTTGAATAAGGAGCTACACTTTGCTCGGATGACTGTTCATATGCAGCAGATAGAAGAGAAGAAAAAGAAAATTTTAGAAACAAGAGAGAAAGGCAAGCAAGCAAAGAGAGCCAAAATCGTGGATCAAAATCACAGCCAACTACAGAGCGGAAAATGGGGAAATAGATGGCAAAAGAAGAAGTCTTGGAGTAATGCACAGTAAGATGCCAGCGCCCTAGTGCCCAGACCACCAGCAGACAGACGATCGCAGATTTTTTAGACTCCTCATGGATTCAGAGCCCCAGATACTCAGTCACAGGGTAGTATGACCCAACAACGTCGTACCACTCCAAGGTGTAATACTTGCAGGAAGAATCACTCAGGGAGGTGTTATTTTGAGGAGAGGAATTGTTATACTTGTGGCAAGGTGGGCCACCTTCAGAAAGATTGACTTTATGCTGGAGGAAATGCAGGGGGGGACTACGACCCAAGCCACATTCATGGGACCTCCTCATAAGGGTGCCCCTTCAGCTGCCGGGAATAGTTGCAACTGATTATATGCTTTGACCAACCGCCAGGAGGCGGAAGTTTCCCCAGATATCGTTACTGGTATGTTACAAATCTTTTCCCGTGATGTTTATGTGTTACTTGATCCTGGGTCTACTTTATCCTATATGACCCCTTATGTGGCTGTTGGTTTTGGGTTTGAGCCCAGTGTGATTTCTGAACCATTTTCTATTTCCACCTCGGTGGGGGATTCTATTATTGCTAGGAGGGTGTACAGGGGTTGTGTTGTGATTGTTGGCAGCCGGGATACACTGGGAGATCTCATAGAGTTAGATATGGTTGCTTTTGATGCTATCTTAGGAATGGATTGACTCCATTCGTGCTATGCCACATTAGATTGTAGGACTTGAAGGGTCACTTTTTCTTTCCCGAAGGAACCAGTGAGTGGGAAGGACATTCTTTAGCAACCAGAGGGCATTTTATATCCTATCTCAGAGCCCACAAACTCATTTCTAAAGGTTTCTTGTACCACTTTATCTGAGGTAAGGACTCCAATGCCGAGAGTCTTCCTCTTCAATCTATTCCTATAGTAAAACAATTCTCAGAAGTCTTTCCAAATAATCTCCCAAGAATAGCACCTGATAGGGAGATTGAGTTTGGTATTTATGTGTTGCCAGACACTAATCCTAGATAATGGTTTTATATGCCCCAGTGTGTCTCCTTGGGGCGCGCCTGTACTTTTCGTGTAAAAGAAAGATAGTTCCCTTCGTATGTGCATAGACTACCATCTGCTGAATAAGGTTAGGATTAAAAATAAATATCCTCTTCCTAGGATTGATGACCTTTTTGACCAGCTTCAGGGTGCCAAGTGCTTTTAAAAAATAGACCTTCGTTCGGGTTATCATCAGTTGAAAGTTAGGGAGTCAGACATACCCAAGACAGTCTTTCGAACTCGATATGGTCACTACGAATTTCTAGTCATGTCCTTCGGGTTGACTAACGCCCCTGTAGCCTTTATGGATCTTATGAATAGAGTATACCATAAGTTTCTTGACTTGTTTGTTATTGTATTTATTGATGATATTCTGATCTATTCTAAGAGTAAAGAGGATCACGCCAATCACCTCCGAATTATTCTTCAGACCCTTAAGGATCATTAGCTGTATGCCAAATTTTGTAAGTGTGAATTCTGGTTAGATACTATTCCCTTCTTGGGGCATATTGTGTCCAATGACGAGATAAAAGTGGATCCCCAGAAAGTTAAAGCAGTGAGAAAATAGCCCAGACCCATGACTCCAACCGATATTCGGAGCTTCTTGGATTTGGTGGGGTATTACAGAAGGTTCGTAAAGAGTTTTTCTTCCATAGTTGCTTCACTCACTAAATTGACTTAGAAAAAGGTGAAGTTTTTGTGATCTGATCTGTGTGAGAATAGTTTTGAGAACTTGAAAGATAAACTGACCATTGTTCCTGTTTTGACCCTTCCCGAGGATGTAGATGGTTTTATGCTATACTGTAATGCATCCTGTGTGGGACTTGGTTGTGTGTTGATGCAGCATGGTAAGGTAGTGGCTTATGCATCTAGGAAATTGAAGGTGCACGAGCAGAACTAACCCACCCATGATTTAGAGTTAGCAACTGTGGTGTTTGCACTTAAGATTTGGCGGCACTACTTGTACGGTGTTCATATTGATATCTTTACTGACCACAAGAGTTTGCAGTATGTTTCCTCGCAGAAAGAATTGAACCTCAGGCAGAGGAGCTGGATGGAGCATCTAAAAGACTATGATATGAGCCTGCATTACCATCCGAGCAAGGCAAATATTGTAGACGACGCCCTCAGCAGGTTGTCTATGGGCAGCTATTCTCATGTAGAAGAAGGAAAGAAAGAGATGGTGAAGGATATTCACCGCCTTACAAATCTGGGAGTACGACTCTTAGATTCCGAAGATGGAGGGGTGATTTTTCATGAGTTAGCTAAGTCATCCTTTTGTGTTGAAGTTAAGGAGAAGCTGGTTGAAGATCTCATCTTGATGCAAATCAAGAAAGATGTGGGTCAACAAAAGGTTATGTCGTTTAAAATTAGTGGTGATGGTATTCTGATATATCAGAGTAGGTTATGCGTTCCGAATATTGATGGATTGCAGGAAAGAATCCTTGATGAGGTGCACACTTCGAGGTATGTCGTTCACCTAGGCTCTACTATGATGTACCATGATCTGAAAACCTTATATTGGTGGAATAACATGAAACTTGATGTAGCTGATTTTCTGTCCAAGTGTTTGAACTGTCAACAAGTAAAGGTAGAACACATGAGGCCAGGTGGTACTTCTCAAGAGATAGCCCTGCCTTTATGGAAGTGGGAGATGATAAGGACTTTGTTACAGGACTTCTAAGATCCCAAAACCAGTATGATTCTATATAGGTGATTATAGATTGGTTGACAAAGTCGGCCCACTTTTTGCCTGTGAGGACTCATTATTTGGGAGAGGGTTATGCTAAGATTTATATTGAGGATATAGTTCGGTTGCATGGGGCACTAGTGTCCATTATATTCGATAGAGGTAGGAGATCTTTTCAGAAGGGTTTAAGTACACAAGTGAATTTGAGCACAGCTTTCCACCCTCAGACGGATAGGCAAGCTGAGCGTATCATTCAGACCCTCGAGTATATGTTAAGGGTATGCTTCATTGATTTCAAAGGTAGTTGGGTAGGTCACCTGCCATTGGTTGAATTTGCTTACAATAATGGTTACCATGTCAGCATCAAGATGGCTCTTTTTGAGGCTTTGTATGAGAAGAGATGTAGGTCTCTGATAGGATGGTATGAAGTGGGTGAGACTCAGTTGTATGGGACTGATCTGGTTCATTAGGCAATGAAAAAAGTGAAGATCATTAGAGAACGACTCAAGATTGCTCAGAGTAGTCAGAAGTCCTATGCCGATGTTTGGAGAAGAGAACTAGAGTTTGAAGTTGGTGATTGGGTGTTTCTCAAGGTTTCACCTATGAAAGGAGTTATGTGGTTTGGAAAAATGGGTAAATTGAGCCCTCGCTGTATAGGGCCATATCAGATTCTGAGAAAGATTGGTGCAGTTGCTTATGAGCTAGAATTGCCTACAAGTTTGGGTTTCATTCATCCGGTATTCCACGTATCCATATTGAAGAAATGCATTGGAGATTATTCCTTGGTATTGCCAGTACAGGGTGTCAAAGTGACAGATTAGAGCCCGTTGAAATTTTAAATAGCCAAGTTCGAAAGTAGAGAAGCAAAGAGATAGCCTCACTAAAGGTACTGTGGAGGAATCAAAAGTTGAAGAAGCAACTTGGGAGTCAGAAGATGACTTGAAAATTAGATATCCCAATTCGTTTGCTTCGATGAAGGATGAGACAGAAGGTACTATTCCTATCTTATCTTTCCTAGTCTTTTATTATGCTTGAAATCGTGTCTGTTTGTGTCCCGCATCATCATTCGGGGACGAATGATCCTAAGGGGGGGATAATGTAACGCCCCATATTTCAGGCTACAATATAGACCATGATTCCGATGTACTGATAAATCCCGAAGCCATAAATCCTATGCCAATATGGAATTTTAATTATTTGTGTAGCATGTGAATCCATTCAAGCTTGAATTTAGACCATAGGGGTCATTTGACTCAAGGACGAGTTGAAAACTACTTCGATCGATTAAGTTCAAGTGAAAATTATAATTTGTGTCAACTTATATCAACCGTGACTCTTTGTATATGTCGAATTAGATAGCCTACTATTTGTAAAATGATAGGTTTCCGAGTTAGCTTTCCAACGATACCAATTTTTCTAAAATCCAGCACCCGAGCAAGATATTATGGCCTTTCGAAGTAATATGAGTCGCCTAACCAATCGTACATGGCCATTGCAAAGCATAGGCGATAGCATAGGCGGCGCCTATGTAAACATAGGCAATAGCCTAGGCGGCGCCTATGTAAACATAGGCGATATCCTAGGCGGTGCCTATGTAGACATAGGCGATAGCATAGGCGTCACCTATGTAAAGGTTTCAAGTGAGTTAAACACTCCGTGTTTTGGGCAAAATGGTCCTTTTTCACCCTTAGCCCTTAACAGGAAATTCAGTTCCAAAAGACCCCAAAATACACCTTCATTCATCAAAAGTGCTCAAGGATTCTCCTTAGGGTTTCAAAATAAAAACCCATGCAACTCAAGATTCAACCGGGGGTTTTAGAAACTAATTGCATATTTGGAATCCTCTCAACATAGGCTTCAAGAAGAACCTAATATTCATAGTAATCGAGGTGCGTGGTGTTATCCTAAAATCTCATGGGTTTAGTTTATGAACATGCATGCTTTTAAATGGGGGTTTTCAAAAAAATGCTAATATCTTGCTGTAGTATGATTTCTAAGTCTTCTTTTTGAATGTCATGGGAATTGTTTGCATATATACTTCAATGGTTGAAACCATGCATATGTGACTTGAGATTTTCCATGAAAGTTTAATAAATATGAATGATAAATTGCTTTCAATTTCCATGATAATGTTTTGATACCCCATATTATATTGTGATCAACAAAAGAGAGCATGAATGTGAAATGATTATTGTTCACTACTTGTAAATGATGAAGCATCTTGATTTTTACATGATTATTCACATGTTGATATGATATTGATGGCTTGCAAGTCGGGTATGATGATACCCTACCGAATATGATATGTGATTGAATCAGATGAAATTTGAATACATTGATTTTACATGAGATAGGTGGATGGCCAAAGAAGGCTTTGAGTGTAAGGGCTCATCGCTGGAAACCGTGTTTGCAGACATGGGAACTTGGTACCATGCTTTGAGATTTTACGTACCTCACTTTATGTCAATCCCAAATTAGGACTATGGTTAGGAGCCCTACTTTGTGATATTGTGCACTACCATTGGGTCAAGACACCCTGCTGTGTGATGTTGTGTGTCTTCCCCTCACTTATACACTAATCTCGGTGGCAACCGAGGTTTGACAGTTGGTGTAAATGTGATATATAGGGTATTCCACCTATCTCAGCTGCATTGCATTGTTGTTGAAAACAATTACATTACGCCAATCTGTTTTCAAATCATTTGATTTGAAAGTGCTTTATAATGGATCTCAACTATATTTTGTAAAAATATTATGTTTTGTTTTGATATCTCTGCATACCAGTACTTTTGTATTGACCCCCTTCCTCCCAGGTTTGGAGGCACAGTCTAAGGGTCCAGAAAATCAGTAGATTCCTCGGACAGATTTGCAGAGTCACTTGGTGAGCCTTCTATATTTCAATAGGCCTGACTATCTGGCAGCATCATTCATCATTTGTTAGTTTTGGGTCTACTGGGGGCCTTGTACCAATTTTCAAATAGACATTTGTTATAGTCATGTAGTAGGGGTTTCGCAGAAGTTATAGTGATGTTGTTTTAGATTGTGGGACATTAATCCCTACTATTGCTTTCATATGACTCTTGACTATGTTTCCGAAATGTTATTTATCTTCAGCATTTCTTTATCATTTGAGTTATGTACATGATTACCATATAGGTAGGGGTGTCTTGAGCCTTCATGGTTTGGGATACTCATCACGGCCAGGGCCCCGGTTCGGGTTGTTACACTAGTACATCCCTAAAAATATAAAGAGTGACATTATGCACACGTTCACGAAGATTACCCTCAAAATGATAAGAGCGAGTTTCCAATGTCGGTCCCCAGGACCTCCACCTTTTACGGCTTTGCTACTCAATTCCCTTTAAGCCCAATTAAACCTTTTACCCATAACCAAACCATTTACCAAGAAGTCTTTAATTAGGTAACCGTTGGTATCATCATACCAAACTTAGAGCTTGCAAGTTTATCACCTTATGCCATATAAACCATTAAACGAAATTATACTCCACCGTTTCCAATAAAACCAAAACCATGGTCACCAAGGCCTTTCGAAAACCATATGAAACCAACCAAAACCATTTCATGTTTTTTTAACCATTTATGCAATGCAAGGATTCCAAGAGTAGTCAAACTACATCACCCTTAATCCTCATCAAGACAGGATCCAAAACTTGTTTTTTTTTTATTTCAGCACCAAGAGAGGAATGCACCACCTTCTTCACAAATACACCACCATTTTTAAAGTCCAAGAGATGAAATCCAAGGTTAGACATATGGCAAATATCCTTTACCAACTCCTTCTTCCCTTCATCCATATGAGCTAAACTTCCCATGGATAACCTGCTAAGAGCATCAGCAATTACCTTAGCTTTACCTGGAGGGTAGTGAAGACTCATATCACAGTTCTTGAGCAGCTTAAGCCATCTCCTTTGCCTGAGGTTCAGTTTTTTTTGAGTAAACACATACTGTAGTGTCTTATGATTGGAAAGATATCCATATACACACCATATAGATAGTGATGCCATATTATCAATGCAAATACCACAGCCAAAAATTCCAAGTCATGAGTCAGATAATTCTTCTCATGCACCTTCAATTGTCTAGAGGCATAAGCTATCACTTTGTCATGTTGCATCAAAACTCACCCAAGCCCCGCATAGGATGCATCACAATAACCTAAAAACCATCCGCACCTTCTGGCAAAGTCAAGACTGGAGCTGAAGTCATCTTATCTTTTAGCTTCTCAAAACTACCCTCACAAGAATCAGACCACAAAAACTTCACTTTCTTTTGAGTCAACTTAGTCAACAGGGCAACTATAGAAGAAAAACTTTCCACAAACCTCCTGTAATAACTGACTAAACCTAAGAAGCTCCAAATATCAGTTGGAGTCATAGGTCTAGTCCGTTTCTTAACTACCACAACCTTTTGTGGATCCACCATGATAATCTCACTAGATATAACATGACCTAGAAATGTAACAACGTTCAACCAAAATTCACATTTTAAAAATTTAGCATACAACTGCTGATCTTTCAGGGTCTGCAACACTATACAAAGATAATTAGCATGATCCACCTCTCTCCTAGAGTACACCAAAATGTCATCTATGAACACAATGATGAACAAATCCAAAAACTGATGGAAGACTCTATTCATCAAATCCTTGAATGCTGTCGGGGCATTAGTCAACCCAAAAGATATAAGTAAGAACTAAAATACCCATACCAAGTACGAAAAGCAATCTTAGGGATATCCACCTCCCTAATTTTTAACTGATGATATCCGAGTCGAAGATCAATCTTAGAGAAAAACTTAGCACCCTGAAGTTGATCAAACAAATCATCTATCCTTGGAAAAGGGTACTTATTCTTTACCATCACCTTATTCAATTGCCGATAATCAATACACATCCAAAGGGAACAATCCTTCTTACGCTCAAATAAAAATGTGCACCCAATGAATATACTCTAGGACGGATGAAACCCTTGTCTAAAAGATCCTTTAGTTGCCCCTTAAGCTCCTTCAACTCAGCTGGAGTCATTCTATATGGGGTAATAGAAATAGGACAAGTGTCCAGAACAAGATCTATCCAAAAATTAATCTCCCTATCGGGAGGAACAGTAAGAAGGTCATCAGGGAAAACCTCAGGAAATTCATTCACCATTAGTACAGAATGCAAGGAAGGACCCTCCGAGTTAAAATCATTAACTCAGACCAGATGATAGAGACGCTCCTTAGAGATTAATCTCCAATTTATAATATATGATATAAACCTCCCCTTATGATATAGGGAACTACTCTCCCATTTAATAATTAGCTCTTTAGGGAATTTAAGGATGACCTTACGGGTTAGATAGTCTAAAGATGCATAGCACATGTGCAACCAATCTATCCCTAATATGACATCAAAATCCACCATCTCGCAACCAATCTATCCCTAATATGACATGAAAATCCACCATTTCTAATTCAAATGAATCCACCAAAGTCTCCTGACCACCCACAGACACCACACAACCCTTATAGATTCTTCTATCCACCATAGAGTCACCCACTAGGGTAGAAATAAAAAATAGGTCTGACATATACACGAGATCAAAAATAAAATACACAGCCATAAATGGCTTTACATAAGAAAGAGTGGACCCCGAATTATGTAAACAGTACACATCATGGGAAAAGAGTTTCAACATACTAGTAATGACATCAGGCGATGCCTCAGACTCCTGATGAGTAGTAAGAGCATAGATTCAGTTCCAGCTAGTGTCGGAGCCAGATGGTGCCACAGGTGATGAAGAGGTAAGAAGAACCTTATTTTTCCTAGAAGCAACCTTACCAAAAGGACAACTTCTAAGAAAATGCCCTAGCTTACCACAGTTGAAGCACTTGTTCTTTCCTTTATCACAATAACCTGATACAATTGACCATAGAATCTGTAGAGAGGATATAATGGAGCTGATTGGGCTCTACTAGCCTAAGATTAGGCACCCTGTGCCCTATAATTATTTCCACTCTAAAAAATATTGGTCACCGGATGGTTTTGGGTAGGGAGCACTAACCGTCGAGTGAGACCCATAATTACCCCACTACTTCTTGGACCATTTTCCACTATTCCTGCAATTGTACTGTTGACCACCACCCTAACTAGAAAATCTAAACTTCTTGTTCTGCCTCTCTCCAATTCCATCCTTCTTCTTCTTTTTCTTATTCTTCTTTTTTTTGTTCTATTTCTCAACCTGCTACATATATATAAAAAGTCTAGAGATATCTATTTCCTTGTTTAACAAGGCAGCCTTACTCTTCACAAATCAAGTCTCGAGATGATCTAGAAGTGAACTTTCTCATTCTAGCCCTCATGCTAGAACTTACTCCGGAGCATAGCGTAATAACTGGTGAAACTTGAAGGCATACTCCTTGAATGACATCTTACTTGCTTCAGATTAACAAACTCTTCCTCGTTTGCCTCCCTCAATTCCTGGGGAAAGAATCAGTTAAACAAAGCACTAGAGAAATCATCCCTCAAGGCTGACTTAGAATTGTCACATCTTGACTATTTCCATTCCTCATACCATTGGTATTCTACATCTTTCAATTAGTATGTAGAAAATTCCATACCTTCCATGTTAGTAGCATGCATAATGCGAAAGATATTTTCCATCTCATCAATAAAGCCTTGAGTATCCTCCTCAACCCTGACACCAGTGAAAATAGAAAGTCTTAACCTCATAAATTTGCCAAACCTTGTGGCCTCAGAAGATGGAGTAATAAAAAAACACCACCCTCAGCCTGGGAAGTCACTAACTAAGCCAACATATGGATAGACTAAAGAAACTCAGTATTCATAACATTAGCTTGAGGAGCTCAAGAAGGACTGTAAGGAACCAATGGAAGACCAGGAGGGCAATTAGGAATAGGACCCCTACATGGGGTATGGACTCCATAAGTAGAGTGTGTCCTATTAGCATTATCCCCAAGTGGGACAGAAGAGTTTCCATGAGCTGTAAATCGTCAGAGAGGCATAATTTGAAAGGCGAACAAACGAGTATTAGAGAAAAGTTTAGGAGCTTATACTTTACAGCTCAAAAATAAAACACAAGAAAGAGAAATATTTCTAAATGCCTCATAGCCTCTCTCTTATGAGTGTGGCACACTACAAACCCTTAAAAGAGACTCTACTCGACATAGATTTATCAAACACCTAATTGAATACCCAAACCATTAGCTGTCTTATACCCCATGTTGAATAAATTCCAAATATATAATATGATAATATAATAATAATCTAAAAACAATGAGGCAAGTCTATAACCGTAAACAAACACCACAACAAAATGTCTAACCAAAACTAATCCAAATACCAATAGCAATACCAAAGCTAACACTAATACCGACACCGCTTATGCCCATAGTTGTTTGACAAAGCCTCTAACCAGAATCAAAGAATACCCAATCAAGACATGCCCCCAACCATAGAAAAAACCAAATAAAATAAAATATCAATAATGAAAAGAAGTCTATAACATAAATTGGGGTCTTCTGGAGTATGGAAGCTCACCACTTCAATCTGACTCAATAGTTTTCCTCGAATCTAAGTCATTAAGAAGGAGGAATGGTAGTATGGCAGATTCCTACATCGCATGGGGATATAGCACCCAAAGATGATTACCAAGGTAAATACTAGCATGTAACTCAGGTATAAAGATAAAATAATGCCATCATTAAAACTAAAACAAATAACCATATGCAATCACATATACATATATATCGTGTCGAGATAGGGAACAAGGTTTAGCATGAATTTAAAAACATAACCTGGGTTGTGTAGCTCTATCGTCCTAAAACCACCTATAGGCTATATGGGTTCAGCTCCCCTTACTAAAAGGGCCCAAGTGCGTGTTAGCCGCACAATTAGAGAAAAACTTGGGATGACTAGTACATCCCTAAAAATATAAAGTGTGACATCATGCACACGGTCACCTAGACCACCCTCACATTGGCAAATATGAGTTTCTAATGTTAGTCCCCCAAGACCTCCACCTTCCATGGCTTGTCTACTCAACCCTTTTTAAGCCTAATTAAACCAGTTACACATAACCAAATTATTTACCAATGATTTTTTTAATAAGGCATTAACCAGGTTTCACGATACCAGACTTAGAGCTTATAAGTCTATCACCTTATGCCGTATAAACTGTTAAACCAAATTAGACTCCATCATTTCCAATTAAACCAAAACCATTTATAATCAAACCACAGTCACCAAGGCATTTCTAAAAACATATGAAACTGAGAAAAACTAAGTCATGTTTCTTTAACCATTTGTGCAATGCAAGGATTCCAAGAGTAGTCAAACTATGTGACAAAATTATTCTGATTGACAATTTCACAAATAGGTCGAGAGCATGCCATTATTAAAGACAAAATCATCATAATTTGGGGCTCAACCATGAAACATTAATTAAATCACTATTCCATACACCCACATGTGGAAAATCATAAAAAAACATGAAAAACCATAATTAAAATCATGAGAAACATTAATCAATCATGAACATCCAAAACCCCTATCCTTTATTTCAAAGCCATAACAATACCATAAAAAACATACATTGAAACATATGACTTTAGAAAAATAACAATGAGAAAAGAGTTACATGCCTTAAACACCAAGGAGCATAGAGACAAACTACCCTTGAAAGCCTTAATTGATTATCTTAGTAAAATCCTAGCTTTTTCTTGAAGATAGAATTTGAGAGTGTTGTATTGGGAATAATATGTTAATGAAATCCCAAAAGTTTTTTAGGTCGTGGCCTCAAAGAGAGTTAAAAGGGGAAATGTCTAGAATGCCCCTAACTTAAAATTGTAAAAATGTTAGGTAGTTATGAGTCGACCCTCGTAATTCATGGCCACAACATACAACTCATACCCTTGAGTTATCACCAAGACAGTGAGTGGGATACCCATACACTGTCCACCATACCACTCCATGACCTCCAATTGTGACCCAACCATACGACTCGTATAGTCTAGTTATATCCAAGATAGAACCTAAAGGGTTAGACACTAGACAACGTATGAGTCAACCCTAACACTCATAACTTATCCTTATGGCTATTAGTGAGCCACTCATACTCTGAGCCAAGTCAAGTCACTACTTTACTGAATTCATTAAGGTTTGACCAAATGACCCATCACCACCCCTACGGCTCGTACCATCAAACCTTAACTATCACAAAACCCCAACCACCATCCACTGGATAACACATGACTCGGGTCACCAAGCCCATACCCAAACTATATAAATCATATGATAAGTCGTTACTAGGATAGTGAGTTTAATGCTTAGGAAATTTCCAAGGGCCAAAACCCAGGGTATTTTAATATTATGAGATATAGATCAGGCAGAGAATTGATTGAGGCACCGATTCCATTTTGGGACTCTACAAATAATGTATTCCACTTTAGAAACTTCGAGTTGACTCAAACTTTGAAGGATTTAGGTGGTCTCATGGGATTAGACAAAAATCTCCAAACAAAGACACCTTTAGGTCCAAGGAGTGTTAGTGGAAATAAGTTCCTTCGAAAAATATAAGTCAACCATCCTTAAATGGAATATTTAGATAATAAGTTGGTTTCTTTAGAGTTCTTATATGAGAGGTATAGGAAAAACAAAAGCTTTGAGAAATTTGGGAGTAAGCTAAAAAATGAAGGACACTTCCTTATATGGATAAAACATTGAAAAAGGCATTCATGGTAGTATTATTGGAAACTATGTTTTTCCCAAGTCGAGATGGAAAAATTAATATTTGTCTTTTTAGAATAGTCATAGCTTTATTGAAGAAAGAGAAATATACTTGCTTACCAATGATTCTAGCAAATATCTGTTGTGTTTTGACTGAATGTGGAATGGTGCTGACTATTTTTAAGGGTTGTAGCATCTTGCTATAAATATAGTTTCTACATCACTTGTATCATCATTCCTATGCAGCGGATTTCAAACTAAGTAGACGACCTATATTTTGAGCCACCGAGATAGGATGGAGAAACTAGAAAATGGCTTACCAAAGGGTATTAAGGTTTGGTGAAAGTATCTTTTTAAGTTGATTAAATCTAAGAGTACCTGAAACTATCACTGGTTTTCATCTGTAGAGGTGATCTATTTATCTTTATGTCATCTATTTCTTGTCTTCATGGGCTTTAGAAAAATTCATCCATATTCACCAATTTGAGTTCTACATCAGCTAGGTTTGAAATAAGTTGTGCCAGCAACTTAGTATATAAGAGATTTTATATGGGAAATAAAAGAGGAAGATCCACATAGGGAACCACAAGCTCAAAAACTTTGGGGTGATCATCAGATTCTAGATTCAAATATTATGGTAGTCGATCATGATCAGGGATAGGTGGACCCCATATATCTTTTTTGGTTTGATACTCGACCCCTGAGGTAAGGAAGGATGGATCCATTTGAGAGGTAGTAGATCGCAAAGTAGTGATTCAAATTAGAATTAAGAAATATCGATGCAACATTAAAGAAAATTATGAGTTCACTTTGCATGTTCTAAGTATATATCTAGAGTTCTAGAGATGAGTTGGCTTACTAAAAAAAGAGAATTGAAGCTAGGGTTAGGTTGACTCATAAAGGGTTGATAAAGAACATCGTTCCACCATTCATACCTTACAGGAAGACTTGTACATTTCTACGAGTGCTATGGAGTAAAAATTAGGTGATTTTGAAAAAGAGAAAACTTTGTTAATATTCACCTACTCTAGGCTTCAAGATTAATTAAAAACTTTCATGGAATGGGAAAGGGAAATTTCTAGGCATTTTATAGCTCATCTGAAAGTTAAGGCTAAGAAAAACCAGTAGATGGTTGAGCGGAGTGCGCTTCACAACCAAATTAAGAATTTAAGGCACGTGAAGACCATCTAAACCATATAGTCTATACTATGTAACAGTGGTTGTAAAACTATCATGAAAGTATGAATGAGGATAAAGGATGAGTATTTCAGCTCAAGGATACATTAGTGATGCTTATGTTGCTTATCTGCACTGAGATAATGAGGCCATAGGTCGACTAATACATGTCTTTTCTCAACATCTACCAAAAGCATTAGTCAAATATATTCCAATCTAGAGGGGAAATTGGAGTCGAAAGCAACTTAGGAAGACATCCTGGATTATATTTCTTTTTCTTTGGTCCTAAGAGTCAGTCTAGTTTACCTTCATCAACTTTTTGATTCTTCTGAATTATTTTTATTATTATTGTTGTTATTATTACTATTATTGAGTCATATTAGAAATTTGAATGGAAATGATTTCAATTTAAAACTGTATTAGTTTATTTAATTATATATTATTTTAAAAAAATCAACAACAACAAATATTGTTATTCTCTCATACTATGTAATCATCCAACTCATGTTCGACATGATACGTAAGCAACCCTCAATAGGTTCGATCAAAACACTAAAATATGAAAGAATTAAAATAAATTTTATAAAATTTGGGATGAAACACTAAAATTCTTAGCATAAAGCTTGATAGGAATTTCCTATAATGGTTCATAGATTAGGATATTTCTAACTATATACGTTGGATGATTTAGCTTAAAGAATTGTTCAGTAGTTCTAATACAATATTGACATAGTACTAGATCTCACCTCGATGGAAAACATAAGAAAAAACCTCTAAAAGCTTTCACGAATATTATATTAGTTTGACAGAGGAAGTCGGGAGAATTAAGCCACCGATGAAGCAGACAAAAATAATTATAAGCACAAGAACCTTACTATTACCATAATTTGCTTGCTGCTATTGGTAAGACATTTTTGAGGTTATTAGGTTGGTGAAATAGTCAAAAATGGCCACAAATCTACAAAAATTATGAGTCAAGTAGCTCTTAAAGCCACCACACAAGTAATCCAAAATGGGTCGATTGGTTCTAGAAATTAGAAAAAGAAAGAGGAAGGATCTATGATGGTGCTAGGATTTGGGGATGATTAAAAGAGGACCATCCACCCATATGTGCAAGTACATAATGGAAGAGATAATTCTCCTCAGCATCACCATTCACATAAAAGTCCTCACTTCTTACTCGAACTGGCCTAATATACTATGTTCAAAGCTTTAGCTCTATTCACTCTAGCATTCACTATCTGAAAACAAAAGAATGAAGAAGGCCAGATACCAATTTGTATCACCAAATACTAATTGGAATCAATTCATAACATCAAATAAAAAAGAAATAATAGTTTTCTAAAGTCCTATAGAATCTCGGAAAAAAGTATCGTGTCTCTGTATCTTTCAATAAGACTTTACTAGACCTATCTTGGTACAATGAGAACAACGAACCTAGGTCTTTGGTACCAATTTTGTCACAACCTAAACCCACCATGAGCAACACTCACACTAAACCTTAGTGGGATAAGCTTCTCAATTATTCAATCAAACACGAAGCCAAAAGTTAGGTAGCTAAATAATTCTTAGTAAAAAAACTAATAATTTGATAACTAGACAAAAATAATAATTCAAAAAGTCTAAACAGTCCCCTAGCATGTGAAAGTCATTGTACCAAAAGTATCAACAAATGGGTTCAACTAAAAAACTAAAAATGTCTAAGTCCAAAACAATAGACCAAAAATTGAATGAAGAACTCATGGCAGCCCCAAAGATGTAGCTCACCCTTGAATTCTAAAACTATTTGAATCAAAACTAAGGTCTCAAAAAAATCGTCAAAATATGCTCTTTACTCAACTAAAGAAGAGCACATGTAGTATTAGCACACAAGAAAAAAATGGTGTACTGGTAGGGTCATCAACCAAACCAAAATGAGAAATATAAACAACATAACCACAACTTAGTAAGGAAAGATAACCACAATCGAAATGATCCGGTCTGGCCCATTCCTAAAAAGAAAGTTCATAATACCTAACCTTATTTAGATGTTACGAAACATACTCATTATAAATCAACATGGATAACAAGTAAAGTCAAGAACATGACTTCCAACAACACTCTGCGTTAACAATTAGGACAACATTATTTAAATCAACCATGTCATAAGTAAACAGGTAAATGGACAATATAGAATTATGCCACAACTTATAATTTGCCCAGACCTCTCAAGGATCAATAAAAATAACAACAATGACAATTATCATGCAACCCAGTTTACATAAAGAAACCAAATTTAGCAAATAAGCACATAAACCCAGTTCACTCGAAGAACCGATATAATAAGTTAATACTTAAGCCCGATTCACTCAAGAAACCAATATGACAACAAACACATTATCCCAGTTTACTCAGTAAACTATCATACTCACTAATTTCTTATACATACATACTAAAAGTCTTATGGTTACCTACTAGCCATGACCTATAAGGTATGAGCCCTTGTCCATATACCAAGTACTAGACATCAAGTGCCTGCCAACCTTATACCAGCCAATCCCTTAAAGATGCCCAAATACTTCTAAATCCCATAATAATGATAGATATCACAAAAATCACACCATAAGGATAATAGAAACAACACTTGTATAAACCAAGAAGCATTTATATAAGCTTATTATAATAGTTGAACACCTAGGATAACAAACAGTCATTCACTTTCCTTGAACATGCTTTGTATAAGTAATATGAAGTAATAGTTATAATTACCATAAAACAACTTGGGTTTCAACTATATTGAACCATCACCTACCTTAATCCAAGCCCATAATGATTTAATGAACTTGAGCCTTTCCTTTTCTTGAAACCTTTGCTTGATTATGGTAGAAAAACATGAATATAATACATAATCAACTAAATTACCTACAATATCAAGGATTATAACTTAAACCTAAACCTCAAGGTCAATTTGATGATCATTCCTTTAATTTATAAGGGTTTTCTACCATAAATTCACCTTCAACCTATGAATTTTATGATTACATTAGTGAATTATAGACATGCAAGAGAAAATTATTAACTTTTAACCAAAATCCAAAGGTGTTACATCTAATTTACCCTGTTGCACCAGAAAAATTAGCCAGGTTAAGCTAAATTCTTACCAAAGCACGTAACTAGTGATTCTAAAGTTACAAATCTAAAAAAACTAGTTAATCGGGGGTGATTAACTAACTTTTACAAATTAATTTGGTTGAAAATCACCCAAAATCATATAAGATTTCCCTAAAAATTTAAATATATCTCGTATAGTGGTCTGATTCTACTATAGCAACCTCGCTAAGCAGAACACACCTACTAGAGTGGGGTTTATCTAGTTTGACTCCTGCTATTATGAGAATTATTTTGATATAGTGTCTAATCATAGTTTCCTTCCACCTAATATTGTAGGTGTGGTAGGGTAGAAAGTCGAGATTTCTCCCAATTTTACTTTTTTATAATGCATCATCAAACCATAATATTCCAAACTAAACCGTTTATGTCAAGTTTAATACTGGGAGTTCTAATTACACAAATTCACTCAACAAAAATCTTACAGAGTTTTAAATCTTAGCTATTATAATAACATACTAAACTTTATTAGATCTACCCAATCCATTCCCATATTTACCTATACCATACCTCACATGGATTTTTTCAGACTATCCTAGCCTAAAAATTCTAATCCCAATTTTGAGAAAAATTCTACCCAAATATTTGTATGTTAAACTTAACGTAATGATGGAAAGGTTTGCTATGAATTTACTCATAGATATTATGAGATATATACCAGACAGAGATTTGATTTAGGCACTCATTCTATTATGGGACTCCACAATAATGTATTGTGCTCAATGAATATGAGTTGACTCCTATTTTGGAAGAGTTAGGTAGTCTCAAAGGGTTAAGCAAAATCTCCATACAAATACACCTTTAGATCCAAGGAGTGTTAGTGGAAACAAGTTTCTATAATAGATGGGAAAGGGAAATTTCTAGGCGTTTTATAGGTCATCAAGAGAAATTGAAGGTTGAGAAGAATCGGTGGATAGTTGAGAGAAGTGAGCTTGGCAACCAAATTGAAGAATTTAATGCACATGAAAACCATTTTAACCATATAATCTATACTACTTAAGAGTGGCTGAAAAATTATCATGCAAGTATGAATGAGTCCAAAGGATGATTATTTCAGCTTACAAATACATAAATGATGCGTATGATATTATCTAGATGATGAGACCCTAGGCCGATAGCCGTACATCTTTGATCCACATCTACCAAATGCATTGGCCAAAATATATTCCAGTCTAGAGGGGAAGTTGTGGCCCAAAGCACCTTGTGAAGACAACTGGATTACATTTTATTTTCCTTGGTCCTTAGTGTCAGTCTAGTTTACCTTCATTAGCTTTTTGAGTCTATTGCATGTTTATTTTTATTTTCCTAAGTCATTATACTAGGAATATGAATAGGATTGATTTTTTAAAGGTACATTAGTTTATTTATTTATTATTTAAAAAATAGAAAAATATTCAATAATATAAATATTGTTATTTTCTTAAACTATGTAATGATTTGATTCATGTTCACCATGATACATACGCAACCTTCAATGGGTTCGATCGAAACACTTTCAAAATCAAACAAAAAACATACATGCAAATGAAATAAAAAATATTAAAATACATTTCCTTAAAGCTGGGATGAGACATAAAAGTCTTCTGAAGTTTATTTTACCAATGAATATATCTTAGGTGCATGGCATACGATGTGTGATACTAAACCCTAACATGTCTGCTCTTGTCTTGAAAAAAGCTATGGGTGGTTGATTTGTGGTTAAGATGGCATCTTATTCATGCTACACCAATTCCAAAGGAAAAATGACCCTTAAAAATGAAGTAGAATCTAACAAAAAAGAAATGAAAAATTAATTGATTACATAAGAAACTGCATCAAAGGAGGAGATCAGATTTTTGATACAATATATGGTAGAAATGTAATAAGCCTGGACGAATGGATAATTGCCACCCCCTTTAATCCCCAAATTTACAATACTACAACTCTAATTTCTACTCAATCCCAAACAAGTGATCCACTAACCTACCTGGTTTTGGCTTACACACTCATGTGTTCATCGCGATTAGGACCTCTATCATACACCCTCTAAATGTATTGTTATATATAACCCTTTTTTTATTTCTAAAGTTCAAACTACTACAAGTTCTCAATGGAAAATTATACTAAAATCTTATAGCCATCCTCATCACGATCAGTATGATTCCCCTAAAGTGATTTTTAAAGTCATAAACTCATGCTACCCCACTTTTCAACACAGTTCCCTTGTCATGATTGAGAAGACTACTAGGAATGAGGAATGGAAATAGATGGCAGTAAAAATAAAAAGCCTATAGCAAAGAATAATAGACATTCAAGGACTGGATACCAAAAAATGTCATTTAGAGACTTGTGTTTGTCCCTCCATGTTCAACTACCTATCAGTTTTAAAACTCTAAAGTTTGAGAAATATAATTGTCATTATGATCGTACTGATCATATGAAGAGATATTGCAATCAACTAAGAGGGGATAGAGAAAAATAAAAACTAATCATGGCTTATTTCAGGAAATATTAGTACAAATCGCCTCAAAATGGTTCATGACTACTATCTTTCATAACATAATGCATAAAGAAATTAAGGTAATCATTGATGATGTTATCATTAAGTCTAGGTCCCAACAACACCATGTGTGTGACTTAAGAAATATCTTCTAATGCTTTTGGAAGTATAATATCAAGCTTAATCAAGCCAAATATGCATTTAGAGTTCCAAATGGGAAACTTTTAGGTTTTATAGTTCGACAAAGAGGCATTGAATTAGTTCCCTCTAAGATAAAGGTAACTTTAGAGTAGCCTTCCCCAAGGAAAAATCCCAAAGTTATGAGTTTTCTTGGAAGGTTGAATTACATTAGTAGGTTTATTGCTCAGCTTATCACCACATGTAAGCCCATCTTTAAGTTGCTGAAAAAAGATGTTCCTATTGAGTGGACAGACTAATGTCAAGAGCCTTTTAAAAAAATCAAAGATTATTTATCAAATGCTCCAAGTGTAAGTCCCATCAAAACTCGGTTGGCCTCTATTGTTGTATTTATTAGTGATGGATAACTCTTTTAATTATGTTCTAAAACAACATGATGCCAAGAGAAAAAGTGAATAAGTGATATAATATTTGAGTAAGAACTTCACAAGTTATGAAGTAAAATACACTCTTCTAGAAAAGACATGTTGCACCCTACTATCTTTTGTCCTACACGACTTACCTCATTTATCAAATGGACCCTTTGAAGTACATCTTTTAAAAATCCATGCCAATGGATAGGTTTGTAATGTGGCATAATTTTACTCACTGAATTTGACATTGTGTATGTTACCACTATGAAAGCAGAAGAATTAGATGATCACTTGACTAAAAATCTAGTTGATGAAAAGTATAAGACCTTGAAAACTTATTTTCCTAATAAAGAGATCAATTCCATCGAGGGAGAAGTTGAGGGAGATAGTCACATATGGAAATTATACTTCGATACGGATGTCAATATTAGAAGTGTAGAGATTTGAGCATTTCTTATTTCACCATCCGAACATCACTACCCTACCACAACATAACTTTGTTTCTTCTGTACTAACAATACATCAGAATATGAGGCCTGTATCATGGGTTTAAACATGTCAATAAATCTAGATGTACATCAGTTAATAGTTTAGGAGATTTTGAATTGCTCAATTTATAAGCCCTATGCAAAAGGTACACGTAAGATATTAAGCTTATTTTATAAAGAAAATGTTTTGAGGACCTCAGGAAAAGGTTCATGCTTATTGAGTTCAGATATTTTCCTAGATCTTACAATGAGTTGGCTGATGTTTTGGCTACCTTAGACTCAATAATTTCTTATCCAGGTAAAGCTTAAATTGACCCATTAGAGATTCAGACTAGGGAGCAACATGGTTATTGCAATACAATCAAAGGGGCCAAATGAGGACCTATGGAACCATGACATCAAGCATGTTTTAAAAATAAAGAAATATCATATGGATACCAATGGAGATAAAAAAAACTATTAGGTGACTTGTTAATGGTACTATGTTTGATGCTCTTTGCTTTAGCACCTTTTGCACTTGCATTCAAAAGTTGAGGTGATGATAGTCCATCATTATCTTTAGCCAAATACCATTTATGCTTTGCTATCCCTTTAAAGCTTTATAGTATTTCTTTGTTTTCTCCTCTATGAAACCCAAAAAACAAAAAAAATCAATAAACCATCTTTTTATTGAACTACATCTGACTTAGTTCCTAAATGGATATGTACGCAGCCCTATTTTTGTATTCGGTCCAACCAACAAAAAATCAAACTCCTAGTATGCATAGAAACTAGGGAATTTTTATTTTATTTTATTCAAAAATGATTCCAAAGTTGTAGTACATTTTGAAGTCCTTTCTCTTTTTCCCACTAAGACCTTTCGATCAATTTTTGAGAATGCCAAGCGCAGTGCATTGTACATGTATGATTTGTAGATATAAAATGAAATGAAAGAATTTTATAAGTGAAAAAACCTCGTAGGCTCTATAAGGAAATAGTAAGATTAGGAAAAAATGAGAGATTCTTATAGGTGAATACCCTTATGAGTACCATAAGACGATAAAGATTTTGTAGGAAATAACATGAGAGAGGCCAGTCAATGAAAATCCACAAAGGGAACTATTGATTGATAGAGAGTTTCCTATCTTGGCATGAGAGCAACCAAAATGAATAATTTAAGTTCAAATTGAGGTGTGGCCTATTTTAAGATTTACACAGCTTCGATGGATCAAACGTCCAATCCAATATGCCTATTATGTTTTACAAAAGTTGGTACATACCTCAAGATAAGTTTTTTCCTTCTTTCCTTGAAATGTATACCTTTTGTTTAAACATAACTTTTTAGAAAAGATTTCACATTGGCATTTCTTACTTTTCCATATTACATTCCTTGAGTCCCTTTTTGTTAAGTCAAAAGCAAGAAAAAGGAGTTGCAAAATTAATTACGGTTTCCCAATGGTTGCAAAGGATTATTTGGCATGCATAGCATCGTCGACAACATGAAACTGTTTCTGACAAACCTCCATAGGTATGGTTCCAGAGCAGAGTATTTTTTTGAGGCATCGATACACAAATAATCAAAAAGGTTTTTCAAAGAATAGTATTGATTACACCATATATGTGAAATGGTATTGGCTCAAAAATAGTCAAGACAGGGATTGAAAGATGAAGGTTCAAGGCTGTCAAGCAGTTTTTTCAATTGCCAATAAAGTTAATTATATAGATAATATGCATACTTAAAGAAAACATAAACAGTGTAACAAGGCCATGGACCAATTACCATTTTGAAACTTAAAAAATTTTCCTTATTCAGATATGGAACAATTACTCTCAAGGAGTTTGAATGAAAAGACGAGAAACATAAAGTAAAGTTTCTCAGATCTTTGTTTTATTTTGGTAATATTATTCTCAGTTAGCATTATAGGAAATAGGAAAACCCTACCTATATAAAAGTGAAGAGTTTTGAGTCCTTCAATTTCAAAATTGGGGTATTTTTATTTTTTCTTATTTAATTTTTTTTTAAAAATAGATATATTACTTTTTTGTCTTCATAGGTACGATGCTCCTTGGTTAAATTTTAGGACACAAAAACACTATTCTCTTTTGCTCGTACTTTTCTTCTTTAAGTCTTCACAGCATCACCTAATTTTCCTTTTTAGGGAACAACCCCCCCTATTTTTCTCCTTAAGTCTAATAAGTATACAACATCCCCTGGTCTCCTTTTTTAGGGAACAAAACCCGTTATTTTTATTCATTAATCCTTCAAAAGGTACTATATCCCTACATTATTATTTTAATGGAAAAAAATCTCATATATTTCTTTTTAATGTCTTCACAAGGTACCTGTAAGACTCTGCAAAATTACAACTATTTTATTCTTGACCCTCCCGCATACATAATGTTGATTTCTGACTGAAGTTGTGTTAAGAGATGTTAAAAGGGTGTTTTGTAAGTGTTAGATTTATTGAAAGGGGTTAGGAGCCATTTTGAGACCTTGAGGAAGTAAGCCTCTGTGATACTGGCGAGCCCAGATGTTAAACCTCTACGATAAGGGTGTGCCACGCTGCTATGTTAAATTCATTCACTTTTTATTTTTTTCACTTGGAGTGAAGGGCTTTTGGTCTTTTTACCCCTTGCACGACTTTTAAACATAAAATAAACCCTTTTTCTTCAATTTTCAAATATCAAAACCATTTTTTTCTCTTTAAATCAAAACCCAATAAAACCTAAGGGTTTTTACAGAAAATTCAACATTGAAGATCCAAGCTTTGATTTTCTTTGTGTTTAACGCATATTGCTTATCTCTAACTTATATTTCTACATTGTGGAATCTATTTTATCAATATTCATGTGTTTTAATTGATGGGTTTGAAATTGGGTTGAGGGGTTTTGATTGTTATTACTTGAATTGCTTCTCCCATGATTTGAATGGGTTATTCATTCTTTAATTTATGGTTTTTGGGACTAAATTAGTGAATTTTTTAAATGGTTGGAATGGGGGACATGGTTTTCCTCAAATTAGATAATTTTTGGCTTGGTAATAGCATTAACCTCAACCCACTATGTAAACTTGATTTTGAATATGGACAATTGCAAGGTTTAACATGTATTTTGAATTCATTGCATTGAATTAAAGGATAAATGAATGAATATCATTTCGGATGGCCTTAGTTTTGGATTTTAAATGGAACTTGGGATTCAATTTGGTTATATGGATTGGTTTGGCATAATTGAATTAGCTTGCAAGCATATTGATATGCAAATACCATGTAGGTAAATGCCTTAATTAATGACTCCTAGATTAATGGTTGGTTGATGTGCCATTATTTGAATTCCGTCTTAAAGGAAATTGTGTAGCTTACCATGAAGGTATGGGTCCCGAAGCGATCAACACAGTAAATAAGGTTCATTAGTGTTGAGGGTTCAGGTGACAGTGTGCTTGGTGCACACATTATATTTTGGAAGGGATGTAACATTGGAGTCTTTAGCCTTTCCATTGTTTTTCCTCAGTTTGTGTAGCTAACAAGCACTGGGTTCCTTCTAAAAGGGGGATCTGGACCCATACAACTCATAGGTTCCTTTAGGATAGAGTGAGCTACATTGTTCAGTTTAATATTTTAAACTATCATGTTCATGGCCTTTTTCCCTCTACCAACATTCTATATGTATGTATATGAATATGGTGCATATGGTTTATTACTAAATTTTTGTAATTGCATTATTTTCTCTATATCCTATGAGTTCTATGCTAATGTTCGCCCCACTGATCATCCCTCAATGCTTTATTTCATGATGTAGGGTCCAATGGCTATTTCTCTTATACAACATTAGGTGATTCGCTATTCTTGTAGATCTGTTGTGTTTTGGTGAGCCTCCATCTTTTGGAAGGCCTAGTCATTTCATTATTTTTAGCATTGCTTTAGCATGTTATTTTAGATTCTTTATGGTCATAGCCGGGGGCTTGTCCCAACTTAGGTAGTATTCTTGGTTTAGAGACTTTTGTGGACAAGTATTGAGTTGGGTGCTTTTTTGAATTCTTAAAATTGTTATTTGACTTATCTATCCTTCTCATTGCTATTTTGGATAAATTCCACTATTTATATTTATGTTCTCTTGAGGTACGGTTAAGGGGGTGATCTTAGGCCCATTGTGCGCTTGAGATACCCATCGCGGCTAGGTAGCGGGTTTGGGTTTTGACAAGCTTGGTATCAGAGCATAGTTCAGGGTTGTTAGAATCCTTTTTATGGGTGTGCACACCACACTTATAAGGGGTAGGATACAAGTCATTTTAAAATATTTCCCTTTAGCATGTTCTATTTTAGGATATAGAGTCACGTGCTATAAAACTCCTCGAACACCTAGCTTACTCATATTTCAAATCATGTGTAACGCCCCATAATTCAATCTACAATATAGACCATGATTTTGATGCATTGTTAATCCCGAAGCCATAAAATACTATGCCAATACGGTATGTTACTATTGTGTGGCATATGAATCCACTCAAGCTTGAATTTAGACCATAGAGGTCTTAAGTTGAAACTATTTTGATCGACTAAATTTTAGTGGACATTGTAAAGTGTGTCAGCTTCCATCAACCATAACTCTCTGTATATGTCGAATTAGGAAGCCTACTATGTGTCAAATAATAGGTATTCGAGTTAGCTTTCCAACGATACCAATTTGGCTAAACTCCAACACCCGAGGAAGAAGTTATGGCCTTTTAAAGTGATAAGCATCGCCTAACCAGTCGCCCATGGCCACTGGAAAGCATAGGCAATAGCCTAGGCGGCGCCTATGTAAACATAGGCGATAGCCTAGGTGGCGCCTATGTAGACATAGGCGATAGCCTAGGCTGCGCCTATGTGAACATAGGCAATGGGATGGGCGGCGCCTATGTAAAGAATTCTAGTGACTTAAACACTCTGTGTTGGGGACAAAGTGGTCCTTTTCCACCCTTACTTAGCCCTAAAACATGAAATTTAGTTTCAAGGACCCTAAAATAAATATTCATTCATCAAAAGTGCTAAAAGATTCTCCTTGGGGTTTCAAAATAAAAACCCAAATAGTTCAAGATTTGACCGTAGGTTTTCAAAGATTATTACATATTTAGAATCACCATTCCACAAGCTTCAAGAAACATCTATTATCCTTAGAAATGGAGGTACGTGGGGTTATCCTAAAATCTCATGGGTGTAGTTTTTATGAACATGCATGCTTTTAAATGGGGGTTTTTAGTCAAATTCTAATAACTTACTTTCAATATGATTTCTAAGTCATTTTCTTTATGTCATGGGAATTGTTTGCCTATATACTTCAATGGTTGAAACTATGCATATGTGATTTGAGATTTTCCATAGAAGTTTGATAAATATGAATGATAAATTGCTTTCAAATTCACATGATAATGTTTTGATACCCCATATCATATTGTGATTAACAAAAGAGAGCATGAATATGAAATAAATACTGTTCACCACTTGTAAATGATGAAGCACCTTGGTTTTTACATGGTTATGCATATGTAGAAGTGATATTGAGGACTTGCAATTCGGGTATGACGATACCCTATAAAACATGATATGTGATTGAATCAAATGAAATTTGAATGCATTTATTTTACATGAGAAAGATGGATGCCCAAAGAAGGCATTTGAGATGTAAGGTATCATCATTGGAAAGCCGACACAGAATATTGATACCAGGCAAAGAGATCTTGTGTACTTGACTTCATGTCATTCCCAAATTGGGACTATAGGTAGGAGCCCGAGCTAAGTGATCTTGGGCACTACCATTGGGTCAAGACACCATGCTATGTGATCTTGTGTGTGTCTCCCTCACTTATACTCTAATCTTAGTGGCAACCGAGGTTAGATAGTTGGTGTAAACTATGTTGGGTATTCCACCTAGCTCAGTTGCATTTCATTGTTGTTGAGAAAATATTGCATTACACCCATGTTTTTTTCAAATGATTTGATACGAAATTGCTTTATAATGGCTCTCAACTATATATATTGTAAAAATATTATGTTTTGTTTTGATATCTCTGCGTGCCAGTACTTTTGTACTGATCCCCTCCCCTCTCCAACCTCTCAGGTTCAGAGGCCCAGTCTAGGGGTCAAGAGAATTAGTAGATTATTCAGACAGAATTGCAGAGAAAAGCGGTGAGTCTTCTGTGTTTTAGAAGGTCTTATGTCCTGAAGTCCTTTTTTTCTTATATTCAGTTTTGGGGTCTACTGGGGGCCTTGTCCCAGTTTATATACGGTTACATGACTCAGTCATTTGTTATAGATTTTCACATATAGTTTTTTAGAGGTTAATTGATGTTGAAGGAACCTTATCTCCCCGTTATTGTTTCTTTTCATATTTATGACCATGTTTTTGAATTATTATGTTTTTCCGCATTACGTTGATCATATGAATTAGGTGCATGATTACCAGACAGATAGGTGTGTTTCGACCCTCTATGGTTCAAAATACTCATCATGGCCAGGCCCTGGTTCGGGTCATGACAAACTTGGTATCAAAGCACGGTTTATGGTCCTAGGGTGTCTGCAAAATCATGTCAGGTAGAGTCTTGTTTATGGGTATGTAGCACGCCACACTTATAAGCAGGAGGATGCTAGGCGTTTAGGAAATGTTTTCCTTCTTTATGATTTAGTTCGTACTTTAGCGTCTGAACTTTCCCCTAATCAATGATCACTTGTATTTTAGAAACACAGTTATGCCTCTACATCATATCATCTATCATAATGCTCAGTTAGATGAGGTCCGTCCCATCCATGGGATGCGGACCCGTAATAGGTCTCACACTCCAAAATTTATCCCTACTCCGGGAGTACCTCTAGTCTCGACCAGTCCACCTCAAGCTCCGCAGACTAATGCCAACCGTCCCCCAACTGCTTAGGTAGATATATCAAATGCAGAATTCAGACAGTCTATTCATATGCTGACATAGTTGGTAGCTAACCAGGCTCAATGAATAAAGATATTGGGTCTGCATCTGTTACGTCTGAGGCTACTAGAGTCGGGCATTTCATGAAGATGAACCCACCTAAATTCACTTGCACCAAGGTAGAGGAAGATCCACAGGTGTTCGTGGATGAGATGGAAAAGATATTTAAGGTGATGCATATGGATGAGGTTGAAGGGGTGGAGCTAGCAACCTATAAGCTCAAGGACGTTGTGAATCAGTGGTATGCCGACTGGGAAGATGAAAAAGGTGAAAGTGCTGAGCCCACAGTTTGGGGTGAATTTGTGGAAGCTTTTCTTGATCGATTCTTTTCTCTGGAGTTGAGGGAGACCAAAGCGGAAGAGTTTACGAATCTGAAGCAGGGCAATATGAGTGTCTAGGAGAACACATTGAAGTTTAATAAACTAGCCCGATATGCACCAGAGTTGGCTAGTAATATGAGAGCCCGGATGAGGAAAATTATATCTGGCCTTGCTGATAATCTGGTACTTGAGTACCAGGGGGCTATGTTGAATGAGGATTTAGACTTTGCTCGACTGACCACTCATATGCAGAAGGTGGAAGAGAAGAAGAAAAAGATTACTGAATCTAGAGAGAAAGACAGAAAGGTTAAGAGAGCTAGATCTGTGGACCAGTACCAGAGTCAGCCGCAGAGTGGTAACTGGGTTAATAAGTAGTTGAAGAAGAAGAAGTTTTGGAATAATGCACAGTCAGCAGCCAGTGCCTTAGTACCCAGACCACCGACAGATAGACAAACTTAGAGTTTTCAGACTTCTCATGGGTCTAAAGCTCTAGGTACACAGTCTCAGGGCAGTGTGACCCAGCAGTGTCATACTTATCCGCGGTGTGAGTTTTATGGAAGGAATCATCTAGGGAAGTGCTATTTTGAGGGGAGAAACTGCTATACTTATGGCAAAGTGGGTTACCTTCAGCGAGATTATCCTTCTGCTGGAGTAAATACGGGGAGGGGGGGAGGGGGGGCTAAGTCCCAAGACGCCTCCATAGCTTCTTTTCCTAAGGGTACCCCTTCAGCTGCTGGAAGCGATCGCAACCGGTTATATTCTTTGACTAACTGCCAGGAGATGGAAGCTTCACCAGATATTGTCACCGGTATGTTACAAATCTTTTCTCGTGATGTTTATGTATTGCTTGAGCCCGGGTCTACTTTATCTTATGTGACTCCTTATGTGGCTGTTGGTTTTGGGTTTGAGCCCGAAGTTATTGTAGAACCCTTCTCTGTTTCTACTTATGTAGGTGATTCTGTTATTTCTAGAAGGGTATTTAGAAATTGTGTCGTTTCTATTCATAGTAGGTAAACTGTGGCAAACCTTATAGAATTAGATATGATAGATTTTGATGCCATCCTTGGGATGGACAGGCTCTATTCGTGTTATGCCACCCTTGATTGCAGAACCTGAAACGTCACTTTTTCTTTCTCGAATGAGGCACCAATTGTATGGGCAGGGAGTTCTGTGGAACCTAGAGGTCACTTTATCTCTTATCTTAAAGCTCGGAAGCTTATCTCCAAAGGTTTTATGTATCATCTAATCTGAGTAAAAGATTTAAAAGTTGAAAACCTTTCTCTACAGTTAGTCCCTGTAGTGAATGAATTCCTAGAAATCTTTCCAGAAGATCTCCCAGGGATACCCCTGATAGGGAGATAGATTTTGGCATTGATGTGTTGCCAGACACTCATCCTATTTCTATTCCACCATATAGAATGTCTCCCACAGAACTAAAGGATTTAAAGAACCATCTTACAGAACTCCAACCGATATTCGGAGCTTCTTGGGTTTGGCAGGGTATTACAGAAGGGTCGTAGAGGGTTATTTTCCATAGCTGCTCCATTTACTAAACTGACTCAAAAAAAGATAAAGTTTTTGTGGTCTGACTTGTGTGAAAACAGTTTTGAGAAATTGAAGGACAAGCTGACTACTACTCCTGTTTTGACCCTTCCCGAGGGTGCAGATGATTTTGTGGTTTATTGTGATGCGTCCTGTATGGGACTTAGTTGTGTATTGATGCAGTGTGGTAAGGTGATAGCTTATGCATCTAGGCAGTTAAAGGTGCGTGAGCGCTTTTACCCCACTCATGACTTGGAGTTAGTAGCCGTGGTGTTTGCACTTGGAGTCTGGAGGAACTATCTCTATGGAGTGCATGTTGATATTTATACAGATAATAAAAGTTTACAGTATGTTTTCTAACAAAAAGAATTGAACCTCAGGCAGAGGCGTTGGATGGATCTTTTGAAAGACTATGATATGAGTCTGCATTACCATTCGGGCAAGGAAAATATTATAGCCGACGCCCTTAGCAGGTTTTCTATGGGCAGACTTTCTCATGTAGAAGAAGGAAAAAAAGAGATGGTGAAGGATATTCACCGCCTTGTAAATCTGGGAGCACGAATCTTAGATTACAAAGATGGAGGGGTGATTGTTCATGAGTTAGCTAAGTTATCTATTTGTGCTAAAGTTAAGGAGAAGAAGGTTGAAGATCCCATCTTGATGCAAATCATGAAAGATAAGGGTCAACAAAAGGTTATGTCGTTTAAAATTGGTGGTGATGGTATTCTAAGATTTCAAGGTAGGTTGTGCGTTTCAAATGTCGATGGGATAGGGGAGAGAATCCTTAATGAGGCGCACACTTCAAGGTATGTCTTCACCCAGGCTCTACTAGGATGTACCATGATCTAAAAACCTTGTATTGATGGAATAACATGAAACGTGATGTAGCTGATTTTGTGTCCAGGTGTTTGAAGTGTCAACAAGTGAAGGTAGAACACATGAGGTCAGGTGGTATTTCCCAAGAGATAGCCCTGCCTTTATGGAAGTGGGAGATGATAAACATGGACTTCATTACAGGACTTCCGAGATCCCGAAACCAGTATGATTCTATATGGGTGATTATAGATCGGTTGACCAAGCCAGCCCACTTTCTGCCTGTGAGAACTAATTACTCGGGAGAGGTTTATGCTAAGATTTACATTGTGGAGATAGTTCGATTGCATGGGCACCAGTGCCCATTATATCTGATAGAGGTACACAGTTTTTATCTCAGTTTTGGAGATCCTTTCAGAAGGGTTTAGGTACACAAGTGAATTTGAGCACAACTTTCCACCCTCAGACGGATGGGTAAGCTGAGCGTACCATTCAGACCCTCGAAGATATGTTGAGGGCATGCGTCATTGATTTCAAAGGTAGTTGGGTAGATTACCTGCCACTGGTTGAATTCTCTTAGAATAATAGCTACCATGCCAGCATCAAGATGGCTCCTTTTGAGGCTTTGTATGAAGTGGGTAAGACTCAGTTTTATGGGCCTGATCTTGTGTACTTGACTTCATATCATTCCCGAAATGGGACTATCGGTAAGAGCCCGGGCTAAGTGATCTTGGGCACTACCATTGAGTCGAGACACCATACTATGTGATCTTATGTGTCTCTCTCTCACTTATACTCTAATCTCGATGGCAACCGAGGTTAGACAGTTGGTGTAAATTATGTTGGGTATTCCACCTAGCTTAGTTGCATTTCATTGTTGTTGAGAAACTATTGCATTACACCCATGTGTTTTCAAATGATTTGATACGAAATTACTTTATAATGGCTCTCAACTATATATATTGTAAAAATATTATGTTTTGTTTTGATATCTCTGCGCGCCAGCACTTTTGTCCTGACCCCCTCCCCCCTCCAACCTCTCAGGTTCAGAGGCCTAGTCTAGGGGTCAAGATAATCAGTAGATCATTCAGACAGAATTGCAGAAACAAGTGGTGAGCCTTCTGTGTTTCGGAAGGTCTTATGTCCTGTAGTCCTTTTTTTCTTATATTCAGTTTTGGGGTCTACTAGGGGCCTTGTCCCAGTTTATATATGGTTACTTGACTCAGTCATTTGTTAGAGATTTTCACAGACAGTTGTTTAGAGGTTAATTGATGTTGAGGGAACCTTATCTCCCAGTTATTATTTCTTTTCATATTTATGACCATGTTTCTAAATTATTGTATTTTTCTGCATTACTTTGACCATATGAATTAGGTGCACGATTACCAGACAGATAGGGTGTTTCAGGCCTCCATGGTTCGAAATTCTCATCATGGCCAGGCACTGGTTTGGGTCATGACATCATGCCTCCCCAAAGATCTGACGATCGTAGAATCTCTGCTGAAAAATCTATCCCCTTGAGGATAATATGGAGGGAACTCATGATGAGAAATAACAAAATAAAAGCAAGATAGGAATTAAAGATAAAAAATAAAAAAAGATCGACACAATTAGATTCAAACAATCAAAAGATATAATGGTGAAACTTACCAAAACACCTCTTAATTAGGAACTAAAAGCACCTAATCTATTGGAATCCTCAAGAAAGTAGTTACCTTACTTGCAAATCCTAGGACAAGTGTTGAAAATCAACAAAGGGTTTTCAAGCCCTCAAAGGAGACACAAATATTCAATCTTCCGAAACTAGTGGTTTACCCTAATATCTAAATATTTATACTAGGGGTTAAAAGAAGTAAGGAAAGACCAAATTGCCCTTCATTTAAATTACAAGCTAATTTAAATGGTAGACACACTTAGTATATTAAACATCTTCAAGTCATCCATATTGGAGCCTTCCAAAGATTCCATTTTCATCCATAAAGCTAGAAATGCTTGAAGGTTCTTAGCTTGATTTCTTGTTAAAGGCCTTCTTAAAGTAGCATCACTTTGATGTACATCACTCTCCTCTTTTTTGAAAGAGATCATCCTCGAATTCACCAATCCTATATCAAAAAGATATAAATCACTAACATTGAAAAACATTATGGATCAAATACTCACTTGGTAAGTCCACTTTGTAAGCATTATCTCCAATCTTCTCAAGCATTTGAAAAGGTCCATCTTCTCTTAGCATAAGCTTGTTCTTCCTTTTTCTTGGAAATATCTCTTTTCTAAAACGAACCCATACCCAATGACCGGGTACAAAGGTGACTTTTTTCGTCCTTTGTTGGCTCTTTTGGTTGTATCTTTGTTGGCCTTCTCAATTTGTAATCTTACTTTCTCATGGATGTCCTTCATAGATTTTTCCTTAGCTTTTGCATCTACACTCACAATAACATCTTTGGGCAATGGAGTTAAATACAATGGAGTCAAAGGATTAAAGCCATAAACACACTCAAAAGGGGTTATACCAATAGATCTATGAATATTTCTATTATATGCAAACTCAATTAATGGAAATTAATCCTCCCAAGAAGTTAACTTTTCTTTAACCATAGCTCTTAGCATGTTACCTAAAATTCTATTAACCACCTCGATTTGACCATCCGTTTGAGGATGAAAAGAAGTAGAAAAGAGCAATTTGGTTCCAAAATTTCTCCACAAACATCTCCAAAAATGACTAAGAAATTTTGAATCTGTATCACTAACAATTGTTTGGGAACACCATGCAATTTTTATCACATTATGAACAAATAAATAAGAAACATGAGGTGGATCATCACTTTTCTGACAAGCAATAAAGTGAACCATTTTTGAAATTCTATCCACGACAACAAAAATGCTATCCTCATCATTCCTAGTTCTATGGAGGCCCAAAACAAAATCTATGGAAATATCTAGCCTAGGACCGATAGGAATAAGCAAAGGGGTATACAAACCATAGGTTTGGGTATAAGATTTCGTATTCTTACAATCCAAACACCTAGAACAAATTCTTTCCACATCTCTTATCATTTTAGACCAAAATAAATGTTCATTAAGAATAGATAAGGTTTTTGACACTCCGAAATGACCCATCAAACTTCCATTGTGTGCCTCTTCATATAATAACTCTCTCCATGAAGATATATACGTACAAAGTTTTCCATTTCTAAACAAGTAGCCTCCCTTTAATTCAAATCTAGGAGTTCTAACTTCATTTCTCTCTTTAACAACTTGCACACACCTATTCCAGCTCACTTTACACTCCCCAAATAATTTTCCAAAATCATCCTCATTAGAATATAAACTCCTTTAAACACTCAAAACCAATCAACCTAGAAGTCAAGGTATTCATTAATGCATATCTTCTAGATAAAGCATCCGCCATAATATTTTCTTTACCTTGCTTATAATTGACCACATATGGAAAAGACTCAATGAATTCTATCTACTTGGCATGCCTCTTATTAAGCATATTTTGGACCCTAATAATCTTCAAAGCCTCATGATCGATTCTAATAACAAACTCCTTATGCCACAAATAATATTGCCAATTTGCTAAAGCTCTCACTAAGGCATAGAGTTCATTTTCATAGGTTGAATATTGTAATGAAGTTCCTCTTAATTGCTCACAAAAGTAACCTATGGGTTCCCCTTCTTGCATAAATACCACACCAACGCCTACTCCACTACCATCACACGTAATTTCAAACATCTTCTAAAAGTTGGTAAGTTGAAGTAATGGAATGGAACTAAGTTTTTTTTCAAGATTATTAAGGCTTTCTGTTGTTTTCTACCCTAAATGAAAGACTTATCCTTCTTAATGACCTTAGTTAGAGGAGCGGCTAAAGAACTAAATCCCTTCACAATTCTCCTATAAAAACTTGCTAACCATGAAAGCTTTTAACATCACTAATGGACTTAGGAGTTGGCCAATTTCTAATAGCTCTACCTTTTCATCATCCACCTAAACTGCTCTTGAACTTACAAAAAAGCCAAGGAAAATAACACGGTCCACACAAAAAGAATACTTTTTAAAATTCAGATACAACTTTTAATTTATCAATACATCAAATATCATTATCAAATATTGCACATGATTATCCAAGCACTTGCTATAAACCAAAATATCATCAAAAAAATCTACAACAAAATTATTAATAAACTACTTAAGCACATGGTTCATTAATGGCATAAAAGTGTTTGGGATATTGGTAGCCCAAAAGGCATCACCATCCACTCATATAATCCAAACTTAGTTTTGAAAGTGGTTTTCCATTTATCTTTGAATTTTATTTGAATTTGATGGTATCCGCTTCTCAAATCAATTTTAGAGAATAAGGTAGAACCATATAATTCATCTAGAATATCATTAAGTCTAGGAATGGGATGTCGATATTTTACCATAATTTTATTGATGGCACGACAATCTATACATATCCTCCATGCCCCATCCTTTTTAGGTACTAGAATTATGAGTATCACACATGGACTTAAGCTTTCTCTTAAAAAACCTTTATTCATTAGTTCCTTAACTTGTCTTTGCAATTCTTCAATCTCTTTAGGATTTCTCCTGTAATTAGCTTTGTTGGGTATTTGAGGACCCGGCAAAAAGTCAATCTCATGCTCTATTCCACTCAAAGAAGGCAACCCACTTGGTATTTTTTTGAAAATAGATCTTTATAATCTTGAAACAAAGAATAAAAAACACTAGGCAAAGATAAAGAGGTTATTTCATTGTTAAGAAGCAAAGAATAACCTTTAGGTTTAATAAATATGACTTTAATAGCCACCTCAATATTTATCTCTTTCATGCTCTCTTGATTTTGTAAAATCATGCATATTTTTTTTCCGTGCTTGTATTTTTTTTGATAACTCATTCTCACTTGAGCTCTCAACCTCTCCCTTTTCCTCTCTTGAGTTATCAATTTTTACTCCTTTACTTATTTTTTTCTTTCTCTCTCAATTTTTTCTTTTAACTCTCTCAGTTTTTTATATTTCCCACTTGCTTGAAAAGGAAAAAAAGGGTTAAGAATGTGCTTTTTACCATTCTTAACAAATGTACATTTATTTGAACTTTCATTATATTTATCCCCCACATCATATTCCCATGGCCTTCCCAAAAATAAATGACAAGCTGGCATGGGTACAACATCACAAAGCAATTCATCATTATAACTTTTACCCTTTAATTTTATCAACACTCTCTTGGTCAACTTAAGTTCACCACATTCATTGAGCCATTATAATCTATAAGATTTTGGATTCCTTCTTGTTGGAAGATTCAATTGTTCTACTATAGATACATTAACAACATTGACATAACTTTCACTATCAACGATAAAGAAACATAGTTGCTCTTGCACTCTACACCAATTATGAAACAAGTTTTCCTTTTTATCAAGATATTCCCTTGATAGAGCACTCACACTTCTCCCCACAATAAGAACAAGTTTCCATCATCATTAATTTTTTCTCCATCACCTTCTTCCATAAACCCATCACTACTATCATCCTAGATGTGGTCATCTTTAGATTCATCTTTGGTTTGATAACCAAAATTATTTAATACAATGATATTTCTTCTATTAGGATAGTCATTTGCTTTATTACCATATCCTTGACATTTAAAACTCTTTATTTTATATGGAGTTTTAAGTTTAGCTTTGTTACCACCATCCTTGTAGTCCACATTTGATTTTCCTTTGTCTAAGTTAGACTTCAATTCTTGCTTTGCACCTTTGTATTTGTACCAAGTGGGGGATGATTTCCAAACTTCCTCATTTTTAGACCATGAAAAAGAAGAGGATTGGACCTTTGACTTCTTTTCATTTTGATGACCCTTCACCTTGAGTTCCATTATATAAGTTTTATTTAAAGTAGAAAGACGATGAAATTCCAATGTTTGCCTTATCTCCTTATTTAAGACCGAGATATATCTTTCCACAAGATTTACCTTTTCATCATTGAAATTAGCTTAAAGCCTAGTATGCTCTAGCTCCTCATAATACCCTTCCACACTCTTACTTTCTTGCTGAAGATTGTAATACTTCTTGACTGTATTTTTTTCATAATCTTGACCCACAAGCCTTTCTCTCATACGCCTTTTCATGTCATTCCAACTTGTAACAAAGTCTCTATTCACCAAAGCATCTCTTTCAATTTTATCCCACCATGTAGAAGCAAAGAACTCAAGGTGACTTATATAATAATTCATTTTTCTAACATCACTCACATTGCTGAGATTATATTGCCTTTCAAGTTTCACAATACAATCAAGATATTCATTTGTATTACTACTTATTTTAAAGAATTAGAGGGTAACCTTGATGTTGTTGAATCCTCGATCTTTATTATCATTTCTTCTATTGTATTCTTTACCATCAGCTGGATACCACCCTCTATTCCCCCTCTTATTCCTCCCCCACCTAACTTTTCTTGTTGAACTTGATTATTGAATCTATAATCATAATTATCACCTTTAGAAGAATCATACTCTTCAAGGTTCTATTGGGCTCTCATTTGAGTTTTATTCGCTTATAGTGGAGGATTTCTTTATTGATTCCCCCCTTTAAAAGTATTTCTTAATTTCAAACTTTTGGTAAAGTATCATTAAGAGTGAGGGTATCTTGCACTGCCATGTGGGATGGAGTTTTATCAAGATGAGTCTTAATTCATCCCTCATCATGTTGACCAATGGAATAGAAAACCTCAAGTGATTGCTTTTCTATTTTCTTGATTTCTCACTGTTCTATCCCTATCTTTCAATTTTCCCTTCATTTCTTCCAATAGTTTTTGAAGAAAAACTTCCATTTTTCTAGAAGATTCTCCCTCCAATTGAGTTATTGGACCTACAAAATAAATAAAAAGTTAGTAGAAAGAGTTCCGCACCTCTCACTCACATTATGTTTCCTTCTTTTTTGTTACTCACACTTGTGTATAACTCTAAGGCCAAAGGCTTTTATGGCCACCATCAAATGAACTCACCTCGCTCTTACTTGGTACAACTCTTGAATAACCCAAGGTTGAGAATTAACACCGTCAAATAATTCATAAGTGGTACTACTTCTTCGAGATGGAGTGAATTTTATGTAATCAAGAACAGATAATTAAAAATAATAGACAAGGAAACAAATAAGCATATAATGAAAATGAAAGAAAAAACACAAAAAAAAATTGACACGAATAAATTAAACAGACGCAAACTAGTTTAACATTAAGTATGAATTAATACTCAAAGTAAACTAACTAGAATAAAAAAAAGAAGAAGAGAAAACAAGCTTGAAAAATTTAGACTATTTTGTAGTTCTCAAATTCATCTTCTTCAATACCTGAGAAAATGAACTCAAATTTGAGATATAACTTCCGTACAACTCTATCAACAACTTCTAACCAACAATTTCTTCAACCAAGAACCAAATCAACAAAATCCATTTTCAAGTTTCTTCTTCAAGATTACTTTCAATTTTTTTTCTTGAGCCATGTATTCTTTGATTTTTTTTAACTAGGAAACAACCACATGTAACTGAAGGAATAATATAGCACAACATTCAATCAAATTGAACTTTTTAATTTTTTTTAAATATCAAAACCCCAAGACCTAGATTTGTGAAAACAAATCTAATCCAAGCTCTTGATACCAATTTCATGTGAAATAAAAAAATATAAGTAAAATAGGAATTAAAGATAGAGAATAAAGAAAGACAAGTAGATTCAAATAATCAAAAGATGTAATGGTGAAACTAACCAAAACACCCCTTAATTGGGAACTAAAAGCGCCTAATCTATTAAAATACTCAAGAAGGTAATAACCTTACTTGAAAATCATAGTACAAGTGTTGAAAATCAACAAAGGATTCTGAAGCTCTCAAAGGAGGCAGAAATATTCAATCTTCCAAAACTAGTGGTTTACCCTAATAGCTAAGTATTTATACTAAGGGTTAAATCAAATAAAAAAGACAAAATTGCCCTTAATTTAAATTACAAGCTAATTTAAATGGTAGGCACACCTAGTATATTAAATATCTTTAAGTCATCCATAGTAGAGCCTTTAAAAGATTTCATCTTAATCCATAAAGCTTAAAATGCTTAAAGGTTCTAAGCTTTACTTCTGGTAAAAGTCCTTCTTAAAATAGCATCACTTTGATGTAAATCAACTTACCCTATTTTTGGAGTACAAACATAATATAGGGTCCATACTCCTGACTGTACTGCTCCATGTAGGGTTCCATCAGTCCCTACTAGTCCTCATCAGGCTTTTTGAGCTTGTGATACATATGCTCAGTCACCTCAGTAAGATATCTCTAATGTGGAGTTCTGTTAGTCTATTCATATGCTTGCTCAACTGGAAGCATCATAGTTTTATTGGTTTGATAATGTTGGTCATGTTGTTAGTTCATCTGAGGTCACTCAGGTTAGCCAGTTTTTGAGGTTGAATCCCTCAACCTTTATAGGCTCTAAGGTTGAGAAGAATCCTCATGGGTTTATTAATGAGATAGAGAAATTCTTTAGCGTAATATATGCTACTGATTCTAAGGGTGTGGAGTTTTTTGTCTGCCAATTGAAGATATAGCTTACCAGTGGTATGATAAGTAAGAAGCGATGAGAGGTGATGATGCTAAACCGACTGTGTAGGATGACTTTTCAGGTGCTTTTCTTGATCACTTTTTTCCTTAGGAGCTGAGAAAAGCTAAGGCTGAAGAGTTTATGAACTTGAAGAAGGGTAAGATGAGTGTTAAAAAGTATGACTTAAAGTTTTAGTAGTTGGACCGTTATACTCCAGATTTGGTGTCTAATATGAGGTCCAGAATGAGGAAATTTTCTTCTAGTTTGTCTTGCGATTTAGTGTTAGAGTATAAGGCTTCCATATTGAATAATGATATAGATTTATCCATGTTAGTTGTTTATATACAATAGGCTGGGGATAAAAAATAGAAGCAAGTAGAGATGGGAGATAGGCAGAATAAAAACTTTAGATATTCAGAGAAGGGTACAAATCAGTAGAATAGTGGAATAGATAGTAGATAGTGGACTAAGTAAAAGAATTAGGGAAAATCTTAATCGATAGATAGTGCTCCTTATCCTAAGCTTTTGAGTGATCATTGTTTTTAGGATAGCAGTGGTCCTAAGGTACAGGGTGCCTAGTATCAAGCTATCAAAGATCAGTTATAATACCCCGCAAAGTTCTCTTCTAGTCTGAGCCTTAGAGTGTATCCAGCAAAGCAGAAAATGTGAGTCTAAAAGTTTCAAAAGTATCTTCCTAAGTATGAAACACTTTGAATCGTGTGTAATTTCCCTAATTTATACATTTATTCATGTAGATCATTGAACAATCTTTCCATCGATACCAATTTCATCAAAATCCGACATCAGACAAAGAAGTTATGGCCGTTTTACTGAGTGATGTCAAAATTGCAGGTTTGACGGTCGATTTGACGGACCGCCAAGTCCTTGGTGAAACGTCATATGTCCCATCAGACCAAGTCAGTGGCTTACTATTTGGTCATCATGTGATGGCCAAAGTGGTGGACTGTCAGAAAGTTGACGGACCGACAAAGGGCCCGTTAGGCCTAGGCAGAATGTCCCATTCGTGAACCCCAAGTGACGGATGATCTGGTGGACCGTCAAATTTTTGATGGACCATCACTTCAATCTTTACTCTGAGAAAAAACATCCCAATTTTGGTACTTGAGTGATGGACGACTTGGTAGACCGGCAGTCCCTCTGAAGGACCGTCAGGTCGACCGTCACAGACCTCGATCAGAATTTTCTAGGCAAATTTTAAAGGGGTATTTTGGTCTTTTCCATATCCTCCCCCAGCTCTATAAATACCGGGCCAAGGGCCTTCAACTTCATTTTTCTCTCTTCCACCAAAAAATTAAGGTTTCCAAAATCAAAATAGTCTCTTCTTCTTTCATTAAATTCAAGAGAGATCAAGAAAGATCTAGAGAAATCAAAAACTCCTTTCAAAAGTCTTCAAGAAAAGAAATTTCCAGGTATATAGATGTTGATTCTTTGGTCCCTTTTATCCAAGAAGCTCAAGTACCCTTTTTTAAACTTAAGGATTTTATGTCTTGTGATATTTCATGATTTGTATGAGTTGAAGTTGATGTTATATGTGTTGTTGAGCTTGGATTCATGATTTTTTGCAAGATTTATGTTCTTTGACCCTATTATGTGGAATTTATGTGATGTTGTGATGAGCCCTTTTGGAGTTGGTGCCTATGTGAGGTGTTAATGACATTAGGGTGTAAAGATGGTTTAATAAGCGGAGTATGCACCCTATAGGTTGGATAAAAGGCTGAGGTAAAACATATAGGGGCATTGTAGTATGTTAAATGGGAAACCCAAAGTTGTGGGCTAGTCCATGAACACCTAGTGTTTGATAAAATGCCTTAGTGAGCGGAATGAGCCATAATAATAATATGGAATCCCCGAGTAGGTGTAGAACCAGACATGTCTAGTAGTTGTCGAAAGACCGTAGTGAGTAAGTTGAGACAAAATAGAGGTAAATCTCCCAAGTGAGTGCTCTTTGATTTATTTTAAGTTTTGATACATGTTAAGAAGTTAGCAAGAGAGTAATGACATGATAGTAAGAATTTTTCCTGAAATCTTATGATATCTAGATATACGTCGAGACCGATCTAGGTGTGAAGTACTTGATGCAAGACTTCATTAAATGGGGTATAATTTAATAGCATGTCTTTCTTAAGGTAGTTTGTGATGATGAATTGATATTGATGACCCCCTAAATGTTGGGAGTGATCCTTTGGTAATCATGATGGTGAATAGAGGTTTATATTTCCTAAATGATAGATGTGATGCCGTAAGGTTTGTGAGAGGGAAAGTATGTTATGATTCTGAAATGCTTAGAGTGACCCCTTGGTAGTTATGATGATGAGTAGACGTTTGTGAATTCTTGAAGGCTTGAGGTGATTTTCTAATGATTGTGAAATCCAATATATGACATAATTTCTGAGTTTCTTGTGAATATGCCTGAATGATGGTAATGATGCATGAATGCTTGAATGAATGATGATGCTTTACTTCTATGTTATCTTTTCTTGAGGGTATTTATACCCAAAAATAGAGCTATTGTCTAGAGCCTGTGTCAGTTTCTCTATAATTCCAACTGAGCCATGATTTTTAAAACTCAATGAACTATAGAACTTTGTATTCTCAAATAAGTGCGAACGTTAATAAAGCTTAGTAATCTCAGTTATCTCTGTAATCTTTGTATCGCTAGTAATCTAGCCTCAGACCTGTACTCAGCTCAGTCCTAATGGAACTTAAGTGATTCAATTCCAATCTCATAAATAAGTCAAATAATCTAATCAATATATGTATCGTCAGTTAGATACCGTGATTTGATATTTTTTCTATCAGATATGGAACTAAGTGATCTCAGCGTATTTCAGCCATATCATTCGAGAAACATGATCATGTAAACAAATTCAGCTTTATTGTGTTCATTCTAAGGATTCAGTGAGCGTCTTTTAGTTGGGAGTAGAAACTAACACTGAGCAAGGGAAGGAATGAAGATTCCTTCTATTAGAGAGAGAGAGGATGGAGTTGTTAGTAGCAATCCCTAAACTGCAGAACTGCATAGCTAGAGCAAGATACAGAAGTCCCCATCAGTAGAGGCTATCACCGTCAGAGAGGTTGACTATTATATTGCCCCAGGTTGACTTTCTGTGAGGGTCATCCCATCAAAGAGGCTTGACCCAAGAGTGCGTCTTTACCTGTGGCACAGTATTGACGCCTTTCTAGCTAGGGTTACATATTGGACCCCACCTATGGTAGGTTGAGGCATGTCGGTTAAGTGATTACTTCCCACAGTTGTAGCTTTAGTATCAATCTTCAAAAGTTAAGACCATATGGTATAGTCATCTATCTCAATAAGGAACTCAGATAGTTCCATTGATTCATTGACTATCCCCGTCAGATAGGCTTGGCCTCATATATTGATGCTTATTATCATATTTAAAGATTTCCATCAGAGAGGCTTGATCTCAGTCTTAGATCATGTTGAATATTCTTACTATCATATTTAAAGATCACCCATCAGATAGACTTGGTCTCCTTCTCAGAAGTTGTTGAGTATTCTTGTTGTCAGATTTGGATATAATCCTATTTTATTATCATTGATAAAGATTCCAAAGTTATCTATTATAAAAGTTAAATCTCTAATTCTATAATTTGAAAGTGGTAAGCTCAAAACATAGTCTTTCATATAAGTATACTCAGATCCTTCGTTATCAGTAATAGATGAGTCAGTGGTTCAGTATCTCAGTGATGTTAGTAAGTTTATCTCACAGTAAAGCGGTATCCAAGGTCAAGTCTCTAGAGTTGTTATGATTATGAGTATGATTTACGCATTCTTGTATGTGTGCTTGTTTTTGTGCGGTATTCTCATGATCATTTAGGTTATACATATTTTGCATGCATGAGCCCATACATTTAGCCTTACCCCATCTACGTACTCATTATATTTTGTGCTGACGCATTTGCCCTATGGTGTCTCATTTGACACCATAGGTTTAGAGGCATAGGACCCAGAGTATCACCAATAGATTAGTCCCAATCAGTAGTAGTAGTAGTGATCCTCTTCTTTTGAGGATGAGTTTCAGTTTTCTATTATTGTAATCAAAATTTTATTTACTTTCAGTTGATGGAGTTAGTTGGAGACTTATCCCATCAACTCCATAGTTCAATCAGATGTGAGGCTTTCAGACGAATGTATTGTACAGTATTCAATTTTATATTTTGAGTATTTATAGATGTGTTTAACCTTATGGCCAGTTTATGCATTTATTCTAGATATCATGCAATTTATAGGTACAGATATCAGTAAAGGGTTAGCTTGTGGTCCTTCAGGGTCAGAAGTATCATGTGACATCTCGGGATGGGATCTTAGGGCGTTATATCACTTAGCCCTACCTTATCCTTCTTGCCATTTTTGTGGGCAACTTCACTAAGGATATTGTGAGGAGCGAAGATATCAGTGTTATAATTATGGTCAACTTGGTCATATGCACTAAGATTGTCCTTCATCTTGGGTTGCCACTAGAGCTAATAAGGTTTTGATCACTTCTTCATATCCTTCAACTAAGGGCGCCACTTTAGGTACTGACACTGGCCGAAATTATCTCTATGCTCTTGCTACTTGTCTTAAATCTAAGGCATCCCCCATTATTGTCACTGTTATATTAAAACTCTTCTCTTTCTATTTTTATTATTTTATTAATCCAAGTTCTATCCTATCTTATTTGACCCTTTATGTGGTTGTGCACTTTGGTTTTGGTCCTAAAAATATTTTTGGCCCCTCCTCTATTTATACTCCCATGGGTGAGTCTATTATTGCTAAAAAAATCTATAGGGTTTGTGACATTAGTGGATTTGTAGAACCTGATAAGTGGATTTTTATATGATCTTGGGTATGGATTGGCTCCATTTGTGCTATTCTTCTCTACATTATAGGACCCAAAATATTAGTTTCCATTTTTCTAATGAGTTGGTGATTGCATGGGACGGGTGTTCCTTAGTACCCAAAGGGAAGTTTATTTATTATCTTAGAGATCAGAAGTTGATTTCAAAAAGGTGTCTGTATTATCTAGCTTAGTTGAAAGATTTAAATTTTAAGGGTCCTTCTTTGCAATCTGTCCCTATGGTTAGTGAGTTTCCTAAAGCTTTTTATGATCTTCCTGGAATTCATTCCGATAAGGTAATAGATTTTAGAATTTATCATCTACTCGATACCTGTCCAATTTTTATTCCTACTTATAGGATGGCACCAACTGAACTAATGAAATAAAAAGAACAGTTTAAGGAACTTCTTAATAAGGGTTTCATCCATCCTAGTATTTCTTTGTGGGGTGATCTTATGCTTTTTGTGTGGAATAAAGATGGGTCACTTCAGATATGTACATACTATCGTTAGTTGAATAAGGTGACCATGAAAAATGAGTATCCTCTTCCTAGGATTGATGACCCTTTTTATCAGCTTCAGGGTGCTAGGTGTTTCTGTAAGAGTGATTTCTATTTGGACTATCACCAGCTCAAAATTAGGGAGGTTGATATTCCAAAGACTGCTTTTCGTTATGTCATTAGGGTTGACTAGTGCTCCGACTGGTTTCATGGATCTTATGAATTAGGTGTTGAGGCAATTTCTGGATTTTTTCATTATAATCTTTATAGATGAAATCTTGGTGTACTCTAAGAGTGAGGAGGATTATGACAATCACCTCAAAATTATGTTGCAAACTTTTAAAGACAAGAGGTTGTATGCAATATTTTCTAACTATGAATTTTGGCTAAGTGCTATGACCTTTCTTAGCATATTATTTCTAGTAAGGGGATCAAGGTGGATCCACAACAATTTAAGGTAGTTAAGAAATGTCCTAAACCCATGACTCCAACCAATTTAAGGAGCTTCTTGGGTTTGGCAGGCTACTATAGGAGGTTTGTGGAGAATTTTCATCTATTGCTTCCCCTCTGACAAAGTTTATTCAGAAAAGGGTTAAGTTTTTATGGTTCGATGCTTGTGAGGTTATTTTTGATAATTTGAAGGATAAGTTAACTTCTGTGCCTGTTTTGACCATGCATAAGTGTACTGATGGTTTTGTAGTGTATAGTGAAGTATCTCATATGGGAATGGGTTTTGTTTTGATGCAGCATTGTAAGGTTGTATCCTATGCTTCAAGGAAGTTTAAGGTTTATGTGAGGAATTACCCAACTCATAATCTAGAGTTGGTGGTTATGGTCTTTTCTTTAAAGATCTGGCGCCATTATTTGTATGGGGTGCATGTGGATATTTATTCAAAAAATAAGAGCTTGCAGTATGTCTTTATCTAGAAGAAACTAAATCTCAGGCTGAGGCGGTGGCGCGAGCTACTTAAGGATTACAATATGAATTTGCACTACCATCCATGCAAAGCTAATGTTCTTGTTGATTCTTTTAGCAGGTTGTATATAGGAATACTATCTCATATTGATGAGGTGAAAAAAGGATTGGTAAAAGATATTCACAGGCTAGCTCACTTAGGAGTTCATCTTTTAGACTCTGGGGATATAGGAGTGGTTGTTCAGGAAGTAGTTAAATCATCTTTTGGTGCTGAGGTATAAGAGAAGTAAACTTTGTATCTCATACGTATGTAGATTAAAGATGATGTAGGTCAACAAAAAGTTATGGCTTTCAAGATTGGGGAAGATAGCATCTTGAGGTATCAAGTAAGGTTTGGTTTCCTGATATTGATGGGATATGGGAAAGAATCTTGGTTGAGGATCATGATACATAGTTTATTCGGATTTGACTAAGATGCATCATAATTTGAAGGAGATATACTGGTGGAATAATATGAATTGAGATATGACATACTTTGTGGCTAAGTGTACGATTTGTTAGAAAGTCAAGATAGAGCATTTGAGGCTTGGCAACATATCTCAAGAGAAAGAGTTACCCATATGGAAGTGGGAGATGATTAATATGGATTTCATTACTGGCCATCAGTGGTCTTACAACCAATATGATTCTATTTAGGTCATTATGGATAGGATAACTAAGTCTGCTCACTTTTTGCCTGTAAGGACTAACTACTCAGGAGATGATTATGTTATGTTGTTCATTCAGGATGTAGATAAGTTGAATGGAACGTCAGTGTCTATCATTTTCACATTGAGGTACACAACTTTCATCTTACTTTTAGTGTTAATTTTAGAAGGGTTTGGGTATGCAGGTGAATCATAGCACTACTTTCCACCCTCAAATAGATAGGCAAGCAAAACAGACTATTCAAACTTTGAAGAATATGTTAGGGGCCTGTGTGGTTGATTTTAAGGGTAGTTGGATTTCACATTTGTCCCTTATTGACCTCGCATTCAACAATAGTTATCATTCTAGCATCCAAAGGTTCCTTTTGAGGCTTTTTATGGTAGGAGGTGCAGGTCTCCTTTTTATGGTGGTTTGAGGTTGGTCAGACTAGGTTTATTGGTTCTAATTTGGTTCCCCAAGCCATGGAGAAGGTGAAGGTTATTAGAAGACTTAAGACTAGTCAAAGTCAAATAAAGTCTTATGCAGATGTGAGATAAAGGGAGTTGGAGTTTGAAGTAAGCGATTGGATATTTTTGAAGCTGTCACCTATGAAAAGAGTCATGAGATTTTTGAAGAAGGGGAAGCTCAGTCCTCATTATGTTTGTATCATATTGTGAGCAGAATCGGGAATGTCGCTTATGAGTTAGACTTACCGCCAAGTTTGGCCTCTATTCATCTTGTTTTCTATGTGTCTATGCTGAAAAAGCGTGTTGGTGGATCTGTTTTGATAGTGTATATTGGGGATATTGGTGTTTTTGATTCGTTTTCTTATAAGGAGGCCCCGATCGAGATATTGGAAAGATAAGTTCATAGATTGAGGACAAAGAAAGTAGCTTCGGTAAAGGTTCTTTGGAGAAATCAAAAAGTGGAAGAGGCTACATGGAAAGATAAGGAAGATATGAAAGACAAGTACCCATTTTTATTCCCAATGTTGGATAAAATGCTTAAGGTATGCTTTTCATTCTCCCTCTTGTCGTATTACAAATTTGCATTTGGATTAGACTACATTCTTGCTATTATCATGCTAAACATGTCCTAACTTCTAATTGGACGAATGATCCTAATAGTGGATAATGTAAGAACCTAAAATTTTTTAGCTATTTTATTTTTGATCCTCCCATGTACTTAATGTTGATTTTGACTTTAATTATGTTAATGGATATTAAAAGGATATTTTGGAAAAGTTTTAAAATTTTTCAAAGAGGTGCGGGGCTATTTTGGGATCCCGAGGTATAAGCTTCTATGATAGTGGCGTGCCACAGATGTTAACCTCCGCAATAACGGCGTGACACGGAGGCTAACCTTCGCGATAAGGGTGTACTATGCTGCTATGTTAAATTTATCTTGTTTTTAACTTTTCACTAGGGGTGAGGCCTTTTGGTCTTTTTACCCCTTGCGCTAGTTTTAAACATAAGATAAACCCTTCCCCTTCTATTTCAAAGATAAAAACCATATTTTTCCCCATTAACTCAAAACCCTAGGAAACCCAAGGGTTTTACAGAGAATTCAACATTCAAGATCAAAACTTCAATTTCCTTTGCATTTCAGGCATGTTTCTCATCCCTAACTTTTATTTTTATATTATGACATCTATTTAATCAATATTCATGTGTTTTAATTGATGGGTTTGAAATTGGGTTTGATGGGTTTTGATTGTTATTACTTGAGTTGCTTTTCCCATGATTTAGATGAATTATTAATGCTTTAATTTACAGTTAGGACTAAATTTGTTCATCCTTTAAATGTATGGAATAGGGGACATGGGTTTCCCCAAAATGGATAAACTTTGGCTTGATAATGACATTAACCCCAACCCACTTTGTAAACTTGATTTTGAATATGGGTAATTGCATGGTTTAATATGTATATTGAACCCACTGCATTGCATTAAAGTATAAATTAATGAAAATGATTTTGGATGGCCTTGTTGGCCTTGGTTTTGAGTTTTAAAAGAAACTTGGGAGCTAGTTTGGTTATATGGATTGGTTTGGAATAATTGAATTAGCTTGCAAGCATATTAGTATGGCGATACCATATTGGTAAATGGATTTATAAATGACTCTTGTATTAATGGTTGGTTGATGTGTAACTATTTTAATTTGGGCTTAAAGAGAATTATGTAGCTCACCATAAATGTGTAGGTCCCGGGGGGTCAACACTGAAAACCATGTATGTTGGCGTTGGGGGTCCATGTGACTGTGTCCTTAGTCCAAATATTATATTTTTGGAGGGAGATATCCTTGGAATCTTTAGCCTTTCCACAGTATATCCTTAATTTATATGGATAACACGTACTGGGGCCCTTCCAGCAGAGGGAGATGGACCCATATAGCCTATTGGTGCCTTTAGGACAGAGCGAGCTACGTAGTTAGGTTAATATCTTAAGCTATCATGTTCGTGAACCTTGTCCCTATCTCGATATCACATATATATGTATATGAATATGGTGCAAATGGTTTATGACTGGATTTTGGTAATTGTATTATTTTCTCCCTATCCCCTGAGTTATATGTCCGTGCTCGTCAAACTCACCATGTGTGGACAATTCAATATTTCATGATGCAGGGTCCGAAGGCATTTCTGTTACTCTTGTGCAGCATTAGGTGATTCGGTATTCTTGTGGATCTGCTGTGAAGTGGTAAGCCTCCCTCTTTTAGCAGGCTTGGTGTAACGCCCTGAGAGTACACCCTGGATGGCATACGATGCTTAAGGTCCGAAAGACCATAAGCTAACCCATGACTGGTACCTTCTACGAGCACTGAGTATAGTTGATATCAAAGGATCATATGAGGAATTTAACTGAAAAATGCGATAAGGTTTTAAAACATAATTCTGATAATATTTGTCAAACAATACTGACAATATTGATATAATAAATGAAAGATGACTAACTGTCTGTACAAGTCTGAAAAGCCTCTACTGACTGACTGTGGAGATGATGGGACAAATACCCAACTAACTCTGACTGAATAGAAAATGCTGAACAAATAAGGTAAACTAAGATAAATAAACCATGTCGTTGAAGTATAACGACTCACCGCTACTACAACTAATAATCTGGTATGTCTATGCATGATCAAGGAACTGAGCATCCAAACCCATGATATTAAACATCATAGCGCAAGAAACGAGTATGCGATCGGTACTTTGAATGTACTGGTATGCTAAATAAGGTAAGGCTAATATGCATGCTTTATGTGCATGAAGTAAAGTAAAGACTGACTGAACATCGTGAGATAACAGAATAACTGATATGAATACATGAATGTTGTAAAATTTGAGAATGCATAACCAAGCATATAACATTATTCTGAAATAGTTTGTAAACTGAGGTACTGAAATATGATAACTGTATGCTATGGTCAAGCAAAACTGAACTGAGTTCTGAACTGAATGCCGAAACTTAAACTGTGGGAGGTATCATCAAACCAACATGCCCCAGTCTGAGCTGATCAGGATCCAACCTATGACCCAATTTGGAAGGGTTCTAGTACCATGCCACAGGTACTAACAATAGTTGTGGAGTCAGTCTTAATCAAGTAGGTGACCCTAGAGATCAATCCTACACTGGTGAGTGATCCCTGAGAGTGTTAGTCCTAAACTGGTGGTGACATATCATAACGTACGGTGGCTACATAGTTCTGAAACTTAGGGATTGCTTCTAATCACCAAGTTCTAGCTGATGGGTGAGCCCCCATCCCTAGGTTCGCTTGGTGTTGAATCCTACTCCCAACTGAACTGACAATTATTACTGTATGGAACTAAGCTTACTGAACCCACAACTAACCATATTAAATGACTGAATGATATTGCCCAGGGTATGATTGAAATCATTCTGTAGATACTGAAAACTATGTAAACATCTAAGTTTTGGGTATTCATAATCCCCAGGACTTGATAGCAATGACAATAGATTTATACTAAAGCTTTAAGGATAGGATAAGTAGTCATTTTTCAAAATCCAATCATCTAGGCATTTCATCAAACATATGGGAGACATGAATTTAAATATGGGAATACCTTTAAACGTGATGAGATAGCACAATCACATGAAAAAACCATAAAACTGAAGATTATTCCGAATTCTCATGAACATGATATGGAAACCATAATTTTTAAAAGATTCTGTAATGCATTCCACTTGAAACAATTTATAATCTTAACTTGAAATTTAAATGCTTAGAAATTCATGGACTTAAGCATGACAATTCGTGAAACATGCGGGAATAGCATAATTGTAATACTTTAACCATACTTAGGTATTTAACAATGAAATTTCATGCTTCAAATATGTAAGGGATGCTTTCGATGAAAATAGATTGTAAACATCACGTATAATCAAAATTCATAAAAGTTTCTTGGAGATAAATCATTGTGAACATGTAATCTCATAGTGTAAAACATAAAAGATGGACTGTTGGACTCCATGGGTGAAAAGGGCCCATGGATAAACATCGAACATACCTTAAAGCTTTGATCTTGAAAGCGAATTAACTTTTCTTGAACGTTCTTGGATTGTGAAACACAATTTCTTGATTATCTTGATGAGAATGTAATGGAGTCTTGATGTTCTTGGGCATTGACCTTAAAAAGAAACCCTAATCTTGTTCTTAGATATAAAGAGGGTTAATGGCTTTTAAAACTGATTGATAATGGCTAAGTACGTTTATTTGATGATTTATGTCATGAGAGGTAGGGTTTGAGGTGAGGAAAATACCAAAATACCATGAGAAACTAAATTACAATTGCTGAAATTTTTAGTTGATGACTTGGATTGATAAGTCGTCACTTAGGTGATGGCTTATCACCTCAAGTCGTCACTTGAAAGCTAAATTTGATGAGTTTCTAGTTGGGCTAACGACTTGAGCTGATAGGTCATCACTTAGGTGATGAATTATCAACTAAGGTCGTCAATTGGAATCTAAAGTTTATGGCATTATGTTTAAGGCTGATGAATTGGGCTGATAAGTCGTCACTTAGTTGACGGATTATAAACTTAGGTCGTCACTTTGTTGATAAACGGATATGCTGAAGTAGAATGAGTATAATGTTTCACTACGATATTGGATTAAGGTAAAACCAAATGAGTTGAAAAGAAGATTCAAAGATATTTCTTTTGATATATTGTAGCCCACACAACTCATTATTTACAAGGAGTAATGGTTGTTTAAAATTGACCCAAGCTGAAATGTTCACTAAAACTTAATCTATAGAAGCGTTTTCAACTCGTCTTTGAGTTAGGAGATTTTTATGACCTAGACTTATATAATAGGACATTTCTACACTATATAATTGATCATCACACATATATAGACATAGAATCATTGGGTTTGTATGCATCGAAATAACGTTCTAGATTCTAGCCCAAAATTATGGGTGTTACATTATCTCCCTCTTGGAAACATTCATCCTCGAATAAGACTGGTAAGCTGAGAATACTGGGAGGACCGAGATCATATATTGAACATTCATGAATAGAAACATGATTACTTAACTGAGTGTGAAACATGATACATGACTGAACTTAATTTTAAGAATATATGCAATGGCATGAGAATGGTTATCAGGCTGAGATACCCATTACTTCAAGATGGATCTGGTTTTGTGAAGAAATTTGAGAGGTTTAGGACCTGAAAACTTAGGAGTATTACAACATCTCCCCCCTTGGGATAGTTCATTCCCTGAATGACTCTGACTTGACTAAAATATTAAGGAAAGACTGAGATAATGCATAGTGCATTTATAGACTGAATCATGATTAAATATTTGGAGTCGAAATTGAGGCTTGAGGAATAGAGTACCAACGACATGAATTCATAAAAGAAATCAAATCTGAAGATATACATTACATAATCTTAATTTCGCTTATTATTAGGAGTGTTACTTGAGTACTGGAACTGAACCTAATGTAGAGCATTAGCACATGAGTCATGAGATACATGACTAAGTGTGGAGTTTTCTGAATTTGTGGAACATGATTTGTACTATTGAGTGGACTAGAACATATCATACTAGGAATAGGGAAAGTACATGATTGTCTGTAAGGTGCACAAATATGAGCTATGATCATAGAGCTGACAAGTAAGGAATGAGTAGATATCATGATGACTGAAAAACCTTGCACTGAGATAAGAATGGGTCGGGCATCTTCCCCCTAATGATGTTCTATAATATACTGGCATCACTACTAGAATCTGAGAGTCTGACTTGTTACTTGTTCTATCATCTCCCCCTTAGCTTAAAGCTGTCATTCTAATTCTGGGAACCACTTAATCAATACCTCTAAATTAAAATGCCACCACTTTACTCTAGAATCTGGGGTATTATAATACACATAATTGGTAAAGTCACCTTTAATGACTATGCCCCATAATGTAAAACTTGCTGCTAGTACTTTCTTCTGAGATACAACTCTTAGCCCTCTATAGCCCCAACAATTATCATGTAACAACTAAAAACTGACTAACTTAGAATTTTTAAATCCTCTTTCTATTAGCTCAACCTTCAAAGATTAAAAATTAGATTCTAAAACATAACATGGATATCCCCAAATTATTAATAACCATACAACCTTTATCATAACCTACAAATATCATATCTCTAAGCTTATATTTCTCCCTAAATCGTGAGAACTACTATTACACCTGAACATCTGACATTAATATCTTATAGTCCATAACAGAGCTGGTAAGAAAATTGATTACTGTATCAATAGCCCCATTCAAACTTAGAACTCAAGGATGCTACATAAGCACACCCACACCATAATACTTAGCTCAAATTCTTGCATACACTGCTTCAAGCCCACTAATTTACATTTCATACAACTAGCCTCATGGATACATAATCCACCAAACTCAGACAATACTGTCCTTACTCTATTGCTACTGAGTTTCTAGGTTCATGCATCTAACTCTAATTTATATGCTACCATAGGATTTTGAGAAGGGATCTGAAAAAACATTTGGCTTTGGCTCAAAACATGATTTTTTTTCATAATCATGAATGAAATATTTCAAACTCTAGAATGTGAGGGCATTTATGGGATCCTTTTAATCCTGCATGCAATTCCATAAATATCTGTAGGGAATACCTGGTAAAGTTCTAACTAAAAGGATGTAAGCTTGGCTATTTTTGTTGCCTAAAGAATAAGGCAAGGTTAGCACAAATGGAGTAAAGTGAGAATCTACATAAGTTCCTTAGAGAACACTTCTAATGCATGATCTGAGACATGAAAGAAGGGAAACAATTCCTAAAACATCTTGTAGCTTCTTACCCATAAGTGTGGCATGCTTCACACCCAGGCATAAGACTCTACTCAACGTGGCTTTCAAACTCTGTAGAAAACTTTAAAACCTTTGGCTCTGATACCAAGTTTGTAACACCCCGAGAGTACACCCTAGACGCCACATAGTACTTATGGTCTCGAAAGACTACAAGATAGTCCATGACTGGTACCTACCATGAGCACTAAGTATAATTGATATAAAAAGATCATATGCAAAATTTAACTAAAAAATGCCATAAGGTTTTAAAACATAATTCTGATAGTGTCTGTTAAACAATACTGACAATACTGATAAAATGATTAAAAACTGACTAACTATCTTTACTAGTCTGAAAAGCCTTTACTGACTGACAGTGGAGCTAATGGGACAAACCCCCAATGAACTCTAACTGAATATAAAATACTAAACTGATAAGGTAAATTAAGATAAATAAACTATGCCCTCAAAGTATGAGGACTCACCACTGCTATAGTTGATAATCTGGTATGTCAATGTGTGATCAGGGAACTGAGCATCCAAACCCATGATATTAAACATCATAGAGAAATAAATGAATATACGATCAATATTTTGAATGTACTGGTATGCTAAATGAGGTTAGGCTGATATGCGTGGTTTATGTACATGAAGTAAAATAAAGACTGATTGAACACCATGAGAGAATAGAATAACTGATATAAATGCTTGAATATTGTAAAATATGAGAATGTATGACCAAGAATATAATAGGATTCTGAAATATTTTGTAAACTAAAGTACAGAAATCTTATAATTGTATGCAATGGTCAAGCAAAACTAAACTAAGTTCTGAACTGAATACTGAAACTAAAATTGTGGGAGGTATCATCTAATCGATATGCCCCAGTCTGAGATGATTGGGGTCCAAACTGTGACCCCAATTAGAATGGTTCTAGTGTCAGGCCACGGGTAATAATAATAGTTGTGGAGTCAGTCCTAATCTAGCAGGTGACCCCTGAGATTAGTCTTACACTGGCGTATGATCCTTGAGAGTGTCAGTCCTAAACTGGTGAGTGACATCTCATAACCTACGTTGTCTATGTAGTTCTAGAACTTAGGGATTGCTTATAAAGACCCAGTACTAGCTGACTGGTGAGCCCCTATCCCTAGGTTTGCTCGGTGCTGAATCGTACTCCTAACTGAACTGACACTGATTACTGTATGGAACTAAGCTTAACTCAACCCACAACTGACTGTATTAGCTGACTGAAAGATATTGCTCAGGGTATGACTAAAATCATTTTATAGATATTGAAAACTAGGTAAACAACTAAATTTCGAGTAATCATAAACCCCAGGACTGTATAATAATAACAACAGATTCATACTAAATCTGTAAGGACAAAATAAGTTGTCATTATTCAAAACCCAATCATCTAGGCATTTCATCAAACACATAAGAGACATGAATTTAAACATGGGAATACCTTTAAACATGATGAGATAGCACGATTACATAGCAAATCATAAAATGAGGATTTATTCTGAATTCTCATGAACATGATATGGAAAGCACAAAATTTAAAACATTCTATAATGCATTCGACTTGAAACAATTTATCATCTTAACTTAAAATTTAAATGGTGAGAAATTCATAAACTTAAGCATAAGAATGAGTGAAAAATGCAGGAGTGGCATAATTGCAGTACTAAAATCATACTTAGGTATTTAACAATGAAATTTTTATGATTCAAACGTGTGAGAGATGCTTTCGATGAAAATAGATTGTAAACATCACGTATTATCGAAATTCATAAAATCTTCATGGAGATAAATCATTGTAAACATGTAATTTCATAGTTTAAAACATAAAAGATGGATTGGTGGACTCCATGGGTGAAAAGGGCCTATGGAAAAACATCTAACATACCTTAAAGCTTTGATATTGAAATAGAATTAACTTTTCTTGAATGTTCTTGCATTAGGAAACATAATTTCTTGCTTATCTTGAATGGAATGTAATGAAGTCTTCATGATCTTGGGTGATGACTTCAAGATGAAACCCTAATCTTGTTCTTGGGAATAAACAGGGTTAATGACTTTTAAAACTAATTGATAATGGCTAAGTAAGTTTATTTGATGATTTATGTCGTGAGAGATAGGGTTTGTGGTAAGGAAAACACCAAAATACCCATAAAAACTAAATCACAATTTCTGAAATTTTCTTTTGATGACTTGGGTTGATAAGTCGTCACTTAGGGATGGATTATCACCTTAAGTCGTCACCTGGAAGCTGAATTTGATCAGTTTCTGGTTGGACTGACGACTTAGGCTGATAAGTGAGGTGATGACTTATCAACTCAGGTCGTCACTTGGAAGCTGAAATTGATGGCATTCTATTTAAGGCTGGCAACTTAGGCAGATAAGTTGTAACGCCCCGAAACCTAGTACTGAGATATCGCATAGTGCTCAAGACTACAAGTAGACTTAAGCTAACTATGTCTACCTTTTTCTAAGACTGAATCTCAAAACAAGGAAATAGAGATATCAAAATCATACTGAATGCGGAAAACTGTCTGAATATAACATATAAAAAATACTAATCTCAGGGGTCTGATATAACAATACTGAAAATGTGAAGCAAACTAGCATTCTGCCAAGCCTCTACTCTAAATGCTAGAGAGTCACTAGGACAAACCCCAAGCTGACTCAATCTGTCTGAAAGAATACTAATTCATCTAATATAATAAGCTGCAAATTAAAAGACTAAGTTCCCAAACTATGAGGACTCACCAACTGTCGGGATATTGATGGAGATGCTCGAAATCACTCATACTGTTGAAACTGAGCACCTGAACCTACATTATGAGATAATGTAGCACATAGACATATATGTAGATTAGTACTTTGAGGATATACTGAGTATATGAGGGTGAATGTATAAGTAAAACATTATCTCAACATTTATATCAGTTTGCAAAGGAATGTATAGTAAATGTAAATGACTCACATAAGCTGGGATATCTGAAAGAAATTGAAATCTGTCATCATGAAAAAAAAATCATACTTTGTAAATATAGTGAGCCATAACATTTAGTTCTAAAAGTTGTACTTGTATTATCTCTTTGAATCACACTATCTAAGTGCAGAAAGGACTCACTCTTATGTCTGAAATTTGAAAACTAAAATCTGTAGCTAACATCTTTTTGTAAAGGATAATCTAAATAAAGTTGTGAGCCTTTACACTTAGTTTCTTTTTTCTAAAAGCATTTCTTTACTATTAGTATTACTCTGTTCTGTAGGGAAATACTTAAAAGCTTTTTATTTACTTTTACTAGGAGGGAGGTTTTTCTAACCGACATAACCCATGAGAGCTAACATGGAGTCCAATGTCTTGTTCCCCTATGGAGAAAACCTTACGATGGGGAGAGGTGTTGTACTGTTGTCAAGGAGTGTAACCTAATCTAAGTGATCACAACTTTAACTATCATCCATATAGAAATCAGAATAATCTGATAATATGTACCTACGTTGGCTACGTAGTTTTGTAAAAATTAGGGCACGATAATCCCACACTTCCTGCTCGGTGATAAATACTACTTCCTTTAATCTGTATGCTTATTCTATAGGAAATCCACTTTAACACTAGTATAAGGGTTTATTCTGAAACCAATTATGCATTTATGTAATTAAATAACTAAGTAAAGTTAATCTGATTTCTGTAATATATAATAAATCGGTAATGTGGATTTCAAATCTTATCTGAGGATCAAAAGATCAAATTTTTACTGAAAATCTAAAATAAACTAATCATCTGATGCTTAAAGCACAATCTTTCTTGAAATAATAATAATATTCAATCTTGTGATGATAAACCATGCATCAATCTCATGTCAAAACACAATAATAATCATGCTTGGCAATGAAAATAATGATAATTCATCTCAAAATCTAGAAATTATTGCAATAAGCATGAAAATATGACAATAAACATGCAATTCAACTTCTAAATCACTTGAAATCTCATAATCTTACAATTAGAAATAATAGGTGTGAACTCCACTTTAAAACTCATGTATAATCATTCAAAATCATATAAATTTGAAATAAAAACTTGGATTTGGGAACAACAATGAAAGAGGATCCTTGTTCATAAACCCCACATACCTTAATTGATGACATCTCTAAGAAAGTTTGAACTTGAATCTCTATTTGTGCTCTTGAAGATGAACTCTTGATTATCTTAGTTTGGGAACCCTCAAATTAGGGTTTTATTGGAGAAACAATGGAGGAAATTGGACTTCTTGGAGATTAAGTTTTCATCTATAGGGTTTTATTTTAGAGAGAATTTCTGAAAATATGCATAAAGTGCTTAAGAATGAGCTTAATTCTTTGTTTTTGATGAATTGGAGACTTAGGAATTGACTAAATTGTCCTTTTAAAATTTTAATCAGAACTGGAAATTGACAATTGCCAAATTAGCCCTCTTCGTAACACGGTGCTTGCCTAAATGGCATACTGCTCTACTAAAAATGCCATAACTTCTCAATCGAGTATCAAATTTAGGCGAAATTGGTATCGATGAAAAGATGATTCAATTTTCCATACACTGGAGGGTTTAACACATAAAAATGCCATACATAACAAAGTTTATTCATCTTTGAAGCAAACCCTTGACATTCTAGAAGGGAAATTAAGCTAGGAAAAGTATGGGGTATTACAATATCTCCCCCTTGGAAATATTCGTCCTCGAACGTGGCTAGGTAAGCTGAAAATACTGAGGAATCTGATGCTATAACCTATCATGAACATCTGAGATAAACTATATGACAGAATCAAAACATACTGAGCTACTGAACTGATTTGCGAGTGTATGAATTTACATGAAAAATAACTATATGGCTGAATCTGAGACTGGAAATGAACTGAATTAAGGAAGACTGTTACCTTTGGCGGAATCTGAGTTCGTGGAGAAAGATGAGGATACTTGGTTTGCATGTCTGCTTCTGCTTCCCAAGTAGTGCCCTTAACGGACTAGTTTCTCCATAGAACTTTGACCAAGGGAACTTCATTGTTCCTTAGTCTATGGATCTTACGATCAAGAATCTCTACTAGAACTTCTTCATATGAGAGGCGATTCGGAATATCTTTACTTTCTAGAGGGACTATAACGGTTGAATCGTCCATACACTTTTTCAATAAAGACTCATGAAATACTGGATGAACTGAGGAAAAATCTACATGTAGCTCAAGCTCATACGCTATATTTCCCACACAGATCAAAATTCAGAAGGGACCTACATATCGGAGACTAAGCTTCCTTTTTTTGCCAGATCTCTTCACCCTATTCATGGGTGAAACTTTCAAATACACAAGGTCATCAACCTCAAACTCAAGATCTGTTCTCCTTACGTCTACTTAAGATTTCTGACGACTTTGGGTTGCTTTCAATCTCTCTTGAATCAACTGAACTTTCTCCATGGCTTTAAACACCAAATCTGATTCAATCAAAGCGGCCTCACCAACTTTGAACCAACTTACTGGAGATCTACATTTCCACCTATAAAAAGCCTCAAACGGGGCTATCTGAATACTAGCATGGTAACTATTATTATAGCCAAACTCAATCAACAACAAATTCTCATCCCAACTACCTTAGAAATAAAAAACACAAGCCCTTAACATATCCTCTAAGGTATGAATTTTCCTTTCTTCTTGACCATCTGTCTGCGAATGAAAAGATGAACTAAGATGAACTTGGGTACCAAAACCCTTTTGACAGGCTTTCCAAACTGAGAGGTAAACCAAGTACCCTAATCTGACATAATAGACAAAGGAACTCCATGCAATCTGACTAAGTCTCTGATATACAACTTAGCATAATCTTCAGCTGAGAAGGACATGTGAACTGGCAAGAAATGCGTTGACTTAGTCAATCTATCTACTATTACCCAAATCAAATCATGCTGACGACGCGAATGAAGTGATCCAATCATAAAGTCCATATTCACCTTTTCCCACTTCCAAGTGGGCATACCAAACTCTTGCAATGTATCACTAGGTCTTTGGTGCACTACCTTAACCTGTTGACAAGTTGTACAGTTGGCTACAAACTCTGCTATATCTTTCTTCATTCCACTCCACCAATAGATTTCCCAAAAGTCGTGGTACATCTTGGCGGCTCCTGGATGGATGGAGTAATGCGTACCATGCGCTTCTACCATAATCCGCTACCTCAAATCATTAACACATAGCACACACAATCTATTCTGGTATCTTAACACACCATCTCTTTTTTGAAAGAAAACCTTGGTCTTTAACTAACTCCTTCAGTTTGACCAAACTAGAGTCCTTATCCTATATTACTTCACTTCCGAAACTAGAGAAAATTCAAAACTACTTTGGACCCAAACATTCCCTTTAGCTGAATCAACCAACCTCACACCCAATCTAGTTAATCGGTGTACTTCTCAAACTAAATCTTTCTTATCTTTCTACACATGAGCAACACTATCCATAGACAATCTACTAAGAGCATCTGCCACTATATTGGCCTTGCTCGGATGATACGACACACTCATATCATAATCCTTCAACAATTCTAACCACCTTCTTTGATGAAGATTTAACTCTCTCTGAGTAAACACATACTACAAACTTTTTTGGTCAATAGTTTCTCTAGATTTTTAAAGCAAACACAACAATGACTAACTTAAGATCATAGGTAAGGTAGTTCTTTTTGTAAGGCTTAAGCTGTCGAGATTCATAGGCTATAACCGTAACTCTCTACATCAAAAAACAACCCAAACCAATTCTAGAGGCATCACAATAGACAACAAAACCATCTGTACCATCAGGTAATACTAAAACTAGGGCTGAAGTGAGTAGAGTCTTCAACTCCTGAAAACTCTTCTCGTAGGAATATGACCACTGAAACTTAACTTTTTTTTTTGTCAATCTTGACATAGGAGATGCAATAGAAGAAAAACCCTCAATAAAATATTTGTAATAGGCAGCTAAACCCTAGAAACTTCTAATGTCTGACGGAGAAATAGGTCTAGGCTAGTATCTTACTACTTCTAACTTTTGGGGATCAACTCTAATACTATCACTGGAAATAATGTGACTGACAAAAGCTACTGACCATAGGCAAAAATCACATTTGCTGAATTTGGCAAACAACTGGTGATCCCTAAGAGCTTGTAAAACACTTCTAAGATGGCTTGCATGATCATCCTTACTACGGGAGTAGATAAGAATATCATCGATAAAGAATATGACAAACATGTCTAGATACTGTTTAAAAACTCTTTTCATCAAGTCCATGAAAGATTTTGGGGCATTTGTTAGCCCAAAGGACATGACTAGAAAATCAAAATGACCATAATGGGTTCTGAAAGCTGTCTTTGGAATTTCACATTCCCTTATCTTAAGTTGATGATAGTCAAATCTAAGTCTATCTTGGGGAAATAACTTTCACCTTGGAGTTGGTCGAATAAGTCATTAATCCTAGGGTGAGGATATTTGTTTTTGACTGTGACCTTATTTAACTGATGATAGTCAATGGACATTTGCAAAGAACCATCTTTCTTTCGCATGAATAGGATAAGAGTACCCTATGGAGAAATATTAGGCCTTAGAATCCTTTATTTAAGAGATCTTTAAGTTGCTTTTTTAACTCTTTAAGCTCAGCTAGAGCCATACAGTATGGAGGAATAGAGAAAGGTTGAGTATTTGGAAGAAGGTCAATGAGGTACCCTGGCAAATTTCAGAAAAGACATCAGGAAACTCATTGACTACACTAACTGACTGTACCGTTGGAGTCTCAGACTTAGTATCTTTGACCCAAACTAGATGATAGATACACCCTTTTGAGATAAAATTTCTGGCTTTAAGATAAGATATGAAATGACTTTTTGGAGACACTGAATTTCCTCCCCACTCAAAGACTGGCTCATCTAGAAACTAAAGCTTTACCACTCGGGTGCGATAATCTATGGATGTATAATAAGAGTGGATCTAATCTATACCAAGAATAAGGTCAAAGTTAACCATATCAAACTCTATTAAATCTGCTAACATGATTTTATGAAGGACAGTGATGGAGGACACTTTCTATAGATCTGTTTAGAAACGACAGGCTCACCTACATGGATAGAAACCAAGAAGGGATTAAGGATTCTTTCAGGACTTATTTCAAAATTCACTACAACTAGTGGGGTCACATAAGAGAAACTCAACCCAAGGTCTAACAACACATAAAGATCAAGATGAAAGAAACGAAGTATACCAGTAATAACATCTGGTGAATCTTCTTTCTCCTGATATGAGAGTAAAGCATAAAACCAATTCTGGTGCTGACTGCCACCGGTACTGGATGATATGCCCTGAGGAGAGACTAGACGACCTAGAGGACCTAACGCACTAGTAGCCTAAGTTTGGGGACAAATATTTTTGCTTCCCTGCTTAGCATACGGACACTCTCTAATTTAATATCCCATCTTACCAGAACCATAACAACCTTTCTATCCCAACAAGCACTCACCAGGATAATTCTTACCACACTTAGCACATAGAGGATAATTGGGCTTTTATCCCACACTATTCAAAGATCTGGACATAGAATACTTACCCTACTGCTCTTTCCTAGCTCTGGGAACAGGAGCACTAGCTGAAGATGGTGCAAGCATAGAAGAATAATTTTAAAACTGTGAATGATTTCCCCTTTAGACCTAGTCTGCCCATACTCAAACTGCCCTATTTTAGCCCTCTTATTACTTCAATCTCTTCCCTTCAACTTCTCTGCCTCAATCAGCTGTGCATGAATCATCAACCTAGTAGGATCTACGTCCCCAATAAGCATGGCAGTCCTACACTTCTTGACTACCAAACCAGATACTGCAGTAACAAACTTACTCATAATGGCTCTAGGATCAGCCATTGTATCAGGGGCATACTTAGAAAACTTATTGAACTTAAGGCAATACTCCTTCACTGTCATTTAACCATACCTCAGGTTTAAAAAATCCTTTATCTTAGATTTTCTCATTTTACACGAAATGAACCTGTCTAGAATTACATTTTGAAAGCCCTACGAACTCATAGAAGTTGCATTCTTAACTCTACCATTGCTCCACATAACCACATAATCACATCCCACATCGTTCAATCTATAGGATGCCAACTCTATACTCTCCTCCTCAGAAATATGTATAATTTGGGTAATCTTGTTTACCTCATCTCAGTAAAGCTATGGGTCCTCACCTACTTTTGACCCAAAGAACTCTGGTAGATTCATTCTCATAAAGTCTCTAATTTTAGCTACTGCTAAGTCCCTATTCTGTTGAAGTGGGACTACCTCCTAATGGTTACCCTGAACATTGGTAGTCACTGCCTGGGCCAACCCCTGAAAGGCAGCCTAAAACTCAGCATGAGATACATTCTTATTCAGAGGGTTAGCAGGCTGGGGTGGCTAGTTATTATTTCTGCGGGCGTTAGCTCGATGAGGAGGCATATTCAACTATCACGTATGAGCATGATTTAAAAGTAGATAGAGATGTTGTAAGAACGATAGATCATAAAATAAAGAGATGAGTTCCTAATAACGTCCCATAGCCTCTTGCTCATAAATATAGAATGCTTCACACCCATGATTAAGAGTCTACATAACGCGGCTTGTCGGACTCCTTAGGACTCTTATTAACCTTTGTCTTTGATACCAAGTTTGTAATACCCTGAAACCTAGTCTCAAGATGTCACACGATGCTCAAGACTACGAGTAGCCTTAAGCTAACCCTATCTGCTTTTTTCTAAGTCTGAACGTCAATATAAGGAAATATAGATATCAAAATCATACTGAATGTGGAAAACTGTCTGAATATAATATCTAAAAAATACTAATCTCAGGGGTCTGATAAAACAATACTGAAAATCTAAAGCAAACTTACAGTCTGACAAGCCTCTACTACTAATGCTAGAGGGTCATTGGGACAACCCCCAGTTGACTCAATCAGTCTGAAAGAATGTTAATTTATCAAATCTAATAAGATAAAAATTGAAAGACTAAGTCCCCGAACTATGAGGACTCACCAGCTATCAAAATATAGATAGAGATGCTCACGCTTTTGAAACTGAGCACCTGAACATACATTATGAGATAATGTAGCATATAGACGTATTTGTGGATCAGTACTTTGAGGATGTACTAGGTATATGGGGGTGAATGCATAAGTAAAACATTATCTCAACATTTATATTTACCAAGGAATTCATGTTAAATATAAATGACTTACAAAAGCTGGAATATCTAAAAGAAACTGAAATCTATAATCATGAATAGAAAATCATACTTTGTAAATCTAGCGAGTCATAACATTTAGTTCTAAAATCTGTACTTGTATTATCTCTTAGAATCACCATGGCTAAGTGTAGAAAGGACTCACTCTTATATCTGAAATCTAAAACTTGAAATCTATTGCTACTATCTTTTTGTAAAGCATAATCTGAATAAAGTTGTGAGCCTTTACACTTAGTTTTTTTTATAAAAGATTTTCTTTACTATTAGTTTTACTCTGTTCTATTGAGAAATACTCAGAACATATTTATTTACTTTTACTATCATGGAGGTTCTTCAAATCGACATAAACCATGTGAGCTAACACGGAGTCCAGCGTCTTGTTCTTTATAGGGAAAACCTCACGATTGGGAGAGGTGTCATACTCTTGCCAAAGATTATAACCTAAAATAAGTGATCACATATGTAACTATCACCCATATAGAAATGAGAATAATCTAATAATCTATACCTATGTGCTATGTAGTTCTGTAGAAGTTAGAGCACGCTATTCCCACACTTCTCGCTCAGTGCTAAATACTACTCCCTTAATCCGTATGCTCATTCTGTTGGACATCTACTTTAACACTAGCATAAGAGTTTATTCTAAAACCAATTATGCATTTATTTGGTTAAATCTGTAAGTAAAGCTAATCTAATTTCTATAATCTATGATAAATCTGTAAACTGGATTCTAAATCTTATTTAAGGATCAAAATATCCAATCTTTACTGAAAATCTAAAAATAAATTGATCATCTGATGCTTAAACATAATCGTTCTTGAGATAATAATAATAATATTTAATTTTGGGATACTAACCCATTCATCAATATCATGACAAAATAATATAATAATCATACTTTATAATGAATCAATGATAATTCATCTCAAAATCTAGAAATTACTGCAATAGGCATGAAATATGACAATAAACATGCAATTCAATTTCTAAATCACTTGAAATATCATAATCTTGCAATTAGCAATAATGGGTGTGAACCCCACTTTAAAACTCATGTATAATCATTCAAAAACATATAAATTTAAAATAAAAACTTGATTTTTGGCACAAGGATGAAAGAGGATCCTTGTTCATAAACTACACATACCTTAATTGATGAAATCTCTAAGAAAGTTTGAACTTGAATCTCTATTTGTGCTCTTGAAGATGAACTCTTGATTATCTTAATTTGGGAACCCTCAATTTTAGATTTTATTGGAAAAACAATGGAGGAAATTGGACTTTTTGGAGCTTAAGTTTTGAACTCTAGGGTTTTCTTTTATAGAAAATTGATGAAAATATGTATAAAGTGCTTAAGAATGAGCTTAATTCTTTGTTTTAATGAATTAAGGGCTTGGGAATTGACTAAACTCCCCTTTTAAAATTTTAATCAGAATTGGAATAAGGGAAAAATTTCTGAATTTTCATGCCACCGCGATGTGCCACTATCATGGTGGCTCACTGGAAAAAGACAACTGGGAAGTTGGGCTCTAATGCGATGCGGTGAAATCATATTAGGCCACTGGAATATAGACAAGTCCCATTTTTTCCATCATCACGATGTGCCACCATCACAGTAAGCCACTGGAAAAGGATTAGTGGGACCTAGAACTCCTCCATGATGCGGACCAATTGCGAAGGTTCACTGGAAATTGACAATTACAAAATTAGCCCTCTCTGTTACACGGTGCTTGCCTAAATGACATACTGCTCTACTAAAAACGCCATAACTTCTCAATTGAGTGTTGGATTTATGCAAAATTGGTATCAATGGAAAGCTAATTCAATTTTTTACATACTAGAGGGTCTAGAACTAAAAAATTTCATACATTACAAAAGCTATTCATTTTTGAAGCGAACCCTTAACATTCTAGGAGCTAAATTAAGCTAGGAAAAGTATGGGGTATTACATAAGTTGTCACTTAGTTGATGGCTTATCAACTTAGGTCATCACTTTATTGACAGACTAGCATGCTGAAGTAAAATAAGTATAAATTTCCACTCCAATACCAGATTAAGGTGAAATCAAATGTGTAGGAAATAATATTCTAATATCTTTCTTTTGATATATAGTAGCCCACGTAACTCATTATGTACAAGGAATAATTGTCTTTTAAAGTTGACCCAAGATAAAACTTTCACTAAAACTTAATCAATAGAAGCATTTTCAACTCATCGTTAAGTTTCCGAAAATATCTAAGTGAAATGCCTAGTTATATGTTGATGTTTTATTGAGTAGGGCAATGGCCTAGTGATCATGAATAATTGGTTAATGGTATGTTAAAGTTATTATGAGCCATGTATTGTGTATTTGATAATATTGTTGGGATAATATCTAATAAGGGGTTGAAACGCTAAACATAAAATAAACTTGATGTGTGTGTTTAGTCTAAATATGGGTGATGTAAGATTGATAATGTAATGTGAATAGTTATGTGTGTCTTGATGACTGTAAATGTAATAAATGAGGTGTTGAATAAAGTCATTTGACCTGTTAGCATGATAAGTAGTTAGATGGTCTGGTGAAGGCCTAACGTGGGTCTAGGGAAATGGTTTAGTAAACATGAAGGAGTCATAATAATGCGTAAATGGATGTGACTACTTATAGATGGTTGGTTAAGGCGTTGTTAGCCATGTATTGAGTTATAATGATTGTAAATGCTTGGAAATGGCTTATAAGAACCTTTTTAAGCGTGTAATGGGATAGTTTGTGGCTTTAAATAGGGCAGTGGACCTTTTTGTATGAATGTTTGTTAATTGGTATTGTGTTGGTATGGTTAGCCATGTAAATTTGTAATCTATAACTATGTCAGTTTGATGACTAAGAAGAGGCTCTTTTCCCCAAGCTTGAACTTGAAATTGTGTGCAGAACTAAAGCGTGGTATAGGAATGTTAATAAAGAATGAATAGGCTAGTAAGAGTCCTAATGGCCATAAATTGAATTGTATGATAAATTGAGTGAAGGCATTAGCCAATTGTAATTGTAATGGTTCAGCAATGAAGGCTCCCATAAGGACTATGTGGTCATGTATAGCGTCGATTTGACTAAATGAGCTAGAGCCCTAATTGTGAAATGAATTGTATGGATATCAATGCATGAACTAATGATTAAGAATTCAAATGTCGACTAATGTTGGTAATGTGATGGCTTGTGGCTATAGTCCTTTTCCTTATGAAATGGCTTGTGACTGAAGTCCCTTACTTTATGAAATAGATTGTGGCTAAAGTCCCCCTCTTAAAGAGAGTTCTCGAGGTTCAAATACCTCGCCTAATGTGTAAGCTTGTGCTTAAAGTTCTAGGCCCACTTGAATGTGCAAGCATGTGATTAAATTTCCATGCCGACTTGAATGTGCAAGTGTGTGGTTAAATTTCCATGCCTATTTGAATGTGCAAGCATGTGATTAAAGTTCCATGCCCAGTTGAATGTGAAAGCATGTGATTAAAGTTCCATGCCTAGTTGAATATGTGATCATGTGATTAGAGTTCCATGCCTAAGTAAATGTGTGATCTTGTGGTTAAAGTTCCATGCCTAATTGATTGTGGTGTATGGGTAGGGCCCTTGTTTCAATAAATAGCTATGTGTTTATAGTCCCTTTCCTTGATAAGTGTACCCATGGTTGAAACACCCTATCTAATAAGATGTGAATGTGGTGAAAGTCCTATGCCAAGTAAGGATAGTATGAACCTAAGTATGGAATGTCAGAGTCCTCCATTTTCTGTCTTATGATTGAAGTATTTGAGGATGTTATTAAGTCTTGAAAACTTGTTGGCATGTGATATATCTATGTGTAAGGATAAATGTATGAATATGATATATTGACTTGTGTTGAATGGTGAGTTTATTTTATCCAGCTGCTTAAGTTACATGTTAGCGCTCCAACCGCTGACCATCTTTGAACGCTATGTCTCTATGCGACATAAGTGTCAGAGAATCTTCTTCTTCTTCTACGTAACGAACAAGTGTTCGAGTGGATTCGTGCATTGATCTTGAAGTAGTGATCTTGCATACTTCCGAAGACCTACCTCTCATAGTCACGTTACTTTATGTCATAAACTTACAAAGATTTGGTACTTGGCTATTGTTGGGGGCATGTTCTGATGTATCATTGATTTCAGTTTGGAAGAGGTTTTGTGGATGGCTGTGGACTTGGGCATATTGGCTAGATTTTCGATATAAATTAAATGTCCATAATTTTCTAAGTATTGACTATTAGTCTTATATTTCCGCTATCTTGTTATAAGGTTAGGATTCATCCGACCCTTGTGGTTATTGTGATGATGATTAGGGTGGGTTATTAGGGTGACCTCTAGTATATGTGTGCTTGAGGCACCCATAAGACATGGCCTGAAGTTTGGATCACGTCAATTCAAGAGGCTATAGGGCATTCTTTGGAAAATCTCATTTCTTGATTCTCCTTTGTCATCCTTATTTCTATTAACTATAAAAATTCTTCTTGAGTTTATGCTATTCCTTAAATGAATCATGCATAGATAGTTGGATTGTGAAGATAGGGCTCCTAAACCTCTTACAAAGGATTTAACCTTGACTCCATCAATATTAGTAATCGATTCAGTTCTTTAATATGTCATGGTTGAGACTTTCAGCTTTCTTGAAGGTATATCATAGGCAGGGGTAGTGGTTTGTACATTGAATGGTTTATCCTAGAGGTGAGTTCATAGGTATTCAATATGGTTCTATATTAGTTTTAGAGTATGAGATTAGGTTTTCCTAGTAGGCCAAAGATAATTCCATGATTCTCCCTACAAAATACGAGAGAGTGCAGAGGTCTATTAGAGGATTGATTCTAGCTATTCGTACGACATTAGAGCATTTAGTTGTGACTAAATCTGTTCTTCTTTACGTGTTGATCATGCGAGGAATATAGAGTGCAAATGTCTCTATAGTTATGGATGAGGTGGTAAGAGGCCATGTCATCAACATAATTTTTCTGGTACTGCATCAAAAGGTAGGGATTACTCCAGTAGAGGTTGCTGTCACGCTCAGTAGGCCCGTATATATGGTGCCTCAGATCATTGATATGGCTCAGGTAGGTCACCATGGTTACTACACTCAGAATTTTTGTCAGAAATTATCTGTAGGGCCTGGTTTAAGGTCTGATGATACTCTTTTCTAGTTTTGGGGCTTCAAGGGCATATTATAATTGTGGAGAGATAGTTATTTTTCTAAAGAGTTTCCTCGATATAAGGTTATCTCATGGTAAGTGCGGGCAATTCTTCTTCTTAGGGTTATGACGCCACTGATCAAAGGTAGTGCCTATGATATTAGGGATAGTTTTCACCTATGATATTAAGGGTGCTTTACAAGGTATTAGATGTCATCCATAAGTAGGTGTTGATGGTGGTTGTGTGGGTGCTGAGTTTGGGGATGGATGTGATCGATTATGGCTTCTCTGGGTAGGCTAGGGGTTGATTCTCTAGGTACATCTATTACAGGAATCATAGAGTTTTGTTACCCTATATTTATCTGCTGTTTGATCTAGGGTCTTTGGATAGATACGTTCTTACTTACTTTGCCATTTTTTGTATTGTTCTTGTAGACTATTTTTTGTTCTTATGTGTGTAAATACACCATAGGTGTTTTATTTTAGTAGTGGATCAAGTGGGTTAATCCTTTGTTTTGTTTTTTCTATTAGTAGTGGATCGATTAGGTTGATTCTATATTGCAATTATATTGGTTTATCTACTTGGATAGATCTCATTATCTTTAACATAGTGGGTTTTTTATGTGATTCTGGATTTTGCCCATTTATTTTTCTATCATGTGGTCCTTGGTTGTCTTGTATAGATTTTTTCTTTGATTGCAATGAGAATCCATCAAACTTTGAAATGAGAGGTCGATGGTTGATGTCAATAGGGTTCATGTCATTTATTCGGGGAAAGAGGGGTGGTAGAAAAAATGGTGCTTAGTCCTTCTTAATTTTGTTCCTGGTGCCATCAATGGTTTTCCTCCACTTTAGACAGTTCTTGAGGTTGGTATGTTGGTGAAGTTGTCCTCCTGATCTATCTTGTTTCTCTTTTTCACCTTACTGTGATTCTTGACTTTGATGTTGGTGTTGAGTTGGGCACTCAGTTCATGTTGTATCATACTGGATGGCTTCAGTAAGTTGGAAAAGGTGAAAAAGATAGTTTTAAGATCTTCTAGGTATGGGGTTATTTGTCCCAGTGTATCCTCATAGGGTGCTTCCATTCAGTTTATAAAGAAATAGGATAGCTCTGTGTTTTTATGTTTTTCCTATATTTTGTTGGGGATAAGTTTCTGATGTTGTGTATTGAGTTATTTTTCAAACCAGCTTTAGGATATATCCATATTTTTAAGTTTACTTGATGTCTGTCTACCATCATTGCAGATTGGGATAGTGGAAGCTACCATTAGGACTCACTACGACCACCATTAGTTCTTGATAATATTCTTTGTTTTACTAGTAAACATGCATAGGTTGGATCGTGGTGTAGGCCTTGATTGGACTCCATCTGATGGTGATTGTAGATGGCACCTTAGCTCTAGCCTTTATGGGATCAGCGACTACATGTTATGAATGTTTGATTAGATTAGGTTATGACATTCTCGGGGCATGTGGTGTCCTAGAGTTGGTTCGTGATACATCTGGCGAGGAATTAGGTAGTTTGTTGTCACGACCTAAATGAAGCCTAGTCATGATGGGAATCTCAAGCCCGTCGAGGATTGGAAAATACCCCTTTCGCCTAGTCAATCACAACATAGTATAATAACAGAAGCAATTCAAATAGACAATAAGAAGATAAGTAAATAACTTAAAGGAAATTAAGATTTCAACAACCATCCCAGTCCATAGTAATTCATAAGACCCTAATATCCAAAGGATAACCTAAGCCGGGACATACCCCCGATGATATCCAAAAAGAAATCCAAAGGCCTTTCAAATCCATTTGTACTCCATTAGCCTTTTATGCAATGTAATAGCTTAAATTTAGTTTCAATATTCATATATCCATGTTTTAAAACCAATTTCATAAGGTTGGGTTGAGGTCATTAGCAATTCAATTACCAAAATTTTTAAAGGTGGGAGAATCCATGACCTACCATAAGTTATCAAATCAATATGGGGGAATACACAACCCCCATTCTGATTCCCATACCCATGCACCCATTTATTTTAAAAACTATAAATTCAAAGCATGAATGATCAATAAAAACCATGGGAAAATAAATTCAACCATTAACACCTAAAAGTCATCAACCCAAATTCAAAACCAACAATTAATCATATGGATAACAAGTTTAAACACATGCTTTTAATAAAAACAAGTTTTAAGGAAGAGATACATGCCTTAATTGAACAGAAACCCTTTGAAAATAGAAAGGAAAGAAGCCCCATGCTTGAACCCTAACCTCATTTCCTTTCAAGCTTAGCTTTGGAATGAAGAATGACCCTTTTTGAGAGAATACTAGAGTTTTAAGGCTTAAAATGGGTTATGTAAAGATTGGATGATGTATACGATGTAAAAGTGCCAAATAACCTTAATATACTTTTAAAATGAAGTCCTATTAACAAAAGGGGGTAGGTTCATGGCGGGAATCCCAAGGTAAACCCCTATGTCCGTGGCATAATGCTCAATGTAAAGTAGAGTCTTCGCAGCGTGAAGCCCATCTATCAAAATTTGAACCAGTGCCTGTCTATGATGGGTATCTCAAGCTCCACATGGACCTAAGATCACCCCCTTCACCTAGACAATTCAACTCAACAACCTCAAATGTCGGAGAATTTTCGAACATAACACAAGATAGAGCAAAATAAGACTAATCATAAATCATGAAATGTCTGAACTAATCCACCATAAACAATGAACCTAAGTCCACAGTAATCCAATATAGCCTCTACAAATTCAAAGTCAATAACATATCGGGACATACCCCCAAAAATATCCAAAACCAAAGTATAAACATGTCTGGGACATAGACCAGACCTAATCATTGTCAACTCACGACTTCATTGTCAACTCACGAACCACTCAAAGACCTAATCATTGTGCAGGAAAAGTAGAAGAAGCTTTAGGACCTCTATTATATGGGGATACAACATTCAAAGACGGTTAGCGATTGGAGCACTAGTATGTAAATCAGTGATAGAGGAAAAAAATAATGTCCTCATTCAAAACCAAGTCAAATCATCATATGCAATCACATACATATAACTATATATCGTGTCGGGATAGGGAACATAGCTTAGAATGAACTTTAAAAACCATAGCCTAGGTTGTGCAGCATAACCTTCATATAACAAGGCACCCACGAGCTATATGGTCCCAGCTCTCTCGTAGTTGGAATGGCCCTAGTGCGCATAGCCACACCAACCAGAGAATATCCATAAATGTGTACACCATTATGAGGGACTCAAACCTCCCAACCTAATCAAGGTGACTTAAGCACCAATGTATACAATATGGGACACTTGAACCTCTCATTCATATATCCATTTGGGGGACTCAAACCTCCTGGTCATATAGACACTTGCACCGGCTAGCGTGATTTCCAGTGCTAGTCCTTTAAACTCTACTTTCGTGGCCTGGCTACACATCCCGCTTTAAAGTCCAATTAAAATATTCATTACACATGTAAAAAACAATTAATCCAATTAATTACCGAAGCCATCCCATTGGTATGGTCATACGAACCCCCACTTGCAAGCATACAACATTCCATAACCATTATCAATTAACTTTGGGACTTGAACCCATTGTCTAAACCAAGACATCAATTTGATTCAAAATTTTAGGGACTCAAACAAATTTAGCTAATTAAACCACCAAAGCTACAATTCAAATCAATTTATGACCAATAAGGACTTCAAAAAACCATTTATTCATCATCCATATTCATAGGCCAATGCCTTAGTTCAAACCAAAATTCTTCTCATTGATATTTTCACAAACAGGTTAAGGGAATACCATTATCAAACCATTATTTCAAGCGAAAAACCATCAAGTTAGGGTTAACCATGACCCCTTAGTTTAAATCACAATTCCAAACACCCAAATGTGCAAAACCCTTATCAAAGCATGCATAATCATGATTTAAGACATGAGAAAACAATACTCAAGATTAGGCATTCAAACCCTTAACCATGGTTTCCAAAACCACCATTAATGATTCATGAACAATGTTTAAAACACATGATTTTAGTTAAATATCTATGAGTAAAGAGTCATATGCCTGAGTTACAAAGATTCGTGAAGAGATTTTGATCCTTAAGCCTCTAGATGACCACCTTAAAGAAACCCTAGCCCATCTCTTTAAGAGATTTTTTAGAGAGTTTTGATCTTTTAGAGTGAAGAATGAAAGGCCAAAAAGTGTTATAAGACATGGGGTCTTAAGGGTTTAGGGTGGGAATTTTTCAAAATACACTCAGCTTAAAAGTTGTAAAAAGAATGCATGAGGGTATAGTTGGAACCCCTTAACTTTTATCCATATCATACGAGTGGTACCCTAAACTCATAACCTAATTAGAAAGTGGGACACCACATTCTATCTAATATACGACTCCTTAGCCTAACTCATACCATCACCTTATGACTAGTACACTTCAAGTCGTAACCTATCCAGAACTTTAAAGGCTAGACACTGGATAATATACAGTTAGGGATAATACCTCCCATATCATGAATATACGACTCGCATGGAGTCTTCTTATACCTTGAACAGAACTTGACTATTATCACACTGGCCAAGACATGACTAGGGTCCTAAAACTGTAACCACATCATACTACTAGCATAGTATGAGTCGTATGATAATCACAAGGCTCAAAACTTGGGAAATTTGGAAGGGCCAAAGTTTAGGGTGTTTCAGTCTTCCTCACCTAGGATTATTCATCCTTAAATGAAGGGACTAGGCAATACAAGCACAGTTAAACCCTCAAAAATTTCTACTCTAGCCTTTAAGATAGAAAACAACATGACAAGGAATTCAAAATCCACCATTAACAATGGTAGAAAACAAAGATGTCAAGAACCAACACATACCACAAGCATGAATTTCAGGAATCAAGAATAGGATGGATAATTGGACTTCATATCCAACTTGGCTTACCACGTAGCTTTCTAAAACTTTTGGTTTTACCATAAAACCTTTACTAAAGCCATGTCCTTCATTCCCAATTGACGAACTTGTCGATCTAAGATTATTATCGGGACCTTCTCATAGAACAAAGAGTCTACCAATGTTCTCCAAGGGAAAAACAAACGAAGGATCACCCATATATTTCTGCAACATAAACATATGGAATACCAGATAAATGGAAGTTATGCTAGAGGGAAAATCCAACTCATACGCAATATTTCAAACCCTTCTTAAAACCACATACAGGATAACATACCAAGGACTGAGATTCCCTTTCTTTCCAAACCCTATTACTCTCTTTATAGGAGATACCTTTTGGAATACTTAATCTCCAATGTCAAACTCCAAATCCCTTTGCCTTATTTTTGGATAGGACTTTTTAAGACTTTGAGTGGTTTTAATTCAATCCTAAATTACCTTCACCTTATCCAAAGCATGATAAACTAAATTCAGGCCAAATATCTATACTTCACCAAACTCAAACCACCCATTAGTAGATCTATACCTCCTTCTACACAAAGCCTCAAATGAGGCCTTACCAATGCTAGAATGGTAACTATTGTAATAAAAAAATTCAATAAAAGGTAAATGGTCGAACCAACTACCACCATAGTCAATCACACAGGCTCGCAATAAATCCTCAAAAGTATAAATAGTCCTTTCAGCCTGCCCATTTGATTGTAGGTGAAAGGTTATACTTAGACTCACTTTAGTCCCCAAACCACACTGAAACGATTATCAAAAATATAATGAGAAATGACTACCATAATTTGAAATAATTGACACAGGAGTACCATGCAACTTTACAACTTTCTAAAGGAACAAACTCACATAATCCTAGGCAGAATAAGTAGTTCTTATTGTCAAAAAGTGAACAAACTTAGTCATCTTATCCACAATGACCCAAATAGAGTAACACTAATTTCTCGACCTTGCAAGGCTGGTAATAAAATCCATACTGATTATCTCCCATTTCCACACTGGTAGTTTAATCTGTTGAAGTAGCCCATCAGGACTCATATGCTCTGCCTTCACTTTCTGACACACCATATAATTAGCCACAAGGTCGGCTATATTCTACTTTATATTATTCCACTAGTATATTTCCTCGAGATACTGATACATCTTTGCCAAATTGGGATAAACTATATATAATGATTCATTGGCCTCGACCAAAATCCTACCTTGCAATCCATCAATATTGGGAACACACAACCTCCATTGGTACCTAAAGATATCATCATCACCGATTTTAAAGGGCATAATCTTCTGCCTACTTATATCGTCCTTGGTTTTTATCAAAGAGGACCCAATACCTTTTTTTTATTTCTGAACCAAGAGACAATTATGTCACCTGTTGAACAAATACACCACCTTTCTCATAGTTTGAGAGACGACCTTCAAGGTTAGCCAAATAGTGATATTCTTCACCAATTCCCACTTATCATCATAGACATAAACTAAAATCCCTATAGATAGCCTATTAAAAGTATCAGCAACTACATTAGATTTTCTTGGATGGTAGTAAAGACTCATATAATAGTCTTTCAGCAACCCAAGCCACTTCATTTGCCTGAGAATAATATCCTTTTGAGTGAATATATACTACAGGCTCTTATGATTAAAAAAGATGTCAATATGCACTCCATACAGATAATGATGCTAGATTTTCAATACGAACACCACAAACTGTAATACATCATAATTTTTAGGGACTTAGACATTTTCAAGATCCCTAAATTTTGAGGATTTTTGATTTTGTCTTCCTAACCTTGAGACATTGATTTTTGAGTTAATTCATGTTTATAAATGTACAAAGTATGTCTTAGAGGATTTTTAAATTTTTCAGGTAAGGTTTGGGCATGGTCAGATCGCGAAAAATAGTCAGTCTCTGTGATAAGCCCATGTCGCGATAGCTTGTTCCGGCCTCACGCTGACCGTATCATAGTGAGTGAATTCTACGACTGTGATAAGACCATATTTTGATGAGGCTGTTATATCCATTTCTTAATTTAAATAATTAAGAGGAAATTGGGTTATTTCTCCCTCAACCCAAATCATCCATAACACGATTTGGGGTATCTTTTTGGGCATTATTTTCCCTTCTTCTCAAAATCACTCTCAAGAAAACCTTCCTCTTTCCCCGAAGAACAAATTCAACTTCTTTTTTCCCAAGAAATCAAGAATCAAGCTACCTAAATTCAAGAACATTCAAGAAAGCATTAAGAATAGGTTTTCTTTCCCAATTTAAGAAGCTTAATGTATGTAAGATGTTGATGCCTTTCACCCATGGAGCCTAAAAATGCTCTTTTAGTTTAATTTATGAGTTTATCCATCTCCAATATGAAATAAGTCCATGGATCTCTTTTTAATTCACTTAATAGTTATAGTTACATATGTTTTCAAGTGGAATGAGTCATATCAAGCTTTGAGTGTTGCAATTCACATGTCATGTTCAATTGATTTCAGGATAAATCCCCAAACTATGAAACTTTGCCATGTAGTCCTATTGTTTCCTCATGTGTAGTAATTTCCACGTTCAAATTCATGCTTCCCACTTGTCTGATGAAATGAGTATGTTTTAGTTCTTTGAACCATGATTATATTCTTCGGTATTTCAAGTTTGATATTGTATTTTCTTTTTAATTATTCAGTGTTGGCGGGTTATGAACACCCGATACTTATGTGTTTTACATGATTTCCACTTTTCAAGTCACAAGCCAGTTAAATCATTATATTAATATCATATTCAAAACATCATAATCATGTCGAGCATTATAAGTTTGTATGTTATAATTATCTCTGAATATGTAAGAACTGTTAGTTTCAAAATGCCATAACCTGAGATTAATAGTTATCAGTTATCAGTGCATACACCAGTTAGTATTTTAATGTATTTAAGTTAGGAGTAGGATTTAGCTCTCGGTTGGTAAGTGTGGGTTCAGCACATCCTACTTCTCCAAAAACCACTTGCCATCATAGGTTTATGTTTAGGGGCCTCGCTAGAGAGTGTTTCCCCTGGGCCAATATGGGATCGGTTTAGTGATCACTAGTTAAGTTCTACTCTAATGTCAAGGGAGTTTTCAGATATGTTCCCTAAAACTCTTCTCAGAGTACCTCCCAAAATAGAAATTAACTTTGGAATATATCTACTTGCAGATACCCAACCTATCTCTATTCCCCCTTGTAGAGTGGCTCTAGCTGAGCTTAAAGAATTAAAAGAACAACTAAAGGATCTCTTACATAAGGGTTTCATCAGGCATAGTATTTCTCTATGAGGCACTGCATTCTTATTCGTGTGCAAGAAAGATGGTTCTCTCAGAATGTGTATCAATTACCGTCAGCTGAATAAGGACACAATCAAGAAGAAATATCCACTCCCAAGAATTGATAACTTTTTCGACCAAATTTAAGGTGCCAGTTATTTGTCTAATATAAACCTTAGGTCTTGCTATCATTAGCTTAGAGTCAGAGAATGTGAAATTTTGAAGAAAGCTTTCAAAATATGGTATGGTTATTTCAAATTTCTAGTTATGTATTTTGGACTTACAAATACCCTTGCAATTTCATGGACTTGATGAATAGAGTGTTCAAGCAGTACTTGGAACTGTTCATTACAGTCTTTATTAATGATGTTCTCATCTATTCTCGTAGAGAGAATAATCTTATAGACCATCTAAGAATTGTGTTGCAGACCCTTAGAGCTCATCATTTGTTTGCTAAATTCAGTAAGTGCAAATTTTGTCTAAGATTTTTAGATTTTCTTGGCCATATTAGTTTCGGTGATAGCATTCGAGTTGACCCTCAGAATAATCAAGCAGTGAGAAACTGCCCTAGGCCCATCTCTCCATTAGATATAAGGAGTTTTTTTGGTCAAATTTTAATAGTCAGATTCATGTAAGAAGAGTGTATAAGAGTTAAAGACTCAAATCACTTCCACCCTTATTTTGGCTTTACCAGAGGGTTCATATGGGTTTGTATTATATTGTGATGCTTCCAGAGTCGATCTTGGTTGTGTATTGATGCAGGAGTGGTAAGGTCATAGTCTACACCTTTATACAACTTAAACCCCATAAGAATAATTATCCTACCAATGATCTTGAGTCAGCAATGGTTGGCTTCACCTTGAATATCTGGAGGCATTATCTTTTTATGGTTCATGTTGATATGTTCACGGATTATAAGAGTTTGCAATAACTGTTACACAGAAATATCTACATCTTTGTTAGATGTGTGGCTTGAGTTGCTAAAAAATTATGAGTGTATTGTATCATTTGAGCAAGGCTAATATGGCAGTAGATGCCCTTAGTAGATTATCGATGGGTAGTGTTGCTTATGTTAAGAGAGATAAGAAGAATTTAGTCAGTGAGGTTTATCAACTTGCTAGATTAGGTGTTTGATTGGTTGATTCAGTTAAGGGTAGTATATGGGTTCAGAATAGTTTAGAATCTTCCTTTGAAAGAAAATTAATATAGGGATCTCAGTTTGGTTAGGTTGAAATAGACAGTTATAGATCATAAGGTAGAGGTTTTCTCCAAAGGGGGAGACGGTGTGCTTCGTCTCCAGGGAAGGTTATGCATCCCATGTGTTAATGGTTCGGGGAAGTGAATCTTAGCAGAAGTGCATGATGCATGGTATTCCATCCATCCAAGAGCCACTAAGATGTACTGTTATTTATGGGAAATTTATTAGTAGAGTGGTATATAGAATGATATTACAGTGTTTGTGGCAAAGTGCCCAATTAGTCAGAAGGTTAAGGTTGAGCTCCCAAGGCCTAGTGGTTCAGTTCAGGAGTTCCCTATCCCCACTTGGAAATGGGAAGTGGTGAACATAGATTTTGTGATAGCGTTTTGTTATATGCATCATCAATATGATTTGATTTGGGTGATTGTTGATACAATGATCAAGTTAGCCAGTTTCTTACCAATTCATATGTTGTATTCTGCTGAGGAGTATGTTTGACTCTATCTTAGAGAGTTCATTAAATTTTATAGGGTTTTATTGTCTATTATTTTAGATAGAGGTACTCAACTTACCTCTTACTTTTGGAAGGCTTTTTAGAAGGATCTTAGTACCCAAGTTCATCTCAGTACAACTTTTCATCTTCAGACAGATGGTAAGACAGAGAGGGCCATTCAGACCTCAAAGGGCATGTTGAGATCATATGTTATTGACTTCAAAGGTATTTTGGATGACCACTTATATTTAATTGAGTTTTCTTACCACAACATTTATCACTCCAGTATTCAAATGGCTCTGATTGAGGCTCTCTATAAGAGGAGATATAGATCTTCTATTGGTTGGTTTGAAGTAAGTGAGGCTGCTATAATAGATCCAGATTCAATATTTAAGGTGATTGAGAAGGTTCAATTGATTCGAGATAGGTTGAAGATACCCCAAAGCTATCAAAAATCTTATGCAAACGTGAGGAGAAAAGGCCTTGAGTTTGAGGTTGGTGATTTAGTCTATTTGAAAACTTTGCCTATGAAGAAAGTGAAGAGATTTTACAAGAAGGGGAAACTCAGTCCCTGCTATGTTGGCCTATATAAAATCTTAAACCATTTTGGGAAGGTAGCCTATGAGCTAGAGTTGCCTACAGCTTTGGCATCCGTACATCTAGTATTCCATGTTTCTTTATTAAAGTAGTGTACTGCTGATTCAGCTGTAGCTGTTCCTTTAGAATATATGGACATTAAGGATAGCCTTTCCTATGAATAAATCCCAGTTGAAATCATTTATCATCAGATTCATAGGCTAAGGAATAAAGAAGTTCCTATGGTTAAAGTCCTTTAGCGAAATCAGTCAGTTGAGGGAGCAACTTGGAAACCAGAATCAGATATGCGAACCAAGTACCCTTATTTTTTCTTCGGAAGCTCAGATTTATCTTGAGGCAATGATTCTTCCTTAGATTGACTTTTTCCATTCTTATTTTCAGCTATGTAACCATTTCTATGTCATTACATGCATTCATGAAATCAGTTCAATTCATGTATCATGCTTCAGACATAGTTATGTAATCATGTTCCAAGTCATTCCTGATCAGAATAGATTCTCGATTGCCTTAGTACTCTTAGTCTAACTAGCCTCATTCCAGGACGAATGTTCCTAAGGAAAAGATATTGTAATACCCCATAGTATTCTTAGCTTGATTCAGCTCTTAGTTGTATGCATAAGGGGCTTAAGGCTTGAAATTTTCACTAAGTGTTGGGGACTTAGTCATTTTCAAGACCCCTAAACTTGGACGATTTTTCTTTTTGTCCTTTTAATTCCCCATATTAGACTTAGTTTACTCGTAGTGCTTGCATAAGAGGCATAAAGCCTGAAAATTTGACTAAGTGTTGAAGACTTAGCATTATTTTAACCCCATAACATCGAGGATTTATAAGTTGATCTTTTGGGCTCCGAGATGATGGTGTTTGAGTTGATTCATGTTCAAGTGTGTAAGGAGCATGTCTCAGGGAAGTTTCAGAATTTTTGGATGAGGTTTGGGTAGTGTTTGGATTTCAATTCCAGCAGCTCAACATGATTGCATCACATCACACCGGGTATAGCGATGAGCATGTCATCGCATCGCGCCAAGCTTCCAAATGGCATTGACGTTACAAAATTAATCTTCTGAGGGGTATTTAAGTCCTTCACCATTGCACCAAATAATAAAAACAAGAGATTAAACATCGATTTAAGCATCATTTGCCCATTCTAAATCACTTTGCTCTCCAAGAAAACCCTAACCTCCTTCAAAGAACTTTAAAATTCCAGTACATTCTCTTCAACATAAGTAAGAATCTAAGTTTCCAAATTCAGGAAAGTCAAGAAAGCTTTTAAGATCATCTTCAAGGCTTCCAAAGTCAAGCTTTTACACCAAGTCAAGCCTATTAAGGTGTGTGGGGTTAGGAACAAGGGTAATATTTCACACCTGTGCCAAAATTGCATGATTTTAAGATTTTATTTATTGTTTTGAAGTAGGGTTCATATCCAATTATATATATATATATATATATATATATATATATATATTCATGAAGCATGTGATTATCATGAGATTTAAAGCTTCGAGTATATCAAGAGTTACTTATGTTTATGTTTTTACTTATAAGAGTTATATTATGCATGATATTGCACTATCTTGACTTGATATTATTAAAGTATTTCAAGATTGTTAATGAGCATGAATTTTTCTATGAATTTACATTATTATAAAACATGGTTTTTAGATCCTAACTTTAAGTATGGAGATTTCAAGAAGATCATGCTCTTAAGTTTTATTTGATAAGTTTATACAAAGAATGAGTTTGAGTTTTTAAGAAGACTGTGATCTTAAGCTTCTTTAATGGTTTTGTACCAAGATTTAAAGAAAGATGGATCGTTTGATCCTAAGATAAGATATGGAATCAACATTTGTTCATTTTGATTATAGTTTAAAGCAAAGAGAAGTATAATTGGTTTTCGTTATAAAACCCTTATGCTAAGTCAGGGTAGATTTCCTAAAGTATGAGCATAAAGTAATAAGGTAGTAGTATTTAGCACCGAGTTGGGTATGAGTACAAGGTCACATACCCTAGAAATATATGCAACCGTAGGTTTAAGCTCCTATAGTGGTCAAAGTATAGTGATTACTTAAGTTAAGGTCCTATTCTGATGGCAAGGTTTGGATAACTCTCCCTAATGTGGGTAAGATGTCGGACTCCATGATAGCTAACATGGTTTAGGTCGGTTATAAGAACCTCCATAAGAAATATAAATGTAAATATTTAAGAACTAAGTGTTATGGCTCACAAAGTTTTCATTATGATTCATTATTCATGTTTACGATTCTTACAACTTTTATTTTATTCAAGACCAAGATGAGTCATTTACACTTAGCATGTATTGTTCGAAAATCTAAGTATGCAGTGTGATATTATTTTACTTATGTATTCACCCCCACATGCTCAGTACATTTTAGGAGTACTGATCCACATACACGTCTATGTGCTACATTATCTTATAATGTTGGTTCTGGTGCTTATTTCTAGGATCGTGATTGATTACAAGCATCTCCACCTACATCTTGACGATCGGTGAGTCCTCACAGTCTGAGGACCTATTTTTTCATATTTGCTATTGATGAAGCATTTTAGTTATTTGATTCTATTTAGTTAGAGTTAGCTGGAGCTTATCCTAGTGGCTCTCTAGTTAGAAGTAGAGGCTTGTCTGACTATTTTGGTTATAGACTTAAAAGTATTTATTTTCAACATTTCAAAGTTTAATAATTTCAGTTAATACATTAATTTAGTTATTTCAAGATTTCATATGTCAAGTTTATCTTTATTATGAGTTTCAAAGTTCTTAGAAGGCTAAAAGGGTAAACTTGGGATTATTTGTAGTCTTCAGTACCGTGTGATGTCTAGGGTGTTTTTCTGGGTTGTTACAAACTTGGTATCAGAGGATAAAGTTTCAAAGAGTCCTAGGGAGTCAGACAAGCCGCATTACATAGAATCTTGATCATGCCCCTGCACCCAAAACCAAGAAGGAGTAGTAGAGCAGGACTTCTATATCTAGGTCTTAGAATAGTGTCGGTGGAAGGCTTAGTTATCGTACATATAGAAAGTATAGTAGAAACCATCCTGGTAAGTGTTTGTAGGAAGAAAGGGATGTTATTGATGTGGCAAGTTAGGTCACGAAATCAAAGAGTGTCTGTATGTTAACTAGGGAAAAAAGTATGTTCATCCCCAGAATGAGGCTACTAGCGCACCAGATATAATAGGTCACGCAGTTCCTCCTCAGGGTGCATCATCCAGTACTAGTGGAAATCGGTGCCAGAACTGGTTCTATGCTTTACCATCTTGATAAGAGCAGGGGTGTTCACCAGATATTGTTATGGGTATGCTTTGTGTCTTTCATCTTGATTTGTATGTGTTGTTATAACTAGGATCAAATCTCTCTTATCTAACTCCATTAGCTGCGATAAATTTTGGGATATGTCTTGAAAAGCTCTTCAAGCCCTTCTTAGTTTCCATCCAGTAGGTAAGTCAGTTGTTACCAAGTGAGTTTATAAGAAGTATTCTATCACTGTCCTTTATAAGATCATAGTAGCAGGCCTCATAGAGTTAAAAGTGGTAGATATCAATGCCATTCTAGACATAGATTGGCTTCATTCATTCTATGCATTAATAGATTGTCGCACCAATCTAGTGAAGTTTAAGTTTCCCGACGAGGAAGTTTTTGAGTGGAAAGGTAGTTCTAAATCTCCGTAGAGTCATTTTATATTTTATCTTAAGGCCGAAAAGTTAATATCGAAAGGGTACATTTATTATTTAATTTGAGTCAAAGATACTAAGTCGAAAGCTCAAATAGATTAGTCAGTTCATGTAGTCAATGAGTTTCTTGAGGTGTTCCCCAAAGATTTTCCAGTGGTTTCTCCAGTCAGAGAAATAAAATTCGATATTGATCTCCTTCCAGTCACTCAGCCCATATCCATCCCTCCATATCGTATGGCTCCGACCAAGCTTAAAGAGTTAAAAGAGCAGCTTAAAGACCTCCTAGATAAAGGTTCATAAGGCCTAATATTTCTCCAAAGAGAGCTCTAGTCCTGTTCATGCATAAGAAAGATGGCTCTCTCTAAATATGCAATGACAACCGCCAGTTGAACAAAGTCACAATAAATAATAGATATCCTTTTCCTAGGATTGATGACTGATTCGACCTAATTTAGGGTGCAAGTTATTTCTCTAAGATAGACCTCAGATCTGACTATCATCAACTTAGAGTATGGGAATGTGACATTCTAAAGACAGCCTTCAAAACTCGTTACGGTCACTTTGAATTTCTGGTCATGTCCTTTAGGCTAACAAATGCCCCAGCACCCTTCATGGACTTGATGAATAGAGTGTTCATGCACTATTTGGGCATGTTGATCATAGTCTTTATTGATTACATTTTTTTTATTCCCATAGTGAGAATGATCATGCAGACTATATCAGAATTGTACTACAGACTCTTAGAGATCATAAGTTATTCGTCAAATTCAATAAGTGTGACTTTTGGCTAAGATCAGTAGCTTTTCTTGGCCATATTATTTCGTGATGTAATTAGATTTGATCTTAAAAAGACCGAAGTAGTGAAAAACTGGCCTAGACTCATCTCTTTATCAGATATCAGAAGTTTTTTTGGTTTGGCTGGCCATTATCGATGGTTATTTTAAGGGTTTTTATCAGTTGCATTGCTCATGTCTAGATTGACTCAAAAGAAAGTCATATTTTAGTGGTCAGATTCTTGTAAGAAGAGTTTTTAGGAATTGAAGACTCGACTCACCTCAGCCTCAGTTTTGACGCTATCAGATGGTTTAGATAGATTAATTATTTACTGTGATGCTTCTAGAGTTGGTTTGGTTATGTTTTGATGCAGAGAGGTAAGATCATAGCCTCTGCCTTTAGACAACTTAAACATCATGGAAGGAATAATCCTACCCATGATCTTGAGTTAGCAGTTGTTGTTTTTGCTTTCAAAATTTGGAGGCATTATCTTTATATGGTGCATGTTGATGTGTTTGCGGACCACAAATGCTTGCATTTTGTCTTCTCACGGTAAGAATTAAATCTTTGTCAGAGAAGGTGGTTAGATTTGTTTAAAGATTATGACATAAGTGATTTGTATCATTCGGGCAAGGCTAATGAAGTGGTAGATGCCCTTAGTAGATTATCTATAGGTAGTGTTGCTCATGTTGAGAATATTATAAATAATTTAGTTTAGGTGGTTTATCAGTTGTCTAGATTAGGTGTTCGGTTGGTTTATTCATCTGAAGGCAGTGTATGTGTTTAGAATAGTTCAGAATCTTCTTTGGTTTCTGAAGTGAAGGAGAAGCAAGATAGGGATTCCAGTTTTGTTAGGTTGAAGGATTGAGTTAAAGATCAAAAAGTACAGGTTTTCTACCAAGGGGGAGATGGTGTATTGTGATACCAGGTGTAGACCGTGTGTGCCGTGTGTTGATGGTTAGAGGCAGCAGATTTTGGAAAAAATCACGATGCACGATAATCTATTTAACCAGAAGCTGCCAAGATTTACCGCTATTTAGGGGAAATGGTTTGGTGGAGTGGCATAAAGAGGGATATTGCAGAGTTATAGCTAAGTGTGATAATTGTTAGTAGGTTAAGGTTGAGCACCAAAGACCTAGTGGCACTATGCAGGAGTTCAGCATTCCCACTTGGGAATGGGAAGAGGTAAACATAGACTTTGTGACAGGGTTGCCTAATTCACGTCAAAAACATGATTTGATTTGGGTTATTATAGACAAAATCACCAAGTTAGACCATATTTTCCCAGTTCATACTTCCTTTTCCACCAAGGATTATGCCACGCTCTATATTAGATAGTTGGTTATATTTCATAGAGTCTCATTGTCTATTATTTCCGATAGAGGTACTCAGTGTACCTATCACTTTTGGAAAGCCTTTCAGAAAGGTCTTGGTACCCAAGTTCATCTAAGTAGTTATTTTTATCCTCAGACAGATGGTCACACAGGAAGGACCATTCATACCCTAGAGGATATGCTGAGGGCATGAGTTCTGGACTTTAAAGGAAGTTGGGATGATCACTTGTCATTGAATGGGTTTGCCTAGAACAACAGTTATCATTCCAGTATCCAAAGGGCTCCATTTGAGGATCTCTAAGAGAGAAGATTTAGGTCACCTATTGGGTTGTTTGGTATGGGTAAGGTTGCTTTGATAGGGCCAGATGTGGTGTTTGAGCTATAAAGAAAGTTCAATAATTTGAGAGAGGTTGAAAACAATCCAGAGTCGATAGAAATCCTATGCAGATATGTGAAGAAGAGATCTTGAGTTTGATATTGGTGATTTAGTTGGATGATCACTTGTCATTGAATGGGTTTGCCTAGAACAACAGTTATCATTCCAGTATCCAAAGGGCTTCATTTGAGGATCTCTAAGAGAGAAGATTTAGGTCACCTATTGGGTTGTTTGGTATGGGTAAGGTTGCTTTGATAGGGCCAGATGTGGTGTTTAAGCTATAAAGAAAGTTCAATAATTTGAGAGAGGTTGAAAACAATCCAGAGTCGATAGAAATCCTATGCAGATATGTGAAGAAGAGATCTTGAGTTTGATATTGGTGATTTAGTTTATATGAAAATTTCTCCCATGAATTGATTTAAGATATTTGCCAAGAAGGAGAAGCTTAGTCCTCAATATGTTGGCCCTTATAGAATCTTGAGTCATTTTTGGAAGGTAGTGTTTGAGATTGAGTTTCCTGCGGATTTGGCATCAGTGGATCCAGTGTTTCATGTCTCCTTATTAAAGAAGTGTATTGTTCATTTATTTGTTATAGTCCATTTAGAAGGTACGGATGTTCAGGATACCTTTTCTTACGAAGAAATATCAGTTGAGACCCTTGATCTCCAGATTTGAAAATTGGGGAACAAAGAAATTCCCTTAGTTAAAGTTCTTTCGTAAAATCAGTCCGTTGAGGGAGAAACTTGGGAAGCAAAAGCAGATATACGAATGAAGTACCCTCATCTTTACCCACAAGTTTAAATTCAGCCTAAGGTAATAGTTTTCCTTAGATTACCTCTTTTCGAATCTCAGTTCTAGCTTTATATAATCATTTTTATTTTATTTCAGGCATTTAACAGTCAGATCAGTCATGTAATCATGTTTCCAGTTATTCAAGTTTAGTATATAATTTTAGTCCCTCATTATTCCCATCTTAATTTGTATCATTCGAGGACGAATGCTCTCAAAGGGGAGATATTGTAATACCCCATATTAGACTTAGTGTAGTTCAGCTCCTAATGCTTGCATAAGAGGATTAGAGCCTGAAAATATGACTACGTGTTGAAGACTTGGCCTTATTTTGACCCCTTAACTTTGAGGATTTTTAAGTTGACCTTCATGGATCCGAGATGATGGTTTTTGAGTTGATTCATGTTCTGGGGTGTAAGGAGCATGTCTCGAGGAAGTTTTGAAATTTTCAGACGAGGTTTGGGTCATGTTTATATCTTGATTCTAGCAGTTCAACGCGATTGCATCGCGTCGCGCTGAGTATTGCAATGAGCATGTCATCACGTCATGCCAAGCCTGCAAACAACATTCTAGTCACAAAATTAATCTCCTGAGGGGAAGTTAAGTCTTTTCCTATCGCCCCAAATCATAAAAACAAGATATTAAACATCGATTTAAGTATTATTTTCCCCTTCTACTTCATTTTTCTCTCTAAAAAAACCCTAACCTCCTTCTAAGAACTTTAAATCTCTATTAGATTCTCTTCAAGTTAAGCAAGAAGCTAAGTTTCCAAATGCAAGAATCTCAAGAAATCTTTCAAGATCATCTTCAAGGCTTCCAAAGTCAAGCTTTTATACCTAGTCAAGCCTATTAAGGTATGTAAAGGTATGAACAAGGGTATCCTTTTACCCCTGTGCCCAAATTGCATGATTTTAAGATATTATTTAGTTTTTTTAAATTAGGGTTCAGACCCAAGTGTGTATATATATATATATATATATATATATATATATATATATATATTCTAAAAGCATGTGATTATCATGAGATTTAAAGCTTTGAGTATATCTAGAGTTACTTATGTTTATGTTTTAACTTATAAGAGTTATATTATGGATGAGATTACACTACCAAGACTTGATATGGTTAAATTATTTCAATATTGTTGTTGAGAATGATGTTTTGTTATAAATTGACATGAGTTTAAAGCATAGGTTTTAAGCCCAAAGTTTAAGTAATGAGATTTCAAGAAGATCATGCTCTTATGTTTTATTTGATAAGTTTATATCAAGAATGAGTTGGAGTTTTAAAGATGGTTATGATCTTAAGATTCTTTGATGGTTTTATACCAAGATTTAAAGAAACATGGATCTTTTGATCCTAAGCTAAGATATTGAATCCATATTTTTTCATTTTGACTATAGTTTAAAGCAAAGAGAAGCATAACTAGTTTTCATTATAAAACCCATATGCTAAGTCAAGGTGGATTTCCTAAAGTATGAGCATAAAGTAATAAGGGAGTAGTATTTAGCACTGATTTGGGTATGAGTCTAAGGTCGCATGCCCCAGAACTATGTGCCACCATAGGTTGAAGCGCCCATAGTGGGCTAAGTATAGTGATGACTTATGTTAAGTTCCTATTCTGATGAAAATGATAGGACATCTCTCCCCGATGTGGGTAAGACTTTGGACTCCATGATAGCTCACATAGTTTATGTCTGTTAAAAGAACCTCCATAAGAAAGATTAAAAGTAATGCTTTAACAACTAAGTTTTATGGCTTCAAAGTTTGTCATTATGTTTCATTATTAATGTTTATGATTCGTACAACTTTTGTTTTATTCAAGCCCAAGGTGAGTTATTTACATTAGGATGCGTTGTTTTAAAATCTAAGTACGTAGTGAGTTGGTGTTTTACTTATGCATTTACCCCCACATGCTCAATTCATTCTAAAAGTATAGATCAGCAGTTCCAGCAGTGTGATTGATTACGAGCATCTCCAGCTACATCCCGATGTTTGGTGAGTCCTTACAGTTTGAGGACCCAGTTTCTAAGATTTTCTATTGATGAAGTATTTTAGTTATTTAATTCTGTTTAGTTTGAGTCAGTTGGGGCTTGTCCCTGTGGCCCTCTAGATAGAAGTAGAGGCTTGTTCTATTATCTCGCTTATAGACTAAAAAGTGTTTTCTTTTAAGATTTCAAAGTTTAATATTTTCAGTTAAAACATTAATTTAGTTATTTTAGGATTTCATATGTCAATTTTATCTTTATTTTGAGTTCCAAAGTTGTTAGAAGGCTAAAACGGTTAGCTTGTCACTATTTCTAGTCTTGAGCATAGTGTGATATCTAGGGTGTATTTCCAGGGCTTTACAATCTTTCCAACCCCGATATGTTAGTTTTTGAGTTAATTCATGTTTAAGAATGTATGAAGAATGTCTCAGAGGAGTTTCAGATTTTTTGAACAAGGTTTGGGGCATGTTCGAATCATGAAAATAGTCAGTCATGGGGATAAGCCCAGGTCATGGTAGCTAGTCCTGACCTCTTGTTGACTGTATCATGGTGAGTGAATTCTATGAACGTGATAACACTGCATCGTGGTGAGGCTGTTGCATCTATTTCTTGATTTAAATAATTTAGAGGCAACTGGGTCATTTCTCCCTCAACCCAAATCATCTATAACAAGACTTGGGGCATAGTTTAGGGTATTATTTTCCCTTCTTCTGAAAATCAACATCATGAAAACCATCTTCTTTCCCTAAGAACAAATTCAACTCTTTTTTCGGCAGAAAATCAAGAATTCTATCTCTCCAAGTTCAAGAACATTCACGAAAGAATAAAGAATAGGGTTTCTTTCCCATGTTAAAAAACTTAAGGTATGTGGGATGTTCATCCATGGGTACCTTTCACCCATGCAGCCCAAAAAACCTTTTTTGGTTTAATTTACGAGTTTATCCATGTCCAATATGAAATAAGTTCATGAATCTCTTGTTAATTCAATTTCAAGATTTGGTTACATGTGTTTCCAAGTAGAATGAGTTATATCTTCGTTTGAGTGTTGTAATTCCTATGTCATGTTCAATTGATTTTAGGATAAATCCCCAAACTATGAAATTTAGCCTCGTAATCCTGTTCTTTCCTTATGTTTAGTTCTTTGCATGTTCCAATTCATGCTTCCCACTGGTTTAATGAACTATCTATGTTTTTGGTCTTTGAACCATGATTACATTCTTCAGTTTTTCAAGTTTGATATTGTATTTTCTTTTCAATTATTCAGCATTGGCGGGTTATGAACACCTGATACCTATGTGTTTTACATGATTTCTATTTTTCAAGAACAAGTTAGTAGATCATGATTTTAATATCATATTCAGAACACCATGACATGTTAAGCATTCTCAATTTATATGTTATAATTACCTCAGAATCCATATGCACCGATATTTTTAGAATACCATAAACTGAGCTTATCAGTTATTCGTGCATTCATCATTTAGTATTTTAGTGCCTTTCAGTTGGGTGTAGGATTTAGCACTGAGTGGGAAGTGTGGGTTCAATGCATCCTACTTCCCTAGAAACTATGTGCCACAATAGGTTTATGTTTAGGGGCTTCGCCTGAGAGTGATTCCCCTTGTCTAATATAGGCTCATCTTATTGATCATGCTAGTTTAGGTTCTACTCCTATGGAAAGGATAGAACAACCCTTCTCAATATGGGTCCGACGTTGGACTCCATGATAGCTCACATTGTTTATGTCGGTTACATGATAGCTCCCAAATATTCAGTCAGTATTTCAGTGTATCTCAATTTAGGTTTGCTTGACTAAGTTTATAGATTATCAGTTAATAAATTATACAGATTTCAATCATTTAGATTCCAGATTTATCTCAGAAACATATTTATAGTAGGTCTTGTATTTCAGATATTACATGTTCATGCATTCCTGTTCAGTTATCCATGCATTTTAGTCACCCCTCATCGCATATACCTGTACATTCAAAGTATGACTGCATACGTTTCTTTGCATTATATTATCTTAAAACATAGGTTTGGACACACAGTTTCTTAACCATTCCAACACAGCTCAACATCATTCCAACACAGCTCAACATTACTCAGTAGTGGTGGTGAGTCCTCATCAATCAAGGGCATAATATATTTTTCCCAGTTATTTAACTATTTTGTTAATTTTTAGGCAGTTAGAGTTAGTTGGGGCCTTGTCCCATCAACTCCTTAGGTAGTTAGAGGCTTTCAGATAATCAAACAATCAGTTAGACAGTCAGTCAATTCTTTAAGTATTATCAGTTGCCTAGATAGATAGTTTGATTCCTAGTATTATCAGCTATTTCAAACCTATTCTTGTTGCATATTTTAGCATTCAATTTTATAGTAACTTGTCAATTTATTTTCTTCTCATGCATTATATTTCAACATTATTTTTTTCTTGATCTTTCGTGCTTACAATTATCCCTATCTGCTATAATTTGTGCTTTAATATGAAAAAATATGCTTCATCACGAGCCAATGCATGCAGAAATGGTCACCAACCACCCTTGCCCGCCAACCCTTTGAATGAAAATGTGTCTCATGCTGAATTTAGGGATGCCTTTCAGGTGGTGGCCCAAGTTTTGAATGCCAATATTCATGGCAACCCACAGGTAGAATGGTAATTTAGCTACAGCTAGGATTCTTGAACATGAGAATGAATCCACATAAGTTTTTTGGGTCAAATATTGGTGAGGATCTACAACTCTTTATTGATGAGGTAAGAAATATTACACAAATTATGTATATTACTGAGCAGAAGAGTATAGAATTGACATCTTATATAATGAAGGATGTTGCTTACAATTGGGTTGTTATGTGGAAGAATGGTAGAGGTGAGAATGCAACTCCTAAGAGTTGGTAGGTATTTCAGGATGTGTTTCTAGATGATTTCTTTTCGTGTGAGGTAAGGAAAGCTAAGGTTGTGGAGTTCATGAACTTGACGCAAGCCTCGTTGATAGTATGAGTAAGATTTTTAGTGGAATATCTGATTTAGCAGTCAAAGAGTGTAGGACTGCAATGCTTATTGGGGATATGGATACTAGTAAGTTGATGACTCATGCTCAGCATATTGAGGAAGAGAAGTTAAAGAAAAGAGAGAGGAGAAATAAAAAGGCTAGAATTAGATAGTTTGAGTATGGTGAACCAAGGTTTGGAGGGGGAAATAGTTCGAATTTTTCGGGTCATTCATCTATGTCAGCACCATCTTAAACCAGTGCCCCTGCACCCAAAACCAAGAAGGAGCAGTGGAGAAGGAATTCTATATCTAGGTCTTAGAATAGTGTGGGTGGAAGGCCTAGTTATCATACATGCACAAAGGTAAGTGTTTGTAGGAAGAAAGGGTTGTTATGGATGTGGCAAGTTGGTTCACGGAATTAAAGAGTGCTTATATTTTAAGCAGGGAAGAAGGTATGTTCATCCCCAGACTCAGGCTACTAGCGCACCACATCTACTAGGACGCCCAGTTCCTCATCAGGGTGCATTGTCTAGTACCGGTGGCAATAGGTGCCGGAAACGGTTCTATGCTTTACTATCTCAACAAGAGTAAGAGAGTTCACCATATATTTTTACTAGTATGCTACGTGTCTTTCATCTTGATGTGTATGTATTGTTAGAACTAGGATCAAATCTCTACTATGTGACTCCATTTGTTATGGTAAATTTTGGGATATGTCCAAAAAAGCTGTCCAAGACCTTCTTAGTTTCCACCCCAGTAGGTGAGTCAGTTCTTACCAATCGAGTTTACAAGAATTTTTCTATCACTATCCTCTATAAAATCATAGTAACAGACCTCATAAAGTTGGAAATGGTAGATATCGAGTCATTCTAGACATAGATTTGCTCCATTCATGTTATGCATAAATAGATTTTTGCACCTATGTGGTGAATTTTCAGTTTCTTGATGAGGTAGTTTTTGAGTGGGAAGGTAGTTCTAAATCTCTGAAGAGTCATTTCATATATTATCTTAAGGATAAAAAGTTAATATCGAAAGAGTGCATTTTTTATTTAGTCTGAGTCAAAAATACTAAGTCTGAATCTCTAATAGTTCAGTCAGTCCGTGTAGTGAATGAGTTTCTTAAGGTGTTCCCTAAAGATTTGCCAGGGGTACCTCCAGACAAAGAAATAGAATTCGATATTGATCTCCTTCCTAACACTCAGCCCATATCCATGCCTCCATATTGTATTGCTCCGGCCGAGGTTAAAGAGTTAAAAGAGCAGCTTAAAGACCTCCTAGATAAAGGTTCATAAGTCCTAGTGTTTCTCCATGGGTAGCTCTAGTCCTGTTCATGCGTAAGAAAGATGGCTCTCTCTGAATACGCAATGACTACCGCTACTTGAATAAAGTCATAATCGATAATAAATATCCTCTTCCAAGAATTGATGACTTATTTGACCAAATTCAGGGTGCAAGTTATTTCTATAAGATAGACCTCAGATCCGGCTATCATCAACTTAGAGTAAGGGTATGTGATATTCCAAAGATAGCCTTTAGAACCTGTTATGGTCACTTTTAATTTCTGGTCATGTCCTTTGGGCTAACCAATGACTAGAGTTTTCAAGCATTATTTGGGAATGTTCATCATAGTCTTTATTAATGAAATCCTTTTTTGTTCTCGTAGTGAGAATGATCGTACAAACCATATCAGAATTGTACTACAGACTCTTCAAGATCATTAGTTATTCACTAAATTCAGTAAGTGTAACTTTTGGCTATGATCAGTAACTTTCCTTGGCCGTAGTATTTTTGGTGATGGCATTAGATTTGATCCTTAAAAGAGAAAAGAAGTGAAAAACTAGACAAGACTCATCTCTCCGTCAGATATCAGGAGTTTTTTGGGTTTGTTGAAGGATTTTCATCTTTTGCATAGCTCATGTGTTGATTGACTCAGAACAAAGTCATATTTTAGTGGTCAGATTCTTGTGAGAAGAGTTTTCAGGAATTGAAGACTCAACTCACCTCAGCCCCAGTTTTTACGCTACCAGATAGTTCAGATGGATTCATTAGTTACTGTGATACTTCTAAAGTTGGTCTGGGTTATGTTTTGATGTAGAGAGGTAAGATCATAGCCTATGCCTCTAGAAAACTTAAACCTCATGAAAAGAGTTATCCTACCCATGATCTTGAGTTAGCAATTGTTGTTTTTTCTTTAAAAATTTGGAGGCATTATCTTTATGGGGTGCATGCTGATGTGTTTACGAAACACAAAAGCTTGCAATGTGTTCTCATAGAAAGACTTAAATCTTTGTCAGAGAAGGTGGTTAGAGTTGTTTAAAGATTATGACATGAGTATTTTGTATAATTTAGGCAAGGCCAATGTAGTAATAGAAACCCTTAGTAGACTGTCTATAGATAGTGTTGCTCACATTAAGAATGATATAAAGAATGTAGTTCAGGTGGTTTATCAGTTGGCTAGATTAGGTGTTCAGTTGGTTGATTCTTCTGAAGGTAGTGTATGGGTTAAAAATAGTTCAGAATCTTCTTTGATTTCCAAAGTGAAAGAGAAGGAAGATAGGGATTCCAGTTTGGTTAGGTTGAAGGAGTCAGTTAAAGATAAAAAATTATAGGTTTTCTCCCAAGGGGGAGATGGTGTGTTGTGATACCATGGGTATACTGTGTGTGTCGTGTGTTTATGGTTAGAGGCAACGGATTTTGGCAAAAATGCATGGTGTGCGATAATCTATTCACCCAAGACACACAAAGATTTACCTCTATTTGCGATAAGTATTTTGGTGGAGTTGCATGAAGAGGAATATTACAGAGTTTATAGCTAAGTGTGATAATTGTTAGTATGTTAAGGTTGAGCACCAAAGACCTTGTGGCACTATGCAGGAGTTCAGTATTCCCACTTGGGAGTGGGAGGAGATGAACATAGACTTTGTGACAGGGTTACCTAATTCACGTCACAAACATGATTTGATTTGGGTTATTATAGACAGAATAACATAGTTAGCCCATATTTTCCCAGTTCATACTCGTTTTTCCATTGAGGATTATGCTAAGCTCTATATTAGTGAGTTGGTCAGAATGCATGGAGTCTCATTGTCCGTTATTTCCGACAGAGGTACTCAATTTGCCTCTCACTTTTGGAAAGCCTTTCAGAAGGGTCTTGGTACCCAAGTTTATCTAAGTATTTATTTTCGCCCTCAGATAGATGGTCATACAGAGAGGACTTTTCATACCCTAGAGGATATGCTGAGGGCGTAAGTTCTGGACTTTAAAGAAAGTTAGGATGATCACTTGCTGTTGATTGGGTTTACCTACAACAACAGTTATCATTCCAGTATCCAAATGGCTCTGTTTGAGGCTCTCCAAGAGAGAAAATATAGGTCACCTATTGGTTGGTTTGATATGGGTAAGGCTGCTTTGATAGGGCCAGATCTGGTGTTTGAAGCTATAAAGAAAGTTCATGTAATTTGAGAGAGGTTGAAAACATCCCAGAGTCGACAGAAATCCCATGTAGATGTAAGAAGAAGAGATCTTGAGTTTGAGGTTGGTGATCTAGTTTATTAGAAAATTTCTCCCATAAATGGAGTAATGATATTTGGCAAGAAGAAGAAGCTTAGTCCTCGATATTTTGGCCCTTAAAGAATCTTGAGTCTTTTTGGGAAGGTAGAGTTTGAGCTTGAGTTTCCTACGTATTTGGCATCAGTGCATCTAGTGTTTCAAGTCTCCGTACTAAAGAAGTGTATTGGTGATCCAGTTTTTGTAGTCCCTTTAGAAGGTACGGATGTTCAGGATACCCTTTCTTATAAAGAAATCTCAGTTGAGATCCTTGATCGCCAGATTTGAAAATTGAGGAACAAAGAAGTTTACTTAGTTAAAGTTTTTTGGAAAAATTAGTCCGTTGAGGGAGCCACTTAGGAAGAAAAAACAGATAACGAACGAAGTATCCTCATCTTTTGCCCACAAGTTTAGATTCAGCCTAAGGTTATAGTTTTCCTTAGATTATCTCTTTTCCATTCTCAGTTCCAGCTTTATATAATCATTTTCATGTTACTCAAACATTCATGAGTTAGATCAGTCATGTAATCATGTTTCCAGTTATTCAAATTTAGTATATAATTTTAGTTCCTCATTATTCCAAGCTTAATCAGTATCATTCGAGAATGAATTTTCCCAAAGGGGAGATATTGTAATGCCCCATATCAGACTTAGTGTAGTTCAGCTTCCACTGCTTGTATAAGAGGCTTAGAGCCTGAAATATAACTAAGTATTGAAGACTTGGCCTTATTTTGAATCTTAAGATTTGAGGATTTTTAAGTTGACCTTCAGGGATCCGAGATAATGGATTTTGAGTTGATTCATGTTTAAGGGTGTAAGGAGCATGTCTCGAGGAAGTTTTGAAATTTTTGGACAAGTTTTGGGTCATGTTTGAATCTTGATTCCAGTAGTGCAACGCGATTGCATCTCATCATGCCGGGTATAGCAATGAGTATGTCATCACGTCACACCAAGCCTTCAAATAACATTCCAGTTATGAAATTAATCTCCTGAGGGGATGTTAAGTATTTTCCTATCACCCCAAATCGTAAAAACAAGAGATTAAACATCGAGTTAAGTATTATTTGCCCATTCTACTTCACTTTTCTCTCCAATAAACCCTAACTTCCTTCTAAGAATTTTAAAACTCCTTTACATTTTCTTCAAGTTAAGCAAGAATCTATGTTTCCAAATGCAATAATCTCATTAAAGCTTTCAAGTTCATCTTCAAGGCTTCAAAAGTCATGTTTTTATACCAAGTCAAGCCTATTAAGGTATGTAGAGGTATGAACAAGGGTATCCTTGCACCCTTGTGCCCAAATTGCATGACTTTAAGATTTTAGTTTTTTAAAGTAGGGTTCCTACAGAAGTATGTATATATATATATATATATATATATATATATATATTCTTGAAGCATGTGATTATCATGAGATTTAAAGCTTTGAGTATATCAAGAGTTACTTATATTTATGTTTTAATTTATAAGAGTTATATTATGCATGAGATTGCTTTATCATGACTTGATAATGTTGAAGAATTTCAAAATTGTTATTGGGCAAGAAGCTTTGTTATAAATTTACATGAGTTTAAAGCATGGGTTTTAAGCCCTAAGTTTAAGTAATGAGATTTTAAGAAGATCATGCTCTTATGTTTTATTTGATAAATTTATACCAAAAATGAGTTTGACTTTTCAAGAAGATTATGATCTTAAGCCTCTTTGATGGTTTTATACCAAGATTTAAAGAAACATGGATCTTTTGATCATAATCTAAGATATTGAATCCACATTTTTTTCATTTTGATTACAGTTTAAAGCAAAGAGAAGCATAAATAGTTTTCATTATAAAACCCATATGCTAAGTCAAGGTGGATTTCCTAAAGTATGAGCATAAAGTAATTAGAGAGTAGTATTTAGCACCGATTTGGGTATGAGTCTAAGGTCGTATGCCCCAGAAATACGTGCCACTATAGTTTTAACCACCCATAGTGGGCTAAGTATAGTGATCAGTTAAGTTAAGTTCCTATTCCAATGAAAAGGGTAGGACATCTCAACGTGGGTAAGACGTTGGACTCAATGATAGCTCACATGGTTTATGTCGGTTAAAAGAACCCTCATAAGAAATATTAAAAGTAGAGCTTTAAGAACTAAGTGTTATGGCTACAAAGTTTTTCATTATGCTTCATTATTAATGTTTATGATTCTTACAACTTTTGTTTTTTGCAACCAAGGTGAGTTATTTACACTTAGCATGCGTTGTTTGAAAATCTAAGTACGCAGTGAGTTAGTGTTTTACTTATGCATTCACCCCTACATTCTTAATACATTCCAGAAGTATAGATCCACATATACATCTATGTGCTACATTATCTTATAATGTAGGTTTAGGTGCTCAGTTCCAATAGCGTGATTGATTACAAGCATCTCCAGCTGCATCCCGATGTTTGGTAAGTCCTCATAGTTTGAGGACCCATTTTATCAAATTTTCTATTGATGAAGTATTTTAGTTATTTGATTCTATTTAGTTTAAGTCAGTTAGGGCTTGTCCCAGTGGCTCTCTAGATAGAAGTAGAGGCTTGTCCGATTATTTCGCTTATAGACTTAAAAGTCTTTATTTATAAGATTTCAAAGTTTAATACTTTCAGTTAAATATTAATTTAGTTATTTCAAGATTTATTATGTCAAGTTTACTTTATTTTGAGTTCCAAAGTTATTAGAAGGCTAAAAGGGTTAGCTTATAACTATTTGTAGTCTTAAGCATCGTGTGGCGTCTAGGGTGTATTTCTAGGGCATTACACTCTTTTCAACCTCGAGATGCTAGTTCTTGAGTTAATTTATGTTTAGGGATGTATGAAGTATGTCTCGGAGAAGTTTTGGATTTGTTGGACAATGTTTGGGGCATGTTTTGATCACGAAAATAGTTAGTCTCCATGATAAGCCCTATCGTGGTAGCTAGTCCTAAACTCATGCTGACCATATTGTGGGGAGTGAATTCTATAACCGTGATAAGACTGCATCATGGTGAGACTGTTGCATCCAGTTCTTGATTTAAATAATTGAGAGGCAATTGGGTCATTTCTCCCTCAACCCAAATCGTCTATAACAAGACTTGGAGCATCTTTTAGGGTATTATTTTCCCTTTTTCTCAAAATCACTATTATGAAACCATCTTCTTTCCCTAAGAACAAATTCAACTCTTTTTTTTGGTAAGAAATCAAGAATTCAATCTCCCCAAGTTCAAGAACCTTCACGAAAGAATCAAGAATAGGGTTTCTTTCCTATGTTAAGAAGCTTAAGGTATGTGGGATGTTCATCCATGGGTACCTTTTACCCATGGAGCCCAAAAATAATTTTTTGGTTTAATTTATAAGTTTATCCATGTCTAAATATGAAATAAGTCCATAAATCTCTTGTTAATTCACTTAAAAGTTTTGGTTACATGTGTTTTCAAGTCGAATGAGTCATATCATCCTTTAAGTGTTCCAATTCCTATGTCATGTTCAATTGATTTTAGGATAAATCCCCATACTATGAAATTTAGCCTTGTAATCATATTGTTTCCTAATGTTTAGTGCTTTCCATTTTTAAATTCATGCTTCCCACAGGTTTGATGAAATGTCTATGTTTTGGGTTTTTGGGCCATGATTACATACTTGAGTATTTCAAGTTTGACATTATATTTTCTTTTCAATTATTTAGCTTTGGCGGGTTATGAACACCCTATACCTATGTGTTTTACATGATTTCTATTTTTCAAGAACAAGTCAGTCAGATCATGATTTTAATATCATAGTTAGAACACCTTGATCATGTTGAGCATTATCAGTTTTTATGGTATAATTACCTTAGAATCCGTGTGCACCATTATTTTCAGAATACCATAACCTGATCTTATCAGTTATCAGTGCACCCATTAATTAGTATTTTAGTGTCTTTCAGTTGGGAGTAGGATTTATCACCGAGTGGTAAGTATGTGTTCAATGTGTCCTACTTCTCTAGAAACTACGTGGCACCATAGGTTTATGTTTAGGGGGCTAGACTTAGAGTGATTCCCCTTGCCCAATATAGGCTCAGCTTAGTGATCATGCCAGTTCAGGTTCTACTCATATGGAAAAGATAGAATAACCTCCTCAATGTGGATCAGATTTTGGACTCCATGATAGCTCACGTGATTTATGCCGATTACATAATAGCTCCCAAAGTTTCAGTCAGTATTTTAGTGTATCCCAGTTTAGGTTTGCTTGAGCAAGTGTACAGATTATTAGTTAATAAATTATACAGATTTCAATCATTCAGATTCCAGATTTATCTCAGAAATACGTTTATATAGGTTCTTGTATTTCAGATATTATGTGTTCATGTATTTATGTTCAGTTACCCATGCATTTCAGTTAGCCCTCATCGCATATACTAGTAGATTCAAAGTATGAGCGCATACTTTTCTTTGCGTTATATTATCTTAAAAATAGGTTTGGATGCACAGTTTCCCCACCATTCCAACACAACTCAACATTACTCAGCAGTAGTAGTGGTGAGTCCTCATCCATCGAGGGCATAATATATTTTTCACAGTTATTTTACAATTTTGTTAATGTTTATTCAGTTGGAGTTAGATAGGGTCCTTTCCTATTAACTCCTTAGGTAGTTAGATGCTTTTAGATAATCAAATAATTAGTTAGACAGTCAATTAGTTCTTTAAGAATTATCAGTTGCTCAGATAGATAGTTTGATTCCCAGTATTTTATGAGATATTTCAGACATGTTCTTATTGCATATTGCAACATTCTATTTTATAGTAACTTGTTAATTTATTTTCTTCTCATGTATTATATTACTACTTTACTCAGTGCTTACAGCAGGTACCAGCTTATGGGTTAGCTTGTGGCCTGGTGGTCGTAAATGCTCCATTTTCATGACTAGGGGGTAGCATTGGGTCATGAAAGAATTTGGTAACAGCGCCTATGGTTTTAAAGTATCCTAAGGAGTTTGAATTTAGCGTTGAGTAGAGTCTTGTACATGGGTGTGAAGCATGCCACACATATGGATAAGAGGTTATGAGACATTTTAGGAAAGTTTCCCTTCTGGCAATGTTCATGTCATGCGAAGAAGCATGATCTCTATTTAATCCCACTTTCTAACTCATCTTTTATTTCATTTACAAATAATGTCTCTCACAAGAAATAACAGAAGAAGGAATGAGGATCAGCCTACACCACTGCTTGTTCAGGAAAATCCCCTGAATAAACATGTCTCTCACACACAATGCAAGGCCGCTTTCATGACCCTGGCCCATTCAGTAGCTTCTCAGAACAACCTGCAAGCTTTTTCCCCAGCTTATCTAGTGGAAATATAGGATTCATGATTTCACATGGATGAATCGCCCCCCTGTTTTCTAGATCTCAGTGTAAGGAAAATCCATAGGAGTTTATGGATATGGTACAGAGGGTGATAGATATCATGGGAATCACCTCGACTTAGAGTACAAAGTTAGCTATATATTAGTTGTAGGATATAGCTCACACCTATTTTAAGCAGTGGAAGAAGGATCATGATGTTGATATAGGGCTAGTAGAGTGGGAGGAATTTGCCACAACTTTCTTTGACATATTATTTCCCTTAGAGTTAAAGAAAGCTAAGGTTTAGGAGTTTACCAATTTTAAGTAGGGTAATATGAGCGTAAATGAGTACTCATTTAAGTTCACTTAGATAGCGAGGTATGCTCCTTCTATGGTAGCGGATAATAGGTCTAGAATGAGTAAGCTTCAATCTGGTATAACTAATAGTATGTTTAAGGAGTGTAGGACCACCATGTTAATTAAGGAGATATATTTATCCAGACTTATGGTTCATGCTTAGTAGATTGAGAAGGAGAAGGATAAGGAGAGGGAGAGATAAAAAAAGGGCCAGAACAGGTAGTTTCAACTTTTCTCAGCCAAGGTCAAGAAGTTGTAACCATTCTCAGTTCTATTCAAAATTTTCAGCCCCAGCTTCATCTTTAGCTAGTGTGCCAGTACCTAAGTTTAGGCAAGACTATTGGGATAGTATGCCTAGCTCTAAATCCTAGGGCAGTGTGAAGAGTGGTTGTACTAATATGCTTTGTCAGAAATATGGTAGGAACTACCAAGGTAAGTGTAGAGCTGGTAGTGATATGTCTTTTAGATATGCCAAGCCAGGCCACAGGATCTAAAAATGTTTGGCATTGCACAAAGGGGGAGAAATGATCGTCGACAAGGTAGTCCAATCATTTTTCAACTTAGGCTGGTCACCCAACTTAGTAGGGTGCCACTTATAACGCCACCAGTGGGCAGCTTCAGAATAGGTTGTATGCACCCTAGAATTGGCATGATCGGTAAAGTTCTCTTGATGTTCTAAGGATACATTATAGGTTTTACATCTTTATTTTATGTATTGTTTGATCCCAGAGCTTCAGTTTCCTTTATGGCTCTGTATATTGATTTAGATAGGTATACAAAAAATTGCCCAACTACAGTATCTCAGAAAATCACCTCAATTGATCTTTTAGAGTTAGACATGACTAATTTTAATGTCATTATTGGCATGGATTGACTCCTCTCATGCTATTCCTCAATTGATTGTAGAAATAGAGTCGTTCAGTTTTAGTTTCATAATGAACCAGTCATTGAATAGAGGGGTAGTACTTCAGTACCAAAATGTTAGTTGGTTTCCTATCTTAGAGAAAGAAAGATGATATCCAAGGGATGTATTCAACATCTTGTCTAAGTCAAAGACTAATATTCCAAGACCTTCAGTCTCGAGTCAGTTCTAGTAGTATAATAAAAGAGTTTCTAGATGTGTTCCCTAAAAATTTTCCCAGAGTTCATCCCAAAATGGAAATTGACTTCAAAATAGATCTCTTTCAAGATACCCAACCTATCTCTATTCTCTAGCTAAGCTTAAAGAGTAAAAGAATAGCTAACTTGTTTGGGCACAAGAAATATAGTTCTCTCAGAATGTGCATCGATTACTGTCAACTGAACAAGGTCACAATCAAGAATAGATATCCACTCCCTCGAATTGATGAATTATTCGATCTAATTCAAGATGCCAGTTATTTCTCTACGATAGACCTCAGGTTCAACTATCATCAGCTTAGAGTTAGAGAATGTGACATTCCAAACACAGCTTTAAGAACTCGGTATGGTAATTTTAAATATCTAGTTATGTATTGTGGATTAACAAATGCCCCTAACGCTTTCATGGACTTGATAAACAAAGTGTTCAAGCAGTACTTAGAACTTTTTATTACAGTCTTCATTTATGATATCCTCGTCTATTCTCGTAGTGAGTGATCTTGCAGACCATCTAAGAATTATGTTGCAGACCCTTAGAACTCATTAGTTATTTCCTAAATTCAGTAAGTGCAAATTTTGGCTAAGATCTATAGCTTTCCCCTGCCATATTATTTTCGGTGATGGCATTCGAGTTGATCCCCAGAACACCATAGTAGTGAGAAATAGGCTTAGACTTATCTCTTTATAAGATATCAGGAGTTTTTTTTGTTTGGATGGCTATTATAGATGGTTTGTTGAAGGGTTTTGTTCTATTGCATCCTGCATGTGTCGATTAAGTCAGAATAAAGTCAGATTTCAGTGGTCAGATTCATGTGAGAAGAGTTTTCAGGAGTTAAAGACTCAACTCACTTTTGCCCCAGTTTTGGCTTTAACAGGTGGATCAGATGATTTCGTAGTATATTGTGATGCTTCCAGAGTTGGTCTTGGTCATGTATTTATATAGAGAGGTAAGGTCATAGAACACACCTCTATGCATCTTAAACCTCATGATAAGAATTATCCTACCTATGATCTTTAGTTAGCAGTAGTTGTCTTTGCCCTAAATATTTAGAGGCATTATCTTTATTGGGTTCATGTTGATATGTTTATGGATCATAAGAGTTTATAGTATGTGTTTAAGAAGAAAGATTTGAATCTTCCTAAAAGAAGGTGTCTTAAGTTACTAAAAGATTATAAGTGTACTGTATCATTCGGGCAAGGCCAATGTGGTGGCAGATACCCTTAATATATTATATGGGTATTGTTGCTCATATTGAGGGAGATAAGAAGTTAGTTAGTGAAGTTAATCAGCTTGCAAGATTAAGTGTTCGATTAGTTGATTCATATAATGGTAGTATATGGGTTCAGAATGGTTTAGAATCTTCCTTGGTTGATGAAGAGAAAGAAAATAAAGATAGGGATCCTAGTTTGGTAAAGTTGAAGGAGGTAGTTAGAGATTAGAAGGTTATCAAATTTCTAGATTACATGTTCAATTGGTTGATTTAGATGATGGTAGTATATGGGTTCAGAATGGTTTAGAATCTTCCTTGGTTGCTGAAGAGAATGAAAATCAACATAGGGATCCTAGTTTGGTAAAGTTACAGGAGACAGTTAGAGATCAGAAGGTAGAGGTTTTCTCCCAAGGGGAAGATTGTGTGCTTCATTTCCAGGGAAGCTTATGTGTCCCATGTGTTGATGGTTTAAGGCAGTGGATCATAGCAGAATTTCATGGTGTGCGGTATTTCATCTATCTAGAAGCCACTAAGATGTACCATGATTTATGGAAAATCTATTAGTGGAATGGTATGAACAAGGATATTGCATAGTTGTGGCAAATCTCCCAAATAGTTAGTAGGTTAAGGTTAAGCCCCAAAGGCCTAGTGGTTCACTTCAGGAGTTCAGCATCACCACTTGGAAGTGGGAATAGGTGAATATAGACTTTGTGATAGGCTTGTCTCGTACGCATCGTCAGCATGATTGATTTGGATGATTGTTGATAGAATGACCAATTCAGCCTATCTCTTGCTAATTCATACATCATATTCAACCGAGGAGTATTCTAGATTCAATCTCAGAGAGTTAGTTAAATTACCTGAGTTTCTTTTTTCTATCATTTTAGATAGAGGTACTTAGTTTACCTCTCACTTTTAGAAGGCTTTTCAGAAAGGTCTTGGTACCCAAGTTCATCTCAGTACAACTTTTTATTCTCAGACAGATGGTCAGGTAGAAAGAACCATTCTGACCTTAGAGGACATGTTGTGAGAAGTGTTATTGACTTTAAAGGTAGTTGGGATGACCATTTACCTTTTTGATTGAGTTAATTTACAATAATATTTATCACTTTAGTATTCAAATGGCTCCATTTGAGGCTCTCTATGGAAGGATATGTAGATCTCCCATTGGTTGGTTTAAAGCAGGTGAAGCTACAGTGATAGGAAAATATTTAATGTTTGAGGCAATGGAGATGGTTTAGTTGAAAGGCTGAAAAAAGCCTTAAGCCATCAGAAATATTATGCAGACGTGAGGAGAAGATACCTTGAGTTTGAGGTTGGTGATTTGGTCTATTTGAAAATTTCTCCCGTGAAGGGCGTAAAGAGATTTGGCAAGAAAGAGAAACTTAGTCCTTGCTATGTTGGCCCATATAGGATCTTGAACCATTTTGGGAAAGTAGCCTATAAGCTAGAGTTGCCTGGATATTTGGGATCTGTACATCCAGTGTTCCATGTTTCTTTTTTAAAAAACTGTATTGGTGGTTCAAGTGTATTTTTTCATTTAGAAGATATGGACATTAAGGATAGCCGTTCCTATGAAGAATGAGGTCCTTGTTTGTCAGATTCGTAGTCTAAGGAATAAATAAGTTCCCTTGGTTAAATTCCTTTGGCGGAATCAGTCGGTTGAGGGAGCTACTTAGGAAGTAGAAGCAGATATGCACACCAAGTACCCTCATCTTTCCTCCACAAACTCACATTTACTTGAGGTAACAATTATTCCTTAGATTCACTTTTTTCCATTCTTAGTTTCAGCTATGTAACCATTCCATGTCATTTTATACATTCACAAAATTAGTTCAATTCATGTATCATGCTTTAGACTCAATTATGTAATCATGTTCCAAGTCATGCATGATCAGAATAGAATCTCAGTTACCTTAATACTCGCAGTCTAACTAGCCTCATTCAAGGGTGAATGTTCTCAAGGGGGAGATATTGTAATACCTTGTAATATTCTTAGCTCGATTCAGTAACTAGTTGCATGCATAAGGGGCTTAAGGCTTGAAATTTTCACTAAGTATTAGGGACTCAGTCATTTTCAAGACCCTTAAACATTGTGGATTTTTATTTTTGTCTTCCTAACCTCGAGATGTTGGTTTTTGATTTAAATTATTGTTAGGGATGCATGAAGTATGTTTCATAGGAGTTTTGGATCTTTTGAACAAGGTTTGGGGAATGTTTGGATCATAGAAATACTCAGTCTCTGTGATAAACCCGCATAGTGGTAGCTAGTCCCGACCTTATGCTGACTACATCACGATGAGTGAATTCTACGACCGCGATAAGACCATATTGCGATGAGGATATTGCATCAAGTTCTTTATTTAAATGATTAAGGGGCAATTGGGTCATTTCCCCACAACCCAAATCGTCCATAACACAACTTAGGGCATCTTTTAGGGAATTATTTGCTCTTTTTCTCAAAATCACTCTCAAGAAAACCTTGCCCTTTCCCCAAGAACAAATTCAACTCCTTATTACTCAAGAAATGAAGAATTCAAGCTCCCCAAGTTCAAAAACCTTCAAGATAGCATGAAGAACATGGTTTTTTTCCCAAATTAAGAAGCTTAAGGTATGTGGGATCATCCATAAGTCTATTTCACCCATGGAGCCCAAAAACCCTCTTTTGGTTTAATTTATGAGCTTATCCATGTCTAACATGAAATGAGTCCATGAATATCTTGTTAATTCACTTACAAGTTATGGCTACATGTGTTTCCAAGTAGAATGATTCAGATCATCCTTCGAGTGTTGCAATTCCCATGTCATGTTCAATTGATTTCAGGATAAATCCGAAAACTATGAAATTTTGCCGTGTAATCCTGTTGTTTCCTCATTTTTGGTACTTTCCATGTTCAAATTCATATTTCCCACATGTCTGATGAAATGTTTAAGTTTTGGGTCTTTTAACCATGATTACATACTTCAATATTTCAAGTTTGATATTGTATTTTCTTTTCAATCATTTAGTGTCGGTGGGCTATGAGCATCGGATACCTACATGTTTTACATGATTTTTGTTTTTCAAATAACAAGTCAGTCCGATCATGGTTTTGATATCATATTTAGAACACCATGATCATGTTTAGCATTATCAGTTTATATGTTATAATTACCTCAGAATCTGTCTACACTGTTATTTTTAGAATACCATGTTCTAAGCTTATCAGTTATCAGTGTATGCAGCAATTTGTATTTCAGTGTCTTTCAGTTGGGTGTAGGATTTTGCACCGAGTGGGAAGTATGGGTTAAGTGCATCCTAATTCCCCATAAACTACGTGCCACCATAGGTTTATGTTTATGGGCCTCGTCAGAGAGTGATTCCGCTTACCAAATATGGGCTTAGCTTAGTGGTCACTGCAGTTCAGATTCTTCTCCGATGGCAAGGATAGAACAGCCCTCCTCAATGTGGGTCAGATGTTTGACTCCATGATAGCACACTTGGCTTATGTTAGTTTCATGATAACTCCCACAGTGTCAGTCAGTATTTCAATATATCTTCGTTCAGGTTTAATTGACCAAGTGTATAGATTATCGTTTAATTAGTTACATAGATTTTAGTGTTTGAAATTAAAGATTTTTCTCAGAAACATGTTTATACTTGGTCTTGTATTCTCAGATATTACAAGTTTATACATTCATGTTAAGTTAACCATGCATTTCAGCAAGCCTTCTTCACATAAACCAGTACATTCAAAGTACTGACCGCGTACTTTTCTTTGTGTTATGTTGTTTTATAACATTCGTTTGGACGCACAGTTTCCTGACCATTCCTAGAAATCTCACTATTACTCAGCAATAGTAGTGGTGAGTCCTCATCCATCAAGGGTATGATATGTTTTTCCAAGTTATTTCAGTATTTCCTTATGTTCTTCCAGTTGGAAATATCTGGGGGATTGTACCATCAACTCCTTAGGTTATTAAAGGCTTTCAGACAATCAGTTAGATAGTTAGACAGTCAGTCAATTTTTTTAGTATTATCAGTTGCTCAGAAAAATAGTTTGATTCCTAGTATTTTATTAGATATTTCAGAGTTGTTCTTATTGCATATTTCAGTATTCAGTTTTACAGTAACTTGTCCGCTTATGTCCGCTCTTGTATTATATTATTACTTTACTCAGTGCTTACAACAAGTACCAGCTCATGGGTTATCTTGTCGCTCTGGTGGTCGTAAGCAACGTTGTCATGACTAGAGGGTAGCCTCAAGTCGTAACATAGTCAAAATATCTAAGCCACGAGTTGGATAATTCTTCTCATAAACCTTCAACTGTCTAAAGGCATAAGCAACCACCTAATTATGCAGCATCAACACATAATCCAAACCAATCCAGAACACATCACAATAGATGACAAGATCCTTAGTACCCTCAGGTAGAGTCAAGGCCAAAGATGAAGTCAACTTATTTTTTAACTTCTCAAAACTACCCTCATAAGCATTAGATCACAAGAACTTCATCTTCTTCGAAGTCAACTTGGTCAATGGAGAAGAAATAGAAGTGAAACATTCTATGAACCTCCTATAATAACCAGATAAACCCAAGAAGCTCCAAATATTGACTGCATCATGGGCCTAGGAAACTTCTTAACCATAACAACTTTCTAAGGATCCACCATGATCCCTTCACTAGACACGACATGACCCATAAATGTAAAAGCGTTCAGCCAGAATTCACATTTAGAGAACTTAGCATACAACAGCTAATCAACATTTAGTAAGATGATCGGCATGATTCCCTACACTCCTAGAGTACACCTAATATCATAAATTAATACAATCACAAACAGATCTAGAAACTAATAAAGACCCTATTCATCAAATTTATAAATGTCGTCGGGGAATTAGTCAAACCAAATGACATAAACAAGAACTCAAAATGCCCATACCTTGAATGGAAATTTATTTAAGGATATCCATGCTGTTGAGCGTATTTATTCGTCTAAGCACCATAACTTACCATGTTTTAGCTAAGTTTTGAGGATAAAATACATAATTCTTGCACTTTGTCTATTTTTAGTTAAGTGAGCTGACCTATATGATTAGTATGCTTTTCAGGTACTAATGAGGAAGATTACGACACTTTGGGGACTTGTGGATAGCAAAGGAAACTTTACATAAAAGGAAAGCTACTTTTGGACTGAATGTGATATATGGGAACATTTTCCTGGGCAAAATCAATATTTTTACATAGTTAAGGATGTAGTAGCAATATATTAGAGAAGGATGCTATTAAAAGCCTGATGGCTAAATTTTTCGGGATTCATTTATTCTGTATTATTTTGAAAACAAGAGAAAGCGGCTTAGCTTGAGGAGAAAGAGAGAGAAATGTTTTTCTCTCTAATTTTCGCTATTCATCTTCTCCACCAAGATCGTTCTAAGTTTTGGTATGATGAATATTTATATTGTGATTTTCATTTTATTCATGAGTAGCTAAGTTTATTTGTTAGGGTTATGGAAACCCTGTAGTATACTTTTATTGCTATGGGTTTTTGAATTTATGATGTGTTAATTCACTTATATCATTACTCTCTTCGTTATGATTGAATTCTCGTGGTTACAAACATAGGGAATGTGCCATTATAGGTTAGGAGCTTCTTGTACCATTGCCTACGCTCAAATTTTGGCGATAGGTCAGGTACCGTCTATGTCAACATAGGCGATAGGTTAAGCGCCGCTTGTATCATTGCCTATGCTCACTGCCTCACTTAGGCGATAGGTTAGGCGCTGCCTATGTCAACTTAGGCGATAGGTTAGGCGCTGCCTATGTCAACTTAGGCGATAGGTTAGGCGCCGCCTATGTCAACTTAGGCGATAGGTTAGGCACCGCCTATGTCAACATAGGCTATAGATTAGGTGCCCCCTATGTCATTGCCTATGCCCACTGGCTGGTAACTTCGCTACTTGTTTTGTAAGAAAAATAGTAACAAATAAATTTTCTATTTGCTCCAATGATGATCTCTATGCAGGTGGCGTGACTCCTAATGTAGATGAGAAGTACTACTAGCCAGGTTCTTTATCTTGTTATTTTCACTGGGGACAGTGCTGAGCATAAGTGTGGGGTGGATGGTTACTTTTCTACTTGTTTTGTAAGAAAATAGGACCTTCTCCTTAGTATACTTCTTGATAGGATTAGTTATTTTGTTTATTTCATTTTGTTAGTCATTTAGTCATAATTAGGTGCTTTTCTCGATGATGGATGGATGACAACTGCCTTAATAGAAAATTAGTCATTTATTTGCATGTAACTGTTCTTCTGGGTCACATGACATTATAACCAAAGTATGTGATGGATCATTACGTTTGAAACACCTAGGATCTAGTTGTGACTCTTGTTGTAATTGTTGGGTTTAATTGAATTCATGTAATTGTTTGGTCAAGAATCTATAATGCTCCTAATTGAGTTGACCATGTGCAATGAGTGTGTAAGACTATTATATATTACATATTGCAACTGATGGTAGAACTTTCCTGGTATGTATGCAAAGTGAAATAAATATTGTAAGTTTACGAGATGATTTAGGCATTTCTTTGATAGTCATTGTTCATACATTCTTTTGACCTACCTTTGTACATTATCTTAGATAGCCCAGCTGAGCCTTGAGCTTGTTCTTTTGTTAGACTTATATGTAGCCTAATCCATTCTTTAATAGACCGTAATTTGATCCAAAAAGATCCTAAGCGCTTTAATGTAAAATCATTGTGAGTTAGGAGTTTGAGAATAAGAGGAAAAAGGTGAAATTGATTCCCCAAAGTCTAGTTATTTGCGTGAGCAATTGATGTGGTTAGGAGTAGCTAAAATTTTTGAAAAAGTTCAAAATTTTATCCTGGACATGTTACAATGAACCTGTTTTGGCCCTGGTTGTTCTTGGACATTGTGCACCTCAACTAAGGCAAATTGCTTAAGTCGAGGGTAGCTATTATAGAGGTGCGTAATGTGAAAAGGGTGCAAAAAAAATATTTGAAAGAGTTGCATAGTCCCACCATAGTGTTATTAATTAAGCTTAACGAGTTGGGGTGAAAAGCAAATCTGTGAAGATAGAAGAAGTGGAAATTGGTTGTTTGAGATTGATCTTAATTGCATAATGTAGTGTATTAAAGTGCTTAGGGAAAATAGTCACTATTTCTAGCCAAAATAGTTCCTACCCATCCTTTAGCCTGCATTACGGCCCGTAAAAGACCTATTTGATCCTAATCTTAGTATTCTGATATTAGTGGAGTATTACACTAAGGGCAAGCATATGATCATCAGTTATAATTAGAGAATTCTTTGTGAGAGTGAGCGCAACTTGATTCTTGTACCCATTTTGTTAGAAATTGCATGATTGTGAGTGATTATGGGTAACTTTCTTGTTGTGACGGCACATGGTTGATGAAGGTTGGGTAATTTATATGATTGTTTTTTTCTTGAACGATATGCATGAAATTGCCAACTTAATGAGTCTATTCTTGAGGGTAGGTTATATATAGGAATGATTCCTGAAGCTACTTCTTGTTCATAATTGTTGTGTGAGCCTATTCGAGCATCTTGTCTTCCATTGTGGTTGCTAAGGCTTGTGTAGTATGCAAAAATAGATATGTTGTTTGAGGACGAACAAAGCATTAAGTGTGGGGTGGTGATGTTAGGCGTATTTATACGTCTAAGAACCATAACTTACCCATGTTTTAGCTAATTTTTTAGGATAAAATACATAATTCTTGCACTTTATCTATTTTTAGTTAAGTGAGCTGACCTATGTGATTAGTATGCTTTCCAGGTACTAATGAGGAAGATTCCGACACTTTGGGGACCTGTGGGTAGCAAAGGAAACTTTACATAAAAGGAAAGCAGCGTTTGGACTGAAAGTGATATATGAGAACTTTTTCCTGGGCAAACTCAATATTTTTAAGTAGTTAACGATGCAGTAGCAATATATTAGAGAAGGATGCTATTAAAAGCCTGATGGCTAAATTTTTAGGGATTCATTTATTCTGTATTATTTTGAAAACAAGAGAAAGCAGCTTAGCTTGAGGATAAAAAGAGAGAAATGTTTTTCTCTCTTATTTTCGATATTCATCTTCTCCACCAAGATCGTTCTAAGTTTTGGTACGATGAATATTTATATTGTGATTTTCATTTTATTCATGAGTAGCTATGTTTATTTGTTAGGGTTATGGAAACCCTATAGTATACTCTTATTGCTATGGGTTTTTGAATTTATGATGTGTTAATTCACTTATATCATTACTCTCTTCGTTATGATTGAATTCTCCTGGTTGCAAACATAGGAAATGTGCCATTACAGCAATAACTTATTCGATAGAAAAGTTACTATTTGGAAAAGAGAGTAGTGACGAGAAAATAGGGTTTCCGACCTCTATTTTACACGTTAAGGCATTAGCAGGATTAACTACTTAGAGAGTTCGTATGATTGGTTGTACACTTTGGATTCAAGAGAACTAAGGTGAATTAATCCTTGATGGTTGAGAAACACTTGGATTTAGAATTAGAATAGATCTCTCTATAAGTGCATGCATGTATAAATCCTTATTACTCATAGTTAATAGGGAAGTAAAAGCTACAAGGTGGACATAATCCTAACTTGTCATTCTCTCTGATCAAATATTAATACACATATTGCTTCATTGTTATATTCTAACTATCATTTCAAATTTAAACCAAAACCCCCCATTCAGGAACCTTTGACCAACAGTCCACTAACAACTACAATACTTAGTAACACAGTATTCCCTGTGGGATTCGACACCCAACCTAGTTGGGTTCTAGATTTGACAGCGACCGCTTACTCTCTCGTAAGAAAGATGTAATTTGGGTGTATCAATCCACCACCCTAATCTTTAACTGATGATACTCGGATCAAAGGTCGATTTTAGAGAAGAACTTAGCACCCTCAAGATGATTCAACAACTCATGTGTACTCAAAAGAGGTACTTATTCTTTGTCGTGACCTTATTCAAATATCGGTGATCAATACATATTCAAAGGGAACCATCCTTCTACCGCATGAATAACACAGGTGCAACCTACGGAGACACACTAAGACGGATATATCCCTTATCCAAAAGATCCCTTCAATGCTCCTTAAGCTCCTTTAATTCAGTCAGTACCATTCTATATGGGGGAATAGCTATAGGATGAGGGTTCAGAATAAGATCAATACAAAAATCAAAATACGAAAATCAATCTCCCACTTGGGTGGAATACCAAAAAGGTCATCAGGGAAGACCTCAGGAAATTCATTCACCACAAGATAGAATGCAAAGAAGAACCCTCGGAGTTAGAATCTTTAACCTACCCCAGATGATAGATACACCCCTTGGAGATCATTCTACGAGCTCTAAGATAGTATATGAACCTCCTCTTAGGAGCTAGGTAACAACCCTCCCACTCAATAACCGTGTTATTAGGGAAATTAAAGATGACCTTACGGGTCCAACAGTCTAACAAAGCATAGCATGAGTGTAACCAGTCCATCTCTAAAATAACATAAAAGTCAACCATGTCTAACTCTATCAAGTGTATCAGAGTTTCCCTACTACCAACAGATACCACACACCCCCTATAGACTCTTATGATAAGCACAGAGTCTCCAACCGGGGTAGAAATGGAAAAAGTGTTTGACAAATACTCAGGATCAAAATCAAAATACGCAGCCACAAATAGGCTCACATAAAAAATAGTAGACCCCATATCAAGAAAATAGTACACATCTAAGGAAAAGAGTTTCAACATACCAGTAATGACATCGGGATATGCCTTGGAGTCCTAACGATAAACAAGAAAATTTAAGCAATTCTGGCTAGTGTTGGTACCAGAAGCAAAGCCAGCACCCTTTGTTGCAGAAGCTGATGCAGAGGAAACAAGAACTTTGTTGGCTACAGAAGCAACCCTAGAAGGACAATCACACTGCATATGGACATTTTGACCATAACTAAAATATTAGTTTCACCACTTCTCACACTGGCCATGGTACAATTGACCACAAAATATTCAAGGGGGATATAATGGAGCAGAATGAATCCTACCAGTATAAGATTAGGCACTTTGTCCTATACCGTCCACCATGCTAAGAGAAATGATCACCCAATGGATTCAGGTAAGGAGTACTAGCGGTAGAGAGAGAACTAGAACTTCCCTACTTCTTCTTAGGCCACTTTTCCTATCTGTACCACTCTACCGCTGGCCATCACCCTAATCAGAAAATCTAAACTTCTTAATTTTCCACTAACCAAACTTATCTTGCTTCTTATTTTCTTCCTCAACCTGCTGTATATAAACCACAAACCAAGAAATATCCATATCCTTGTTCAACAAAGCATCCTTACTCTCCAAAACTAACTCACAAGACAACATAGAAGGAAACTTACATATTATAGCTCTCATGCTAGACACCAACTCTGGAGCATACCTGGACAACTAACGGAATTTCAAAGCATATCCCTTGACTATCATTCTTCCTTGCTTGAAGTTAACAAATTTCTCTTATTTTGCCTCTCTCAACTACTAAGTAAAGGAGACGTCCAATAGGCACTAGAAAAGTCATCCCAAAAACAAAATCAACATCACTTCCCCTAGACTGTTCCCACTCTTCGTACCATTGGTATGCCACACTCTTCAATGGGTAGGCAATAAACTACACACCTTCAACATTTGATGTATGCATAACTCGAAAGATCTTCTCCATCTTATCAATAAAAGATTAAGGATCCCCCTCAACCTTAACACCATTATAAGTTGGAGGACTTAACCTCATGATTGACCAATCTTTGTGGCCTCCAAAGATGGTATAATAGACCCACCACACTAAGATTAAGATTCTACAAGTTGAGCCAACAAATGAATAGACAAATAAAACTCAGCATTCATGATATCTATCTGAGGAGCTCGAGGAGGGCTAGAGGGGACCGGTGGAACTCCAGGAGGGAAACAGAAAGTTGACCCCTACGCCGAGTTTGCACCCAATAAGTAGGGCATGTCCAATCAATAATATCCCCTAGTGGAATAGAGGAGTACCTATGAGCTTCAGATCATCTGTGAGGCCTGGTCTAAAAAAACTGAACAAAAAAGAATTAGAGAAATCCAAGACCTTAGACTCTATATCTCGAAGTAAGACAACAAGATAAGGAAACATTCCTAAATGTATTATAGCCTCTCTCTTATTGGTGTGGCACACTACAAACCCATAAAAGAGACTCTACTTGACACAACTTTGTGGATACCTATTTGACCACGAACCTAGGCTCTGATATGAACTTTGTCATGACCTAAACTAGGGCTTAGCCGTGATGGGTATCTCAAGTGCCACATGGACCGGAGATCACCCCGTTCACCTAGCCTATTCAACTCAACAACCTCAAATGTTGGATAAATTCAAAACATACAACAAGATAGAGAAAAATGAGACTAATCATAACTTATGGAATGTCTAAACCAATCCACCATAAATGATGCACCCAAGTCTACAGTAATCCAATAAAGCCTCTACAAATCTGAAGTCAATAATAAGTCGGGACATACCCCAAAAATAGCCAAAAACAAAGTCTAAACAAGTTTAAGGCATAGAATATAAAGACCATGAAATTAAGCCTTCCAAAATATGGAAGCTCATCACTTCACTGTCAACTCTTGAATGACTCAAACGCCTGATCACTACACAGGAATAGTAGAAAATGCTCTGGGACTTGCATCACATGCGGATATAGCATCTGGAGATGTTTAGCAGTTGGAGTGCTAGCATCTAACCTAGGGATAAAAGATAAACTAATGTCATCATTTGAAACCAAGTAAATAATCATATGTAATAACATATATATATTAATATATATATATCATATTAGGATAGGGAAAAAGGCTTAGTATGTATTTTGAAAACCTTAACCTGGGATATGTAGCATAACCATCATATAAAAAGGCACCTACGGGCTATATAGGCTCAACTCTCACCTAGCTAGAAGGCCCTTAGTACATGTAGCCATATGAACCAGAGAATATCTATAACTGTATATGCCATTATAGGGGACTTGAACCTCCTGGCATAATCAAGGTGAACTAAGCACCAATATATACAATATGGAGTACTCAAACCTCCCATTCATGTATCAATTCAGGGGACTTGAACCCCTGGTCATATAGACTCCCGCACCGACTAGAGCGGTTTCTAGGGTTAGTCCTTCGAACTCCACTTTTATGGCTCGACTATACTTCCCATTTTAAAGACAAAGTAAAATATTCATTACACATATACACAACCATTAATCTAATTAATTACCAAAGTTATACCATTGGTATCTTCATACCAACCCCCACTTACAAGCTTACAATATGACATAACTATTATCGATCAACTTTGGGGCTCAAACTTATTGTCTTAACTAAGACATCAATTCAATTCAAGATATAAGGACTCAAACCCATTTATCTAACTAAACTACCAAGGTTACAATTTATATCAATTTATTTCCAATAAGGTCTTCATAAAAATATTTACCCATTGCCTGATAACGCTCAACTTATACATCAATTTATTAGAAGGCAGTCGTCGTTAATATATTTACCCAACTTTGGAGTCGGGGTCGAATCCACAGGGAAGAATATGAGTGGCGATTAAACTAGTTTGAAACTAAAGCTACAAGTTAAATTCAAAAAAATGATATGAAAAGATAAAATGGGGGTTTAGGTTTAACAAGTTGTTGTTTGTCACTTTACTTTTGGTGTTTGTAAATCAAGAGTTTCTGAAATAACAAAAATTATGTTCACTAGGGCTTCCGGTACATGACAGATGCTAAAAGTGGTTCAAGATTCTCACGGTGGGTAGGATAACAAGCTATCTTTATCAATGTTATGCTTAAATGTCTATTGACCTACTTAAGCATTTAATTCCCTACTCCTTTCGGACCTAGGGAATTTCTATTTATTGCCCAGATGTTACCTCAGGTTAACCAACGTTGTTACAACACTGATTATTAAACAAAGTATTTCTGAGTCCTTGTAAATAATTCACTTCCTACTATATTTGATTTCTTTCTCAAGAAAATCAAAGTAGGTGTGTCTACTGTTTGCAACCAATAGATGTTAATTAAAACCTCAGAATTATCAAGAATTCTTACCACTTTTTGAATCTTGAACACTTAGTACCTTATGAAGACATAACCCTTGATTCCATAACTCAGGTTAATAAAGTTTAGCCACTCATGATGTAATGAGCGAAACACATAATTGGATTCATGATTTGAAATATAAACTTATAGAGATGAATAATAACTAGTGAATCTTAGATTAGATCACAAAGAAAAGTCCCAGAATAAGGATAATAATCTCTTCAAAGCATTTGCTTTTTCAAGCCAAGAAATTTAGAGAGAAAATATCAAAAGTATTTTAAAACTCAAGTGCCAAATCCCTAGAAAAACCCTAAACAATGCTTTTTATAGTTAATACTAAATAAGAAAATAAAATCACAATGTCAAGAAAATCCTTCGGAATAGGTAAAGGCATTTGTGATGGCGTGTTAGGGTCCTGACGACTTATCAGGAATGTCGTCAGGCCCTTCAGCATTCTTGGCATCTTCTGCTTTAACTGACGACAAAGCTTGACAACTTATCAGATACATGATAACATACTAGAAGTTTCGTCACTTCTTCATTCAAAATTTGATTCTCTGCCTACACTTGACGGCAACTCTAATGCCTTATCATAGTTGTGATGACACATCAGAAATACTGTCATAGTTTCACTTTAATCCTTCTAATTCAGTAACACCTGACGTGATTTCTAATAACTTATCACAGGGCTGAAGACTTACTAGGAATGTTATCTGCCAAACTTCCAGTTCATTTTGCATCAATTTTCAGCTCTTTTGCTTCCATTTTCTTAAATTTCCCTTGCATCATGAATTTTACTACAATATCAAAGTAAAATAATTAAAAACAACAAAAGTTGCTTAAGACTTCACAATTATTCTCAGTTAAAAGCTTTAAATATGTTAACGTCTACTCACACATCATTGGACACATTCATAGGACAATGCCTTAGTTCAAAACACAATTCATATGTGACAAGATTTTTCTCATTGAAATTTTCACAAATAGGTTGAGTGTATACCATTATCAAACTATTATTTCAAGCCAAAAACCATCAAGTTAGGTCTAACTATGACCCCTTCAATTAAATCACAATTCCCAAGCACCCATATATGTAAAACCCTTATTAAAGCATGTATAATCATAATTTAAGACATGAGAAAACAATACTCAATATTAGGAATTCAAACCCTCAACCATGGTTTTTTGAAACCACCATTAATGATCCATGAACAACTTTTAGAACACATGATTTAAGTAAAATAACAATGAGGGAAGAGTCATATGCCTAGTTACAAAGATTCACAAAGAGATTTCTATCCTTAAGCCTCCAGATGACTACCTTGAAGAAACCCTAGACCAATCTCCTTAAGAGGTTTCTAGAGAGTTTTAAGAGTTTTTTGATCTTTTCCAGTGAAGAATTACAGGCCAGAAAGTGTTGTAAAATGTGGGGTCTTAAGGGCTTAGGGTGGGAATTATTCAAAATATCCTCAGCTTAAAAACTATTAAAAGAACATAGAAGGGTACGGTTGGACCCCTTCAACTCGTATCCATATCATACGAGTGGTACCCTGAACCTATAACTTGATCGAAAAGTTGGACACCATATTTTGTCGAACATACGACTACTTAGCCTAACTTATACCATTACCATATGACTAGTACCCTTCAAGTCATACCCTAAGCAGAAAATCAAAGGTTAGACACTAACAATATATGGTTTGGAACTATGCCTCTCATATCATGAACATATGACTAACATGGAGTATTTTCATACCTTTAAAAGAACATAGTCAATATCACACTGGCCTATAGATGAATAGGTTCCTAAAACTATAACCACATCATACGACTAGTAGTGTATGTGTCGTATGATGATCAGAAGGCTCAAAACTAAAGAAATTTACAAGGTCCAAAGTTTGGGGTGTTTCACTAGTGCAAAGATGAAGTAATGAACCTTTGCAGACTCCCTCATGGCACGAAGCCTAAGCGAACTACTCCCTTCTCAATGCATAACCTCTTTTTGGTCCAAAACCTTACCCCAATGTAGCCAAACTCTTTTTAAAGTGTTTTATAATCAAGGTAGGGTGGTGTAGGCTCTATTAAGATGGTTTATAGACACCATAACACCTGGGGTATTGTATTATTAGTTGATACTAGGCCTATTTCTCTTATTAATAATAATAGTATGTTAGGTTAGCAAGTTATATCAGATGACATAGTTGAGGAATTCCTTACTTGGTAGTATGTTTTACTAGATTGGTTCAGAGATATCAATCTCTAGAAGTTCAAATAGTATGAGATGAGCCTTCTAGGGCTCAAGGCCTTATTGGCTTCAGTTTTAGTTATCACCTTCCTAGATGAGAGACTAGGGTGTGTGTTAGATATTATATTTGGATATTTGCTAATCAGTAGGTATGGTTTTGACACTTGATCGTGGTGTTTTAACTTATATACCAAGAAGATAGCCATGGATTTTTTGACTCGCTTACGGTGTGCATTTTGGGATTAGATTCCATTTAGGGCATTGTGATTGGTTGGTTATGATTACTTACTACCTACTAGTTTAATTTTCCTTTAGACTAGAAAGGTTAGGCTATATTGATACTCAAGGGATGGTTTATTTGCATAAAGTGTCAGTTCCTACCACTTTTAACTATGGTTCTTAGTTCATGTTAGGTTTTTGGATGTCTACTCAAAGTGAGATAGGGTATTGGTCTTAGAACCAGTTGCACCCATAGATCAATGGTCCTTCAGGGTAAACCATTCAAGCTTTGGATGTTATATTTTAAGCCAGTGTTGTTGATTTAAAGTGCCATTAGTCTATTTTTTTGGCCTAAGGGGAGATCAGTTATATTAGCCCTGCCATTTGAATATTCAGTCCATTTCAAGGCATTACAGATATGAGAAACCATACAAATTTTTGATGGGTTCATTTTATCCTTTTGAGGTTAGGTTATGGGACACTTATCATTGTATAGTTATATGGATAAGATTGAGATATTTTTGTTGGGATTATGTGTAGTTCATAGCAAGCAGGTGATTTATGATAATTGGAAAATACTGGACATAGATCTTACGGTTAGTGATCTGGTTTAAAAGTTATCTTACATATAGCCATATCGAACGTTCACCCTATGTTACTTATATCTAGGTAGCATCAGTATATTTTGATTGAGTTTAACGTGCTTCAGTAGGGTTTGGTTCAGTTTGATGGAATTTGCATACGAGGGGGGATTGGTTGTTATCCTTAGTGGATAGGTGAGAAATTTGAGATCGAGGTGATTTCTTTAGTTAAGCTTCTGTAGAGGTTTTGTTCAGTCAAGGAAAGTGTTTGGGGAGCCTAGCAGGGCTTGTAGACCTAATATCCACATCTCTTTGAGCAGTTAGTCCCTTTTTGTTTCTTGACTTTAAAGAATGAAAATCCTTTTAGTAGTTGATATTTTAATGGCCCTTCATGTCATTTTTGAAATTGTGTTTTGAGCTTTCTCATTGTTTCCACAGGTCATTTATAACTTATCGGGATAGGTTGTTCAATTCCCCGGTAGTTTATTAGAGAATTTTATTAATATCGAATATCACCTAAAATATTTAATTTAAATTAGAATTTAAAATTCTTTAGTTATGATATAATTCTGTATGTATTTATTTAAAAGAATTTTATAATCATTACATTTTAATAAAGATAGTAAATCTTTTTATGCTGTACAAATTATTATATTAGGTAGTCTTTATTCATCGTAATTTTCTATTAATTGTGATATAGTCAAAATATTATATTTATTTTACCACAAACCTAGCATATATATATATATATATATAATAGGGTAGAAGTATTTTATGGTATGCCGCCTCTCATCCAAGTGGAAATAGAGGGAGTTGACAACAAATGTCAAAGTGTATTGGTGGTATTGAATTGTTTCAAATATATCCAAATCTTTGTAAAAAAAAGTAACATATATATATATATATGTATATATATTGACCATTTATTTTGGTGGCAAACATTTTGAACGTGGCATGCATGTGCGTTTCTATCTTGACAATATCGTTGATGTCTTTCTCTTCGTTACAAATACACAACTATATTTATATATATACATATATATATATGTGTTTGTGTTTTGTATTTAATTCATTTCAATTCTACCATACTCTCCATACATAAAAATATGTAACATAGATTTTTCATATATTTATTTGTTATAGGGGAGAGGGAATTGTGGAGGAACGATATGGAATGATTTCATAGGCCATCAAAAAAAATCAGTTATCTATGTCAAGTTATGTAAGCTCAAACTAGTATGAAGTATTGACATATGAGGATTATTCCAAATTCTAGGAGGTTATTGATGTAACGTCTTTCTAAGATTGAGAGTAGGACAACATTCTGTGGTCTTTCGAGGCTACTATTCAATGCCCTATAATATATCGATATGTCAATAGGAAAAGAGAGTAATTAGGGTTATCCTGATAGTAAATAGCAGCCAACTAAGACATACTAGTCTCATTCCAAAGTACTATCCGTAATCTACACTAAAGGTTCATAGTCTAATCCCAATATCGCAGAAAAATACAAATATCCCTAGCCTTAAACTATCACTATAGTAGTTATATAAAATTAAGGTACAAGCTAATGGTCTACTCTAAACGTTTCCTAAAGATGGTCAGAAACATTGAAAAGGCTAAGATAATCTAAAGTCTATCCCAAAAACCCAACCCCGCATGCAATTCATACTATAAAAAAATATCATAGAGCAAATTCTATAAGAAGGTTGACCTCCCATCGGACATTAGGTTAGTGTTCTTTTCTCTTGAGAAGTGGTGATCTCTATTTATGGATACTTGAGTGATTGCATATAGTGTGTATACTGGTGATGGTATGCACCTCCACACATGAACTAGTATTCAATGTGGTACGATTCCAAGGAAAAACATTGATTTCACTATTATTTTCTTTAAAAGGGGATTATTTCTCATTGTCTATACATTAACTATTTATCAAATTAGAAATCATACCACCCTTGCTATTAGATAACTACTTTAATACTAAGATGCAATATTTATGCTCCGGTTTGAGAATGAGCACTGGCTATATTTACACCTTATTATGGATTTTCTCTATCATTTTTAGAAAAATTTGGCTTTGTTTTTACCCACTATTTCTGACTTTGACATAGATTTTGGAGAGATTTTATTGATGCATTGGTTTTCGAAAGGGAAAAGTAAATCATTTTAGACCCAGTTCAAGTTTGGGCACCTATCATATTCATAATTATTTAGAATATTACTTGAAATTATTGGGTTGGGATCCTATAGTGCATACAAATATCTCGAGTCCCATATAGGTCCTTTCATTTATGAGCCACAGTGACAGAGGAGAAATGTTGCCCATAGGTCCTACCTTTGTAAGCCACAAGGCTAGGGGAGGTGTATATACTTTGGTTAGACATGGAACTCATCTTATATCACATTACTTAATTTTTTATTTCACTCATTAACATTGTTAGAATGATTATTGTTATGTACATGTCGTGCTTATGAGGGTCGATTGGGTTATTTTTTTTCATTTTTACCTATCATGCTTATAAGGGCCAGTTGGGGTTTGTTTGTTTTTGTTTACCCTTCTGGGCTAATAGGGGACTACATAGGTTATTATTTCATTATTACTACTTAGTTTGTGACAGCAGGTTATATCTGGTGTGTACTCACAACTTAGGTATTTTTTGTAAACCCTCTTTTAGCATTTTCATCTTCAGCGTTAGATTATATTGTTATTTCTTTGACTTAGTGTACACATTTTGAGTATACTACTATTGATATTCTTTCTTAAGATGATTCTGTTGTGTTAGACTATTAGGCTACTTTTCTTTTAATTACCTACTTTGTATATCATTTCCTTTCCATTATGTTTATTGTTCATTATCTCCTTTCATGTTATTTATACTTAAATTATCTTTAGAGCTCAATTAGCCTAAACCTAATGCGTACCATATGTTTTGGTACTCGTACTACACTTATGCATCTTTTTCCTTGATGCATCTCCTAGTGTGAGTTATCATTACTAATGTGTTCTTCATGCATAGCTATCTTGGATTAGAGATTTGGGGTGAGTGTAACACCCTGAATCTGATACCCGGAATGCTACACGATGCTCAAGACCTAAAAGGATCACAAGCAAACCTATGACTGATATCTCTATCTGTATACTATGTAATATACTGTATAAAATGAACACATGAACTGAAAGGCCATAAGGTTCGAAACTATAACATAAAATCTGATAAATCATAACATATGGATGGGGTATAAAATACCCCAAAAAACTAGAATAAACTGTCTAAAATATGATAGTCTGGAAAGCCTTTAACTGACTGAACTGTCTGAATAAGTAGTTGATGGGACTGTCCCCAATAAACTCCGACTACTGAAATGACTAAGTACTGAGATAATGAAATAACAAAATCATATCATCCTCGGAGAATGAGGACTCACTGCTGATTGACTGATGATATCTAGAATCTATTGATGCTCTAGAGCTCATGTCTTTGAACCTATGGTATAAGACACTATAGTGCAAATACGTCAGTACTTTGAATATACTGGTATGCACGTAATGTAGGCTAAATGCATGGGGTTCATATGCTTGAACAACAATAACTAACTGACTAATATGAATGTGTGAATACATGCATGAATACATAGTAACTATATCTGAGATTGTGATAACATAAAATTACTGATAACTAATCATGACTGATAATTGAGTTTTGATGATTGATATAACTAATAACATGAGTGACTGTATCTGATAGTCCTGAATCTGATGGAACTAGATGAGTTCTAAACTGTTCTGAGTGGACTGTATCTGATAGTCCTATATTCTATAGAACTTTCTGAGTTCTGTTACAGAGATTGAATGACTATATCTGATAGTTTTGAATTCTATAACTGAAACTATGGGATGTAGTTATCTAACCGACATGCCCTAAATAACATATTAAAGCTGACTTGGGATCCATTCTGTAACCCCAATTAGAAGAATGTCAATACCGCGCCACTAGTAAGGACAAGCTATTGGTGACCCTCATCTGATAGTGTTTATCCTTATCATCAACCCTTATCTGACAGTGTTGATGTCTCAATATATGTTGGCTACATAGTTCTGGAATGCAAGAAATACGTCTATGAATCTCACCCTCATCTGACACTGTGTGTTCCCATCCCTGGATTCACTCGGTGCTAATTCCTACTCCTATCTGAATAGACACTGAACATAGATTACTGAACTGAACTAGAGGGGAAGAATAATCCCTAGGGGGAGAAAATGTATTACCCCGAGTTTGCATATCTTAAACCTCTTAACTTTTCTTTATGAAACCATATCCAACCTAAAGTAATGGTTAAACATAAGTTGACTCTCTTATTTCTTACTCAACCTTATAACTATTCTAATGTCATTGCATGGATTCACTGAATCAATTTAGTCATATGTCTTGTTTCATACTTAGTCATGTAATAATGTTCACAATTATACATTTTTAGTATGTGATCTAAGTTTTCTTAGTTCAGTACTCTCAGTCTAACCAATCTTATTAGAGGATGAATATTTTCAAGGGGGAGATATTGTAATATCTCGTATGTTTCTAACCTAGAAATCTAACCATCATTCCTATGTGTGTAAACTCTAGTCTCATGATTCATACTTAAATCCATGTTTCATGCTCATTAACCTAGTGTGAATAGAGATTATAAGGTGGGAAAGATGTTCGTAAGAGTCACTTAGAGCAAAGTGAGCTAAGAGCCTTTAATTCGGTAAAATTTTGGTGCTTAATTCAACAAGGGTCAGCTTTAAACGAGTATAAATTTATATGTGTGGAATTTTGTAGCTTAAGACCCACCAAATTTGAGATAATCAAATTATCTTTCCAACGATACCAATTTTACATTAATATGATACCCAAGGTATAAGTTATGGCGATGTAAATGGTTGTGCATTGCCTAACAATCACCGAAGGCCACTGGAATGGGTGTGCGATTGGAAATACGTCGCCTAACACAGGGCTAGGAAATTGTCCATGCATTACCCACCTTGTCTTGGGCAATTTACTAGGAGTCGCCTAGGTTATTTCCCAGTGCCAAAAATGCTCCGTATTGACTTAAATCAAGGGTATTGAAGTTATTTCCCACCCCTAAACCATCTCTAATCACTTCAAAATGATTTGATGAAGTCTTAATCATATTAAATCCTCTCTCTTAACCCTAATAAATTAGTAAACAAGTCAAAAACCCTCTTCCATTTCCAATAACAAGATTCAATCCCTTTTCAAAAAAAGTCAAGGAATTCATGTTTCCAATCTAGGAATCCTTCCATAAATCAATCATTAAGGTATGTTTGATGCTCATCCATGGGCCCTTTTCACCCATAGAGTCCAAGAATCCCTTTTTATATTTTAAATTATGAGTTTTACATAATTTAATTTGAATTATTCCCATGAATATCTTGATAATTTGATTTAAAGTTATGATTACACGTGTTTTTGAGGGAGTGATCCATTCCATGTTTTGAATATTGAACTCTTTTTGTTTAAAAACTCAATTCGTGGTTTTATTATTATAACTATATTTTTATAACATGATTTACCAATTCTTATGCACAAGTTCATAACTATCATATGTTTGATGAAAAGACTAAGTGTTGGATTTTTTAATAATGATTCCCTAATATGGTTTCAAAGATTTTATATGTCCTTATTCTTATTTCCATTTAGCTCTAGTGGGTTATGAACACCCGATACCTAGTTTACATAATTTCAATATCTTTAGAATGATTTCAAGTATACCATGAGCATTATCATTCAGTCAGTTATTACATTCATTTGTTTGTTTAGTTAATTTAGTTCTGTCCAGTAATCTATGCCAGTTAAGTTAGGAGTAGGATTTAGCACCGAGTGAACCTAGGGATGAGGGATCACCCTCTATCTAGGACTTAGTCCTTAGAAATAGTCCTGGAGTTCAAGAACTGCATAGTCAGTGTAGGATTATGAGATGTTACCTGCCAGTTTAACACTGACATTCTCTGAGGTGTCTCCCACCAGTTTACGACTGGCATTCTCTTAGGGGTCACTCCCCAGTTTAGGAATGACTCCCTAGTCCTCCGGGACACCAGTTGAGTGGATACATTAATCCTTGTGTTAGCACCCGTGGCACGGTACTAACAACCTTCAAACTAGGGTTATAGGTTTGACCCTAACTATCTCAGATTGGGGCATGTCAGTTAGGTGATATCTCCCACAGTCTCATTTTAGTATTTAGTACAGAATTTAGTTTAGGTTTTATTGACCATAGCATACAGTCTTCTAGTTATTCAGTTATTAGATTTCAGTAATTCAGTTTATAGATTAATTCTGAAATATTATATGCTTGGTCTTGTATTCTCAGTATTTAACTTTTCCTGCATGCATACTCAGTTATCTCAAACTATTAAGTTAGTCATTATTCCATGTGCAATTAACCCATGTATTTTAGCCTAACCTTATTTCATATACCAGTATATTCAAAGTACTGACAATATATTCCTCTTTGCACTATGATGTTTTATATCATAGGTTCGGATGCTTAGTTCCCCGGCAGTAGTTAGACATCCAACTGTTACTCATCTCTGTAGTGGTGAGTCCTCATCTATTGGGGACATAATGGTTTATTTTAGTTGTTTACTAGTTCAGTACATTTAGTTAGTTAGAGTTAGTTGGGGACTTATCCCATCAACTCCTAAGTAAGTTTATAGGCTTTCAGAAATTTAGACAGTTAGTTCTTTTTTTAATAGTTTTTATCAATTGTTCATACTTGAGATTAAATCATATTTTCAGTATTCAGACCTTATGGATTTATTAGTTTTTTTTGCACATGTCTATTAGTATTATTTTATTTAGTGCTCATAATAAGTACTAGCTCACAGGTTAGCTTGTGGTTACCAGTAATCGTAAGCACTGTTTTCGCGACTAGGGAGTAGCCTTAGGTCATGACACTACTTGTATGAAGGATTACACGACTATTGGTAAAGTTAAAAGGAGAACCAGACATCCCATGATCAACTACTTGTCTTATGATCACATAATCCCTAACTGTCAAAGTTATTTTACTAAGTTTTCCCATCTCAAGGAGCCTAGGCACTTTAAAGAAGCAGCCAAAGGAAAAAAAATGGATGCAAGCTATGAACCCAAAAATACAAGCCCTTGAAGACAACAAGACTTGGTTGAAGGCAGACTTACCTTAAGAGAAGACTATAGTATGCTCAAAATGGCTATAAAAATCAAATATTAGGCAAATGGTAAGGTAGAAAGGTTTAAGGCAATATTAGTGGCCAAAGTTTATAGTCAGCTGGTGGACTAGACTATCATGACACTTTTTCACCTATTTCTAAGATAGTAATAGTCAAATGTGTCATTGTATTGGCTATATCAAAAGGGTGGAGTTTGTTTAAATAGATGTATATGATGCCTTTCTGCAAAGTGATATTAATAAAGAAGTCTATATGGAGATCCCAGAAGGATCTAAGAAACTAGGTAAGGCAAAAGTGCAAATTGCTTAAGTCTTCATCTGGTATGAAGTAGGGATCTAGGAAGTGGAACATAAAACTCACTACTACTTTAATAGATACTAGTTTTGTTCAGAGCACGTATGACTATTCTTCGTCCACTCTTAAGAAGGATGAAGGTTTACTAATTACATTTGTTATACTGCTAATCTAATTGTAATAGGTAGTAATGAACATGTTATTATTAAAAAAAAACAAGTTCTACATAAGCAGATTAAGCTAAAGGTACTAGGGAAGCTCAAGTACTTTTTGGGAATTTAGGTTTAGAAATCCACTGAAGGTGTTATATTGAATCAGAGAAAGTATATTTTCAAACTTATTCCTGATACTTGTATTAACTGTGCCAAGCCTACCTCCACTCTATGGAGATTAATTTGAGACTGAACTCAGTAGAATATGATCAAGTCACTGGTTTTGCTAAGGATATTATTTTACATAAGCTACCTCATTTCAGGATTGATTGGTAAGATTCTATATTCTAACATGACCAGACCGGATATTAGCCTTATGGTTCAGACTCTTAGTTAGTTTATACAATGTAATATGAGATCACAGTGGGATGCAACCATAAGGATAAGTAGTACTTTATGGGGAAAGTTGGTCAGGGGGTGTGGTTACAAGTTAAGTTTTGCTACCATAGTGACTTATTAGTATAATTTTGATTAGGAAACTTTTACAAACTCTAGGAGGTCCATCACAAGTTAAGTGGTCAAATTTGATGATTCCCAAGTGTCCAAGAAGTCTAACAAGAAGAAAAATATATCTAACAACTCACTGAAGTTGAGTAAAGAAGCATGGCCTCAACTGTTGTTGGAGTTACTTGATCAATAGGACTTTACACTGAGTTGGGGGTTCCTATTTAGATGTCTATTATACTTCTAAGTTATAGTAAATCATATATTCATCTAGTAACTAATCCTATGTTTCATGAGAGGACTAAACATATAGAAATAGATTGGCATTTTACCAGGGATAAGATCCAAGCAAGGATTATTGAAAAAACCTATATCCAAACTTAACAAGAAGTTGCAGATCTCCTCACTAAAGGCTAAGGAAGGTTGTACATCAAAAAATTTTGTGAAAGCTTGGTGTGCTCAATATTTCCCCCTGCAGCTTGAGGTAAATGTTCAAAGACACCATGATTTACTTGATAGAATCGACTGTGCAATTGATCAATATCACAGTTTTTGTTTCTATATTAATCACTGTTCATTACAGAAATTAGTTATTCTAGTCATTGTTTATTCCATTAGATAGTTGAAAAATTAGTTAGCTAGTTAAGTATTTAAGTGTGGAAGAATTTTTCGGGACCAAAAGTTACAAGTCATGATGGTACTTATAAACATACCAGTAGCTAACCCGAATCTCACAACCAGAAACAATAAGTGAAAGGCTAATAGAATGAAGATACATATCATAAAATAGAAGGGCCAAATATAAATATAAATATAAACACAAACAAAAGGCCCCATAAGATATATATGATATAGAATAAGAAGGAAAATATATGAAATACACCCCAAGATATGGTATCAGTCAGTATAGGAGCGACTAAACATAACAAAAGTACTAAGAAAATTCCACATACATAGAACCATCTTAAAAATATAAAATAATGACCATTCCAATAAAATATAGGAAGAAGGAACAACTTCAAAGGTTAGGGGCTCACTGTAATACCCCGAAGTTTCCTAGCTAATTTTGTCCCAAGAATGTCTAGTATTATTTTCCAAATTGAATGATGTTTATTTCATGATGTTTATATTCATGTTTTCATGCATCGGACATCCATTCTCACTATGAGAAACTCAGTTATGAAAAATCTCAGTCATGTATTCATGTATCAACTCAGTCAAATCATGAATCTGATATTCATGCTCAGTACAAGTCTCAGAAATGTCAGTTATGTAGTCTTGTTTTAGTATTCATGTTTAGTGTGTACTTCGATTTATCATTTCTCCTGTCTAAGTCAGTCTTATTCAAGGATGAATGTTCTGAAGAGGGAGATATTATAATACCACAAGGCTTCCTAACTAATTCCGTCACAAGAATGTCTAGTATTATCTAATAAATTGAATATTTATTCCATGAGGAATTCAATAAGATTTCCATCAATATATGATTTGGCCAAATCCGATAACCGGGTAAAAAGTTATGACTCTTTCAAGATCCCATCATAAAACAACGCCAAATTAGTCAATGATGTGCCGCACCACAAGAGAAAATGGCAATTGACAAATTCCAATAAGGGTCGCAAATAAAGTGGCAAGGCGATGGTCAATTTCTCATGATTTAGACTTATGAAATTATGCTATGTATACATGCTATCTTATTCATGTATCAAGCTATGATAATCAAATGCCCATGAAATATCTTTAATTATTGTATTATGGATTGTAGATGTTAGTCATGTATTCAAGAATGTCATGCCTTGTCAGTTTACTTCCATCGAGTCTTGGGGGTACTTGTACCCAAAAAATATAGTTGTGTGCCTAGAATCAGTGTGATGTTTCAAGATACTCTAAGTCAAGACAAGTTCAGCAAAATTCAATCAGTCTCATGACTCAGGAAAAACTCAGTAGTATGCAAACTCTACAAGAGGAAAATGCTCAACCCAAATACCACCATATTCAATCACGCAAGGATGAAGCATATCTTCCAATGTCTGAAAAGTGCTTTCTACTTGCCCATATGACTGCGGGTGGAAGGCCGTACTAAGACTCACCTTAGTCCCTAAACCCTTCTGAAACGACTACAAAAAGTGAGATGAAAATTGTGTTCCATGATCTGAGATAATAGAAAAAGGTACTCCATACATCTTCACAATCTCATGGAGATATAACCTTGCATAATCCTCAGCCGATAAATTAGGCCTTACTAGCAAAAAATGAGCAAACTTTGTCATACTATCCACAATGACCCAAATCAAGTACATGACGCATAAACTAAACTAAATTCACAATTTATATGGATGCGAACAATTATCTCTTGGAATGGCCATACTCATGAAACTTCAGATAGTAAGACTAGATTGAAAGATGGAAAAACCATAGGATCTTTTTTGTCTGACTGCTAAACTAAATTATTCAATATACGGACTGAATTATACTGAAATGTTATACTAAACTGGAATATTTCTTCAACATACTGTCTAAGAAGTTCTAAAACATTAGGGAGCAAAGAATTTGGGTATGATTTGAATAAGATATATGAGTAAGGACTCTTAATATGGATATAACCCTGCAATAAGGAATATAGGCCTATGAAATATAAACTTGGATAGAATCACTAAGCCTTAGATAATGCAACTTCCTAATTCAAGCTTATCCTCACTTCTTAAATACTTGTACATGTACATATATGTAACACCCCACACCTTCGGTCTAGAATTTAAAATGTCATTCCTATGTGTATAGACGTAAACTAAATGATTCCATGTTAATATATCTGTTGTGATCAATCCTTTAGTGTGGTAATATGTTTGAATATGAATTGAGGTCACAAAAATCTGCTAACTCTAAGACGAGTTGAAAATATTTCTATCGATTAAGTTTTAGTAGATGTTTCAACTTAGGTAATATTCCATTGACTATTACCCATAGAATATGATGATTTAGAGTTCCTACTATATATCAAATTAAAGACCTTCGAATCTTCTTTCCAACGCCACTGACCATTCATTAATCTGAGTTTGAAGTCAAAAGTTATGAGTGTTTGAATAAGACACTATCCAGAATATGCAATGGGGTATGAGACTCCCACTTAAGGCTATGCTTTGGGTTGTGCATCACCCAGATTGGCTTGTTCCATGGACTGTGCATCACCCAGCTTGGGAAAAATGACATATAAGCTCCATTTTAGTGTTATTTAAGGATAATACAGTCCCTTCACGTCCCATAACAGTCCCTAAACACTTACAGATGAATTACAATCCTAATGTATGTTATTACCTCTTCAAAAATCCAAAATTACTCTTCTAAGACACAAGAGAAGAAAAGGAACTTAGGGTTTGCTCTTTCAACCTTAAAGGTTTGATATTTTTACAAATTCTTCATCAATCATTGTTTGTGGGGTTTTCCTAAACTATATGGGCATGGTTAAATTGTTTTAATAACGTTTTGAATGTTGAGAAATAATATGTTTATGAAGTGTTTTAAATTACATTAAGAAGAATACATTTTGAATGTTTTGGTCTTGAGGTTTCCCTTAAACTTAAATTTTTACTCGTGTATATATATATGTGTGTTTTTATTTTTGAAATATGAATTAAGAGCATGAATAATGTATTTCTCTCTGTCATTGTGTTATTTCTTAATTTACAAGTTATGGGTTACTCAACTGCATGTCTTAAAGAATGAATCAAGGGTATTACTATCATTTATGAACTTTATGTTGGTTGTGAAATGAAGATAGGGATATTTCTTGTTTGTAAATGTTAAAGATGATTATTGAAAGAATTGCATGCTTTGCTACAAGGTAATTGACCACCACTTATTTTTGAATTGAAAGACAGAATCTTTGCATAAGTTTTTCATGAATTTTGATATACAAATTCTCGTCCTGTTTGAATAATTTGGTGCTACAAACATTATGTTTTGAATGAATATATTGTACATGAAATTGTATGGCTTAGATATATGACTTTCAAGTCGTAGTATGACGATACCAAATAAATGAATTCCATAATAGAGTAAGATTTTTAGATTTTAAATTCAAAGAATACATGTGTAGAAAAAATTAAAAATGTGCTTAAAAAGAGTTATGTGGTTAACTAAAGATGGCATGATCCTTAAAAACTCATTACCCAAAATCATGTTTTTCCGATACAAGTTATTATGATACCCGAAAGGGAAAATGTAGGCTGGGGATGGCCCTGTGGCATAGTAAATAAGCAGATACTACAATTCTTGTGGCAAACTTTGGTTAGGGTCTTGGTTGATGAGTCAAGGGAAAATTCCATATAGCCCATGGGAATGTAGAATTATAGGGTGTACCACCTAGCTGAAAAGTAAAGCAAAGAGTGTGTTTTTTTTTTTTTTGGTTTTAAAGAAATGTTTCAAAGTCTTTAAATATGCCCATGTATTTTTAGATTTCGTATGTAAAATGTTTTATGAATTACTCTTACTTATGTTTGATATAAGTAAGTTATCATGAGTTTCTCTGTGTACCAGTACATTAGTATTGACCCTCTATATTTCTGGATCTGAGGCTCAGTCTCGTGGTCCTTCTAAACCATAGATTTATCCATTTGAAGTGTGCAGTTGGTGAGCCTCCCTTATTTTGGAAGGCCTATTTTTAGATCATTGTTACTTTATTTTAGGTTTATGGTCCAACTAGGGGCCTTGTACCAGTTTCTAGATAGATGATGGTTTTCATGTTTTTAAAGATTTCGCAAACTGGTGTCTCACGTTTTAAATTTTAAGTAGTTTCTTTTGAATTGTTCAGTTAACTTATGATATTGAATATGTTTCTATCTTAGTTTATTTTCCATATTTCTTTATAATATATGCATGGTGTGTATGATGGCCAGATAGAGATAGTCACCCGAGCCTTTATGGTTTGAGATGCTAAGCACGGCCAGGGCCTCGACTAGAGTCATGACAATATAACTATTCCATCCAAAGTCTGAGTTGAACTACCTTCTCTCACTATGCTTAAGACAAACTCATAATTATAAGGTACTGCTCATAACACCATAATGCTAGTCTGAACCATGAATTCAATACCCCATACATTTTCACAACTTCTCATCTCAATAATCATTCTTCTTACCACCTCAACAACTAAATTAAGCATCTTGCTAGGAATTTACTAGTATACAATGTGCCCATCTACTTCTATACCAACATGACATTCAAGCCTATTATTATAACCACATAAAAACATCCATAAAATCATCTTTCTCATATTCTCTAAACTTCTATCAATAACAAATTCCATGAACTATCCTCAAGAAGACACACCTAGAATTCTCAACTAATCATAACATAGACGAAAAAAAAGTTTAACCTCAATCTTCCTTCACCCTTATAGCCTTATATATAAAATAAGCATGCAATAATATTTCCTCAACAAGAAATATTTACTCTCTCCCAATATACAATTGATCATTAATTTTTCATCAACACTATCTTAACTTTATGGAGAGGTCACTGAAAGGTTAGAACATGAGGACCTGAAACATGAAAGAATACTATGCATAAATTTCACACTTAACTAAGGCTTGAGGAATAGAGTATAAAAAGCATGAATTCAAAAGAAATCCAATCTGACGACACACTTGACATAATTCAAATTTCACTGTCTATTATAACATACCGTGAGTTTTGTGAACTGATCATACTATAAGTCATGGGTAACTGAGTCATGAGCTGCATGACTTGAGTTTGGAGTTCATAAATACATAGAACATGATTCTTACTGCTGAGCAACCTGGAACTCTTTATACTAGGAACTGAAAACGTACATCATTCTATGGAAAGTGCATGAATATGAGTTATGATCATGGAATTGACATGTAAGGTATGAGTAGATATCATGACGATTGGAAAACAAAACTTTGCTCTGAGATATGGATGGGTAGGGAATCATCCTCTCTTATTATTGTTCTACAACACACTAGCATCACTACTAGAATCTGAGAACCTGACTTGATTACTTGTTCTATCACCTCTCCCTTAGCTTTAAGCCATCATTCTAAGTCTTTGAAGCCCTTTAATAAAATCTAAATTGAACTATAATACTCAACCTGAAAGACTACACCTGAAAGTGTAAAACCCGCTGCTAATACAGCTTTCTGAGATACAAGTCTTAGCTTTTTATAGCCCCAATAATTAACACCTAGTAACTTAAACACTGACTAACGTAGAGTCTTCATAATTATCACCATACCATGAGTTCACACCATCTAAAATTTTTAATTGTCCTTACTATTAGATTAACTATCCAAGATTTTCTAAGACCACACAAAATCCTAAGCTTATTTCAGTCCTTTTATGTTTTTTAAAGGGGCGCCCATACTTAGAAGGTTATAGCTAAGTTTCCAAACTTAGTTTATTTTAGCCTTATAAAGTTTGCAATCTCATTTCATGACATTAATGTCCTTTAATGGTCCTTATTCTTTCTAAGTCATGACTAGGAAGGTCAATAGGTGTTCCCAGACAAGTTTTAAAATTTTTGGAACTCGATTAAACCACGTTCGAAAACCCAAAATAGTGGACAAACGTGATCATGGCGCGCCACATCGCCAATCGCATTGTTTGATATTGTTGCAAATTGCCAAGGTCAAAGTACAAAGACTTGATAAGATGATGACACGATGCGTCGACTATCATTGACGTCTTGCATTTATAATAGCGTCGATGCCCAGTTTCGGTCATTAAATATCTATATTTTTAAGGGTAAAAGGGTCAATTTACTACCCCTATATGTCTAAAACACGGGATTTAGCCCTAATTCAACCAAAATATAATGTCTCTCTCAAGTTTCTCTCAAGAACAAGTTAGTGTTCTCAATTAAAGATTCAAATTCAATGCTCTAATTCAAGAATCTCTCCATCAATCTTCATATAATCAAGAACTAACGTATGCAAAGTGTTCATTCATTTATTCGTTTCATCCATGAATTCCAAGAATAAAGTTTTAAAACTATGAATTTTGGTATTTATGCTATGGGTTGATTATCTTCATGTGGTTGTAGTTGTATGATTCCCAAGTTGGAACCTTTATCTGTTTTTATGAAAATATGTTAGCATGTGAGTTCAAAATCATGAAGTTTAGTTGTTTATGATATTTTAATTTGATGATTATGCCATTCCCTAAGTAATGCAATATAAGTGTTTGATAAAATTCCTAAGAGATTAAAAATTATGTAATATAGCTCAATTGTGACTTAAGTAATGGATTCCTGTTTTACCTTTTTGTTCAAATTACTCCCATGCTATTGATGTGCAATGTAGATGTTTGTTGAAATGCTCATGATGCTAGAATATGGAATTATGAGATTGATTATATGCATTCCTACCATGTACAAGATTATGACAAAAATGTACTTCATGAAATCCCTAACTTATTGTATGATGAATTGTTTATATTGGTCATGTGTTAAAGAAGTGTTAGGTCTTGTCAGTTTTATGCTATCGAGTCCTGGAGGTACTTGTACCCAATAATATAGCATTGTGCCTAGAGCAAGTGTCAGTTTTCACGATACTCTCAATCAAGCCATGAACCATAGAACTCAATCAGTCATGTGAATAGGGAAAACTCAGTAACCCAGAAATATAAAAGACCCAAGTAATTCAGTAAATCTCAGTAGTATTCCATCAGCCTTGAAACCCAAGGAACTCAATATAGTTTAGTTTAGCTAATCATGTTCTGTGTTTATTCAGATAGGAGTAGAATTCTGCACTGAGTGAGCCCAAGGATGGGAACTCACCTGTTATTAGAGGGTGTGATACTTAGAAGCAGTCCTTGTGCTCCAGAACTATGTAGCGAACATAGGTTGAGACATCAAACCTGCTATTTTGAGGGTAGATGAGGTGGCTTAACCTGTTATATGAGTGTCCCACCATTCTCCTTTGAGTACCTGCTATACGAGGGATCACTCACAACTTGTCCTTACACATATCATGGTACTGACACCCTTCTAGCTGGGGTTACAGGTTGGACCCCACCAGTTTAGGTATGGGGCATGTCGATTAGATGATTACCTCTTACAGTCTTAATTTTAGATTTAGTCTTAGTAACAGAATTTAATTTAGTTCTATAAATATAAAGACTGTCAGATACTGTCGCTCAGCTCTGTACAGAACTCAGTTAGTTCCATCAGAATTAGGACTATCAGATATTGTCAACTAGCTCACTCTAGAACTTAGATAGTCTTTCAGATTCAGGACTGTCAGATATAGTCACCCAGTCTAGTAAAGAAATCTGATTGGCTTTTTTTAGTATCAGTATATACAGTTATCAGTTATTAGTTATATAGTACCAGTAACCTCAAATATTGATTACCTGTAAGCTCCGTAATTCATACCATTAATTGAGTCAGTTATTCAGTATCCCTGTATTAGTAAACAAAGATGTTAGTACAACAGTATTTAGTATTGTCATGACCCCAGTCCTAGTTTATATATTCATGCATATATTTATCATACGTTTAGGTTTATGTTATCAGTTAGTTATTATTATTCATGCATATAAACCCTTGCATTAAGCCTACCTTACTTGCATACCAGTACATTTAATCGTACTAACACATTTTCACTATGGTGTTTACACCATAGCTTTAGAAGAATGAGCTCCCGAGCATCCTTAGTAGATCAGATGTTCAGCAGCCAGACTAGCAGTATGTTCTCATCATTCGAGTATAGCATGATTATTTTATTAATTTATTATTTTAGTAGTTTGGATTTAGTTAGGGACATATCCCATCAACTCCACAAATTTCAGACAGTTTAGAGGCTTTCAGACTACAACATATTTCAAATAGTTTATTTTAGTTTTGGGTATTGGTATACCCCGTTACATACATTGTTTTATATTCAGTAGTAGTTTAGTTTTGAACCTTATGGCCTTACAACTTATATTCCACATATTTACAGTATATTATTTAGTGCTCAGTTATAGATATCAGTCATGGGTTAGCTTCTGATCCTTTGGGGTTATGAGCACCATGGAACATTCTAGGTACCAGATTTGGGGTATTATAAACTTGGTATCAGAGCCTAAGGTTCAACAGTTTCCTAGGAAGTCTAAAATGCCGCATCAAGTAGAGTCTTGTGCATGGGTGTGTTGTGCACCACACTTATGTGCAGGAGGCTATGAGATATTTTAGGAATAGTTTCCCTTCTTTTAGTATTAATGTCATGTCAGTAAGCATAATCTCTAAATATTTTATCAATCTAATCACTTCTTTCTCTCGCTTATCGAATATGCCTTCTAAAGGGGCTAGCGAAAGAAGAATCGATAATCATTCAGCACCTCAACCCGTTCGGGAAGATCCCCTAAGCGAACATATTTCCCATGCAGAATTTAGGATTGTATTTATTACTCTAGCTATTTTAGTCACAACTCAGAATGAACGACCAGCTGTTATTTTGGCCAATCCAGTGGCTAATTCAGCTGTAACCAGGATTAGGGACTTCCCCCGAATGAATCCTCCATTATTCTCAGGTTCCAAGTCCAAAAAGGATCTACAGGAATTCCTCGACTAGTTTTAGAAAGTCACAAAAATCATGGGAGTGACTTCCAGTAAGAGTGTAGAGTTAGCCGCTTATCAGCTACAAGATATAACCCATACATTATTTAAACAGTGGAAGGTAGATAGGGGTACAGATGTATATCCCAGAGAATGGGAAGAGTTTGCTACAGACTTCTTAGATAAATTATTTCCCCTAGAGTAGAAAGAAGCCAAGGTTTTAGAGTTCATTAATCTCAGACAAGGCAGCATGAGTGTAAAAGAATACTCCCTCAAGTTTACCTAATTAGCCAGGTACGCTCTATATGTAGTAGTAGATAGTAGATCCAGAGTGAGTAAGTTTGTGTATGGGATATTAGGTAAAGTGGTTAAAGAGTAGAAGACTGTGATGTTGATTAAGAATATAGACATATCAAGGCTTACGGTCCATGCTCAACAGATTGAGGAGCACAAACTTAAAAAGAAGGATAAGGAAAATAAGAAAGCCAGAACTGCTAGTTTAGTTTTTCTCAGCCAGGGTCACAGAGTAGTAACCGTTCTCAGCATAGACAGAAGTTTCCAACCCCTGTTCCATCTTCAGTTAGTGCACCAACACAAAATTCAAAAATGACCATAGAGATAGGGTACTAGGATCCAAGGCCTATGGTTATGAGGGCAGGTTTTTTTACTTATCTACTTTGCTAAGAGTGTGGTAAGCATTATAAGGGTATATGTAGAACCAGTACTGATGTGTATTTAAGATGTGGTGAGTTAGGTCACAAGGCTCGAGATTGTCCTAGGCTTGTCCCTAGAAGCAAGAATGATCATCCTTCAACTCCGTCCGGTCGCCTGAATCGGTAGGGTGCCAGTTCCAGTGATATCAGTGGAAAATGCCTAAACAGACTCTATGCACTTTAGTCCCAACAGGATCAGGAAATTCCTCCTAGTGCAGCCACTTGTATGTTAGAGATGCCTCATTTACATTTTCATGTGTCTTTAGATTCAGTAGCTTCTTTTTCTTTTGTAACTCATTTCATAGCAGTCAAATTTAAGGTCAGACCAAATGGTAACAGGACCTTTTCTAGTCTCTACCCCAGTGAGACAGTCTAACACAGCACGATAGGTATTCAAAAACTATTCGGATATGATACTTCAGAAAGTCAGGCCTTCAGATTCTAATAGTAATGCCAGTATATGTAGAAAATCAATAAGGGAAGATGATTCCTGAACCATTCCTACGTTAGTGTAATGTTTCATACTCCAACACTCCTGATACATACACATGCTTTACGTTTCAGTCCCATAAATATAGCTTATATCTATGTGATTTTTATAGAATAGTGTGTGTTTTAAGTTCCTCGTATGAGAAAGCAAAGTTTATCCAATGTTGCGAATCATATCCCATGAACAAAGAAATTCTAGAATCAGGTTATACAGCTCATGAATCGTGCACTCATATCATGCTTTACAGTATGCTTAGCCCACACGATTCCTGACTTCACTCCTAGTGTTCAGTCAAACTCTGATTATTCCACATATACCCTCAGTTTAGATCCCTCGGTGAATCCATAGTGTTAATATTCCATCCTACAGGCCTCAGTTACAGTCTTAGTTCTAGTTACAATCTCTATTACCATCTTAGCTACAATCTCAGTCCCTATCATTGTCTAGTAAGATCATAAACTCAGTTCACTTTCTGGATTACCTGACCATAGTATATGGCCATCAGTTATTCAGTTATTGGTATTTCAGTACCTCAATTTACAAAATGTTTCTGAATCATGTTGGATACTTGGTCTTGTGTTCTTAAGGTAATAAAATTATTCTCTTATTCATTCTCAGTTACCATACGTTAACCAGTAGTCATTACCTTTTTTGTATAAAACTCTATAGTCTAAGTCCGTCCTTTCAGGCTTAGTACATTTCAGCCATACAGACCCAATAGTCAGCTATCAGTCGTTTAGTTAATAAGATAAGTTAGTATATTTATGCATTCATGCTCAACACCAATGTGAATCTTTTCAGTAGTCTAAGTTGCATTGCATAAATCTTAGTCACTTTATCTTAGATGATGTTTCATAGGCCTTGTCTCCTAATACAAGAATCCCAGCCATATAGCGATCTTATATTCTAATGTCCTGCTCAAATTAGGCCAAGATTCGTTGTCTCCCTCCAATCACTAGAACTCTACAGAAAGAGTGTCATAAGAATGCTCCAGTCGAGTAGAAGTTTATAGTATGAGTTAGTTAAGAAGCCAATAATTCAATTTAGCATCTAGACAGACAAGTGCAGATGGTGCGGTTTCTATCTTTTCATCTAGTCGCACTATCCAGAGTCTCCTAAAAGTGATCATTCTAAGATGGACTAACTAGGTAGGTGGATGTTTAGCCCAGTTCATATATTATGTCTTAGTTTTAGATCTCAAATATTCAGATAGAAGGTGCCTCATACATCGCCATAGTTTTCCTCATAGCTCAGTGAAGTTTGCCCAGTATTTTTCAAGGGACATAGTGCCACAAGAGGGAGATATACTATAATTCCCCAAACCTTCATGACATAAATGTGCCGCTCTGTCTTTTCATAATGATTCTAGTTTGGGGTAAGGGGCACTCATGAGTTGACTTCTAAACTTTGATCGTAGCCGTAAGCCACGTATTCAAGGTACTCAATTTAGGTCACGATATCCAGCTCAGTATCATGTTCCAGACTCAGTTACATTCATATGTTTCTGCTCATACATATCTAGTAATTAATTTTATGCTAATTAGCATTTTTAGTTTAAGGAAATAGTCTCCCTTAAACTTATCCAGTTTCATACTCAGATTTCCATGATAAACTTGGTATCAATTACCATTTTATATTCAGTCATGCGTTCATGTGTTAGATCAGTCATGTATTCATGCATCAGATATGCATGTTTAGTATAATATATTCCGCTTATCAGTCATGCCATTCATGAAATCGTATATCATATATGAATACTCAGAACAAATCTCAGTAAATCAGTGATGCCAGTCATGTACTCATATTTTAGTTGTTCATGTTCATCATGTACTTCAGCTTATCATTTCCCCCATCTCAGTCAGTCTTATTCGAGGATGAATGTTCCTAAGGGGTCGATATTATAAGACCCCACAAAATCCTAATCTTAATTCACTCTATTTATGCTTGTTAAGGGGGCCCCATGCTTAGAAGGTTCTATCTAAGTTTCCATACTTAGTTTATTTTAGCCTTCGAAAATTTGCAATCTCATTTCATAACTTTAATGCCCTTTAATGGTCCGTATTCATGATAATTCATGACCAGAAAGGTCAATAGGTGTTTCCAGACAAGTTTTGAATTTTTTAGAACTCGTTTAGACCATGTTTGGAAGCCCAAAATAGTGGACCAATGTGATTTTGGCGCGCCGCATCAACAATCGTGTTGGTTGATATTGTTGCAGGTTGCCAGGGTCAAAGTACTAAGACTCGATGTGATGATGGGGCGACGTGTCAACTATCGGGTCGATGCCATTGATGTGCCGTGTCTATAATAGCATTGATGCCTAGTGTCAATCATTAAATGTCCACATTTTTAAGGGCAAAAGGGTCAATTTCCCACCCCTATATAAGTCTAAAACACAGGATTTATTCCTAATTCAACCAAAATATAGTGTCTCTCTTAAGTTTCTCTTAAGAACAAGTTAAGGTTTTCAATTAAGGATTCTAATTCAATACTCAAATTCAAGAATCTCTACATCAATCTTCATATAATCAAGAACTAAGGTATTCATAGTATTCATTCATGGATTCCTTTCATCCATGAAGTCAAAGAATCAAGTTTTAAAATAATGAATTTCGGAATATATTCTATGGATTGATTATGTTCATGTGGTTGTTGTTGTAGATTCCCAAGATGGAACCTTCATGTGTTTTTATGAAAATATGTTAGCATGTGAGTTCCAAATCATAAAGTTTTGTTGGTTACGATATGCTAATTTGATGAATATGCCATGCCCTAAGTCATGCAACCTAAGTGTTTGATAAAATGCCTAAGAGATTAGAGATTATGTGATATAGCTTAATTGTGACTTAAGTGATGGATTCATGTTTTACCCTTATGTTCAAATTACTTTTATGCTGTTGATGTGCAATGAAGATGTTTGTTGAAATGCTCATGATGCTTGAATATGTAATCATGACATTGATCATATGCATTCCCTCTATGAACAAGATTATGATAACCATGTACTTCATGAAAGCCCTAACTTATTGTATGATGAATTGTTGATATTGGTCATGTGTTCAAGAAGTGTCAAGTCTTGTCAGTTTCATGCTATTGAGTCCTGGGGTTACTTGTACCTGACAATATTGCTGTGTTCCTAGAGCCAGTGTCAGTTTTTATGATACTCTCAATCAAGCCATGAACCATAGAATTCAGTCAGTTATGTGACTCAGGAAAACTCAGTAACCCCAAAAATTTCAGAAATCTCAGTAATTTTGTAAATCTCAGTAGTATTATGTAAGCCACGAAACCTAAGGAACTCAGTCCAGTTCAGTTCAGTTAATCATGTTCAGTATCTATTCAGATGGGAATAGGATTTAGCACCGAGTGAGCCCAAGGATGGGAACTCACCTATTATTAGAGGGTGTGATTCTTACAAGCAGTCCTTATGCTCCAGAACTACGTAGCAAGCGTAGGTTGAGACATCAAGACTACAATTTTTGGGTAGATGAGATCACTTAACCTATTATATAAAGGTCCCACTATTCTCCTTTGAGTACCTGCTATATGAGGGATAACTCATAGCTTGTCCTTATCTATGGCACAGTACTGACACCGTTCTAGCTGGGGTTATAGGTTGGACCCCACCAGTTCAGATTCGAGGCATGTCAGTTAGATGATTACCTCCCACAATTTCAATTTTTAGATTCAGTCTCTGTAATAGAAGTCAGTTCAGTTCTATAGATATCAGGACTGTTAGATACATTTACTCAGCTTAGTACGAAACTCAGTTATTTCCATTAGAATCAAGACTATCAGATATAGTCATCCAGCTCAGTCTAAAACTCAGATAGTTCTTCAGATTCAGGATTATCAGATATAGTCACCCAAGCTAGTAAAGGACTCAGATAGTTTTTTTCAATATCAGTATACTCAGTTATTAGTTATCAGTAATATGCTACCAGTAACCTCAGATATTGGTTACCTGTAAACTCCGTAATTTATATCATCAATAAAATCAGTTATTCAGTGTCCTAGTATTAGTATACTGAGATGTTAGTACAATAGTATTTAGTATTGTCACGACCCCAGTCCCAGTTTATGTAATCATACATATATTTCCCATGCATTCATATTCATTTCATCAGTCAGTTATTATTTTTCATTCATATGAGCCTATGCATTCAGCCTACCTCACTTGTATACCAGTACATTCAATCATACTGATGCATTTGTGCTATTGTGTTTTATACCATAGGTTTAGAAGCACGAGCTCCTGAGCATCCTTAGTAGATCAGACATTCTGCAGCCAGACTAGCAGTGAGTCCTCATTATTCAAGGATAGCATGATTATTTTATTACTTTATAATTTCAATAATTTGGAGTTAGTTAGGGACATGTCCCATCAACTCCACAGATTTCAGATAGTTTAGAGGCTTTCATACTACAATATATTTCAGATAGTTTATTTCAGTTTTGGGTATTGTTATACCCCATTACAGACATTGTTTTATATTCATTAGTAGTTCAGTTTTGAACCTTATGGCCTTACAGCTTATATTCCACATATTTACAGTATATTATTTAGTGCTCAGTTATAGATATCAGTAATGGGTTAGCTTATGGTCCTTCGAGGTCATGAACATCGTGTAACATTTTAGGTACTAGATTCAGGGCGTAACAGATTCGAACTTAGACTCTAACACGTAACATAGATATTCTTAAACTTTTAATAAACCATACTAACTTCCTCCATATCAAACTAATATCCTACCTCCATACTTATATTTTTCCTCAAACCATGAGAATTTTCCTTAGACCTGAACATCCCACATCATCATCCTATAGCCCATAACTTAGCTGGTAAGAACATCAATTACTAGATTACTAGCCTCATTCAAACTTAGAGCCTCAAGGGTACAATATAAGCATGCCCACACCACCATACTTAACTTAATTTCTTGCACACACTATTTTAGGCCTACTGATTCACCTTTCATACAACTAGCCCTATGGATACATCATCCATTAACTATTAATAAATGCCATCCCCAACTCACTTCTTCTAAAATTTTTTGATCTATACTTCTAACTCTAGATCATATGCTATCATAGGATTCTGAGAAGGGATCTAAAATCACATCCCTTGGATATCATCTTTATTTCTCTAAGATATGAAACAATCTAACCCCTATGCACTAAGATAGTACCCCTCCATTCAATAACTAGTTTATTGGGAAACTAAAACTGAACGACCTTATTTCTATAGTCAAATGAAGCATAACACGAGTGGAGCCAATCCATAATGAGAATGGCATCAAAATCAGTCATCTCTAACTCGATAAGATTAACTGATGTGACTTTTTGAAACACTATAATTGGATAATTTCTGTATACCCGTATGACAATGATTAATTTACCTATTGGGGTAGATACTGAGAAAGGATCTGCTAATGTTTCTGGACTAACACCGAAATTGACAGCTATATAAGGAATCCAAAAAAAATTGAGGCTTTGGGATCTAATAAAACATAAATATAAGGATAAAAGACCTAAAATATATTTTAGCCTCTTGTCCATAAGTATGGCGTGCTTCACACCCATGCGCAAGACATTACTCAATGCGGCTTTTATAATACGTAGAAATCTATAAACTTTAGGCTCTAGTACCAAGTTTTTTCATGACTTGAGGCTAGCCCCTAGTCATAACAACGGTGCTTACCGTCACAAGTAACCATAAGCTAACCCATAAGCTGGTACCTGCTATGACCAATGAATAAAATAATAATAATGGACATTTAAGGAAATAACTAATAAAGTCATAAGGTATGAATACTGGAAATACATTTTAATCTAAAGTCAGAATAATAGATAAAAACTATTAAAAAAGAACTAACTGCCTAACTGACGATCTGAATATCTGAAAGCCTCTAAACTGACTCAGGAGTTGATGGGACAGGTCCCCAACTAACTCTAGCTGACTGAATGTACTGAACAACTAAAATAAACTATCATCTCCTAGATAAATGAGGACTTACCACTACTGCAGCTGAGAAAATCTGGGATGTCTAACTGCGATTGGGAAACTGAGCGTTCGAACCTATGATATAAGACATCATAGCGTAAAGAGGAGTATGTGGTTAGTACTTTTAATATATTGGTATATGCGATAAGGTTAGATTGAAATGCATTGGTTAACTGTGAATGAAGTAATGACTTAATAGCTTAAAAAAATTAAATATCCATGCATGAAAACTGAAATACTGAGAATGTAAGACCAAACATATAATATTTTTGAAATAATATGTAAACTTAGTTACTGAAATCTGATAACTAAATAACTGGAAGTTGTATGCTATGGTCAAGAAAACTTGAACTTAATTTTGTATTGAATACCGAACTGAGACTGTGAGGGTATAATATAATTGACATGCCCTAATCTGAGCTAATTGGGGTCCAACCAATAACCCTAGTTAGAAAAATAGCAGTACTATGCCACGGGTACTAACACATGGCTGTGGTGATCCTCTCAACTGGTTTCCCAAAGGACTAGGGTGTCAGTCCTAAACTGGTGAGTGACCCCTAAGAAAATGTCAGTCCTAAACTAGTGGGTGATATGTCAGAGAATGTCAGTCCTAAACTAACGAGTAACATCACATAATCTTACACTGGCTAAGTAGTTCTGGAACTTAGGGACAGGTTTTAATGACCAATTCCTAGCGGCGGTTGATCCCCCATGCCTAGATTCTCTCGATGCTAAATCCTACTCCCAACTGAATTGACAGTGGTTACTAGACTAATCTAAGCTTAATTGAACAAAAAATCATCATAATAATTGACTGAATGATAATGATCATGGTATATCAGAAATTATTTTGAAGATACTAAAGTTATGTAAACAACTATGTATCAGGTGTTCATAACCCACCATCACTGAATGGAAATAAGAATAAGAATATATAAAAGCTTTGAAACCATAGTATTGAATCATTGTTCAAAATCCAACACTTAGGCATTTCTTCAAACATATGAGAGTCATGAACTTGTGCATGAGAACGGGTAAATCACGTGATAATAACATAGTTACAACAATAAAACCATGAATTAAGTTTTTAAATGAAAATAGTTAAATATTCAAAACATGCAATGGCTAATTCCATGGAAAACACGTGTAATCATAACTTGAAATCAAATTATCAAGATGATCATAGGAATAATTCAACTTAATCTAGTAAAATTCATAATTTAAAATAAAAAAAGAGATTCTTGGACTCCATGGGTGAAAAGGGCCCATGGATGAAAATTATACAAACCATAACAACTGATTTCTAGAAGGATTCTTAGATTGGAAACTTGAATTTCTTGATTTCTTGAGAAAAGGGCTTGAATCTTGTTCTTGGAAATAGAAGAGGGTTTTTGACTTGTTTACTGATTGCTTAGGGTTAAGAGAGAGGGTTTAATGTGATTAATACTTCATCAAATCATTTTGAAGTGATTAGGGATGGTTTAGGGGTGTGCAATGACGTCAGCACTCTTGATTTAAGTCAAAACAGAGTGTTTTTGGCACTGGGCAATAACCTTGGTGATGCACAGTAAATTGCCCCAACCATGGTGGGTAATGCATGGCCAATATCCTAGCCCTGGTCTTGGCGACGAATGGCCAATCGTACACCCATTCCAATGGTTTTAGGAAATTGTTAGGCAATGCACAATCCTTTGCATGGCCATAACTTTTCGCTCAGGTATCAGATTAAGCCAAAATTGGTATCATTTGAAAGCTTATTTGATTATCTAAAACTTAAGCTGCAAAATTATGCACATATATAAATTTATACTCATCAAAGCTGACCCTCTTGGAATTAAACACCAAAATTTGACCGAATCAAAGACTCTTAGCTCACTTTGCTCAAAGTAACTCTTACAAACATTTTTCAAACCTCATAATCTTTCTTCAGACTAGGTTAATTATCATTAAACATGTATTCAAGTATGAATCATGTTTCGAGAGTTACAAGTTGGAACAAGGGTTTAATTTTTAGTTTGGAAACGTAGGGGTATTATAAGTAGTCTAATTCATGGATCTAGTCCTCCTGGGAGGGGAATCTTAGATGGGAATAAAGGCACAGTAGGATTCAATAAAACATTGTCATCAACTAGTGCCACTAGAATTTGCATATGTGATAGACTAAGATAAAGTTGTTCCTCCATTAATGCTTCATCTTCATTATCATGAAAAGGTTCAAATATTACTTTCTCCAAAGGAGATCCCAATAGAATAGGTATTGAGTGCCTGTCTTGGTCTGTCCATAAGGAAACACCTCCTCTTTGAATACCACATCTCTATTCACAAAGAATTTTCTAGATCGAATATCAAAGAGTAAATATCTATTTTTCAACTCTGAACAACCCATCAAGATAGTAGGAACAACTCTTTCTCGGAACTTATCTCTGCTAGGTAATACTGATGCAATGCAAAGTCATCCTATAGCCCTCAAATGTGACAATGTTGACTCTTTATAATACAACTCATAAGGACTCCTATTATCTAGAATTAAAGAAGGCGATATGTTTATCAAGTAAACTGCAACCTTTATGTAATATCTCCAAAATCTTATAGGAATATGTGAATGAAATCTAATTGTTCTAGTAATGTAAAAGATTGAAATCTAATGATTCTAGCAATGTGAATGATATGTATATGTTTCTTTTCAACCACACTATGTTGTATTAGTGTGTGGATAAAACTACTTTGATGTAAAATGCCTAGATGATGAAACAATTATGTGCATTGAGAGTTAAAAATTTAAATATCATTGTCTGATCTCACAATTTTAATATGAGCTCCAAATTGTGTTTGAATCATCAAAAAGAAATCCTTGATAGATCTAATAGTTTCAGAATTCAACTATAACAAGTAAGTCCAGAAAAATCTATTATAGTCATCCATCAATGTTAAATAATACTTGTTGCCTACATTACGGTTCCTACATGGTCCCCATAGATCTATACGAACAATTTCAAACCTCATAGATATTCTAGATTAACTCACAAAAAAGAAAGGCCTAGTTTGCTTAGCCAATTGGATAATATGATAGTCATTAAGTATCTCATTATCTTACTGCTTGGTATCAAGTCTAGGCATTTTATGTTCTAAGAAGAGGGATGACCAAGTCTCTTATGACATAGACTGATATATTGCTTTGTTACTGCTGCAACCATCTTCCTTCGATCATCTTTTGTCCTTGTAATCTTTTTTATTCTAATTTTATTCTTAAATATGCACAATCCTCTATCTTTTTTACTAATCCCCTTTATCTTACCACTGAAGAGGTCCTAAAACACATCGAATCATGATAAAAACATACAAAAAAAGATAATTACCTTGTGATTTTTGAAATTGATAATAGGTTGAACTTGAAATGTGGCACATATAGAACATTCTTTAGTAACTCGTTCATAAATATAGATGTGTCAATAGTATATGTAATATCCACCTTATCGATTATAGATAAATTCACCTGATTCTATAATGACTTGGTCAAATCATGATTTCTAACCAATAGGTCTTTCTTTGCTATTATATGATGAGAGGCACTAGAACCCACTATCCATTCCCATGCCAAAACATCTATAATTAAGAAAGTTTTAATACTTGGTATGCTCATCATGTTAACGTTCTTAGTTTATGCACATCCTTATTAAACATGCTCGATATTTATTTCTATTTTATCATGACCCAACTTATGAGTCACGATGGAACCTACTAAATCCTATTAGTACGTAAGCAAAATCATAACCCAAATCGAATGCAATAGGTTAGTTCAGTAAGAAATGCCCAACATAGGTAAAAATGAACAACATACTTATAAATAAGGAAAGAGTTCTAAATAGATAAAAGTAGTTAATACAAGATACCACCCCACGACCACGTAGAGATAGTAAAAGATCATCTAATAGTATTACAACTTATCAACTTAGAATAGTCAACAACATTTGTCTCAAAAACAAAAGACTGAATATAAAAGACAGAGGGAAATGGGTGACTCTAACTCCAAGAGCTTACCCTATCTTTAAAAATATAAACACAACACAATGAATGATAAATGATGATAGCTAGTACTCAGATATGCACCAAAAAGGTACAGAAATGTAGTATGATGTAAGACCATGTAAAATCCTCGCCCATTTAAGCTTACTATAGCATGTTAAAGAAGGTCCACAACTTAGAAAATTTCACTAAGTATTTGGTACTTAGTCATAGTTAGAGCTCCCAAACTTTGATGATTTTATTTTTGACCTTCCCGGTATTGGAACGTTAATTTCTAATTTGATTCATGATTGAGGTTGCTCGTAGTACATCCCAAATGAGTTTTGGAATTTTGGGACGAGCGTAAAGGCATGTTTGGGAGTCCAAAAGAGTAGATGCACGTGATTAGCATATAACACACACTCCATTTAACCCCTGAGGGAGAATGCGATGTAGCATGCGGAACACTCTTAATTTCGGGGCTCCAGAGTATGCGACGCATGTTCCTAAAATTTCTAGATTTCAGTCACATTTCTTCAAGGGTATTTAAGTCCTTTCCCTTCACCTAACTGTTCTTAAACATGAGATTTGTGGTCCCAAAAGCATAAGTTACTATTTTATTCTAAAAATTTCTCCAAATTCAAAACATTCCCTTTTAAAAATAAGCACTAGCTCTTCAACATTTAAGATCAATCCTCAAGATTTTGTCAAGAACTTTCATAAATTCGCCAACTAAGGTATGCTAGGTGTTCATCCATGGGTCCCTTTCAACCCTTGGAGTTCAATAACCTCTTTTAAATATAAGTTATGAGTTTTACATAATTTGAATTGAATTACACTCATTAATGTATTGTTGTTTGAATATTCAAGTTAAGAATATATGAGTTTCAAGCAGAATAAACTAATGTAAGCACTAGCTCTTCAACATTTAAGATCAATCCTCAAGATTTTGTCAAGAACTTTCATAAATTCGCCAACTAAGGTATGCTAGGTGTTCATCCATGGGTCCCTTTCAACCCTTGGAGTTCAATAACCTCTTCTAAATATAAGTTATGAGTTTTACATAATTTGAATTGAATTACACTCATTAATGTATTGCTGTTTGAATATTCAAGTTAAGAATATATGAGTTTCAAGCAGAATAAACTAATGTTTATGTTGATTGATGTAAATCTCATGTCAAACCTTTAAAATGTGAAGTTAATATTGTAGTCATGGTATTTTAGTGTGTTTCTCATTCCCATGTACAAGATTATGCATATCATGTGTTTCACAAAATGTCTAGATGAATGAGTTTTGAATAGTGACTACTTGTTTAGATTCTAAAGTTGTAGTATGGTTCTATTGTCAATGTTTTCGAGTCCTGGGGGTAACGAATACGCAAAATTTAGTTGTTTACTTAATTTTTGGTAGTTATAGAATAGTCCCAGTTGTATTATAAGAAGTAGTATTCGGTCAGTTAACATAGTCAGTATGAGTTCAGTTAATCTGACCCAATCTGATTAACAGTTTTGGTTAAGTTGGGAGTAGGATATTGCACTGAGCAAAACCAAGGATAGGAGCATTCCTGCCAGGTTAGGATGTGACCCTTAGTAATAGTCCCTGAGTTATAGAACTATGTAGCCAACATAGTTTGAAATGTCTTCCTACCAGATTAAGGTTGACATACACTTATATTTCATGAGTCTTCCTACCATATTATGATTGACCCAACCATTATTAGTACCCATGGCATGGTATTAAGACACTTCTAGTTGGGATTATAGATTGGAACCTAATCAATCCTTATCGAGGTATGCCAGTTGGATGATATCTCCCACAGTCTCAGTTTTAGTATTCTGTATAGAACTCAGTCTTGTTCTGCATGACCTCAACTTTTAGTAATTAGTTATACAATTACAGAATTTAGTACCCCAATTTTAGCCTACCTCAAATACATGATACATATTCAGTATTGCGTGGTCAGTAATTTTTAGTAGTCTTAATTTTGCATGAACTCTCATATGTCATAGGTTTGGCCTCACGGGCTACTGACCATACTTGGACATATCACCCTATCAGCGATAGATATCTTGGAAAATCCTCATCTATCGAGGGAATAAGTTCCATTTAGTTCTTATAGTATTTTAGTATGTCTCTTATTATTAGATAGTTTTGGAGTTAGTTGTGGCCTTTCCTATCATCTCTTTTATTTCAATTATTTTAGAGGCTTTCAGACACTTTCAATAAGTTAGTTGATTTCAGTTGTTATCCTTCTCCAGAAAATTGTCTTCAATATTATTTTGTGCATTTAGATCCTTATGACAATTTCAGTTAATTCAGTATATGTTCTTTATTACTATTATTCTGTGCTCACAGCAGGTACCAGTTCATGGGTTAGCATGTAGCCTTTTGAAGTTATAAGCACCGTGTGACAACCATGGTGTACTCTCAGCGTATTACAAACTTAATATTAGAGCCTAAGCTTTTAAAGTGTCCTAGGGACTCTGAAACTCATGTTGAGTAGAGTCTTGTGCATAGGTGTGAAGCGCACCACACTTATGGACAAGAGGCTACAAGATATTTTTAGGAAAAGTTTCCCTTCTTTAGATGTTCATATCATTTGAATGAGTATGAGATCAAGTTAAAATCCCTATCTAGTTAAATTTTCATTCCGTTTATAGAATATGCCTCCTTGAAAGACTAACGAAAGAAGGAACGGAAATTAGTTAGCATCACCGCCCGTTAAAGAATATCCCCTAAATGAGCATGTTTCTCATGTAGAGTTTAGAGATGCATTCACTACTTTATCTTATTCTGTAGAACCACAAAACAATCAGGCAGCTGCTATCCCAGCCAACAAGTGCCTAATGATGCTGTAGCTAGGATTTGGGACTTCACCCAAATGAATCGTCCTTCATTTTCAAGATTCAAGTCTAATGAGGATTCACATGAATTCCATGATTCAGAAGGTGACTAATATTATGGGTGTGACTTCCAGTGAAAGTGCTAAACTAGCCGCTTACCAGTTGCAGGATATGGCTCACACCTGGTTTAAGCAGTGGAAAAGGGATAGGGGAACAAATGTAAGGCCTGTAGAATGGGAGGAGTTTTCTTTAGTTTTCTTAGAAAGATTTTTTCCTTTGGAGTTGGGGGAATCTACGGTGTTGGATTTTATTAACTTGAAGTAAGGCAACATGAGTGTGAAGGAGTATTTCCTCAAGTTTACTCAGCTAGCCAGGTATTCTCCTCACCTAATAGCAGATAACAAGTCCAAGATAAGCAAGTTCATTATAAAAATCACCTTGGGGAAATCCATTATACCCCACAAGTTTTTAAAAACCATTCTAAACCAGTTCGCCATTTATACAATTCATTAGTTTCAAAGAGAATAGCTAAACCGAATGATAATTCATATTCCAAAACCAATTATGCAAGTGGGTCAAAGTTATTATCAATTTCCTTACCAAAAAAAATTATTTCGAAAATCCATTATACCCCTATATTTGTTTACCATTCCCATTCACCCGAATAAGTATATAAACCAACAATTTATTTATAGTAAATAAATAGAAACCATGGAAAAAACATTCATACAATTTATATCCAAAACCCTCAACTAATATTTCAACCCAACATTAGAACCATGAATAATAAACTAATTTTCATGCCATTAAGAAAATGCAAGTATAGGAAAACAGTTACATGCCTTAGAAACACGACAATTGAAAACTAATTTGGAACTTGGAACCCAAAAGATGAATGTATGATGAAATCCTTATGCTCTCCTAGGGTCTTGAGTTTTCGAGTGGAAATGGAGATTTTTAATCTATTAAAACTGAAATAAATATGATATACAATGCCTAAGGATCGTAAATAGGTGAAATGACCCCAATACCCCTTATCCCAAGTAATTAAAACAAAATTGCACAAATTTTTAATAAGGGCGTGGCACGGACCTTATTACGGAAGCTAACCTCCATGCCACCGACCCTAACACAGAGATTATCCTATGTGACACGGGGATATCGCTGAGGTTCACTACCTCCGTGGTCCAAAACCACCCAAGCCCCATCCTAAAATTTTGAAACTATCCCAAGACACCCCATTCACATGCCTAAATAATATTTAAGTCAAAATTCAACATTTCAAACATAGGAGGTCCAAAAATAAAAAACTAAAAATTTAGAGGGTGTTACACTGCCCCCTTCTTAGGATCATTTATCCCCAAATGATGAGCTAGGGCATTTTTCACACGAGAATAACAATATTACTCCAGAATCAAAAGATAAACCCAATTACTAACAAGGGAAGAACAAAATTAATACTTTAAGGTCTTTTTCCCAACATATGGAACAAGAATATGCATTTAGTCTCATATCTTCCTCCACTTCCCAAGTGTCTTTTACCATCTTATGGTTCCTCCAAAAGACCTTTACTGAATCCATATATTTCATCCTCAACCTATGAACTTCTCTTACCAAGATCTCCACTGGGACCTTTTCATATCATAAGGAATCCAAAATACCAATATTCTCAATAGGCACCACCAAGGAAGGATCTCCCATGCATTATTTCAACATAGACACATGACCTACATGGTGAATAGAACCCAAACTTGCAGGTAATTCTAGCTTATAGGCAATATCTATAGTACCCCATACTTTTCCTAGCTTGAAAAGTTTCCCTAAGAATATTAGAAGCTTTTTTTGAAAGATGAATCCACTTTTGTATAAGTGATATTTTAAGGATATTCAACTTTTATCATGTGTGGAATCAAATAATATTTCCATCGATTCCAAATTCGCCCAAATCGAACACCCAGGTGAAGAGTTAGAGCCTTTTTAGTGAGACTGTGAATCAGCTTAGCCTTCAGCGCATCGCAGAGATAGCTCAAATGGCAATTGTCAATTTCTAGTGTAGCTCCTTCATAGTGGTGTGTCGCTCCAAAATTTCAGGTCACAGACAAGGTGGCAACGTGATAGCTCCACCTCACACCACCGTGCAATTTCCCATTTGTCACATTCCAATGACTTGGCGTGATAGTGGCGCATCGCGCCAAGGATGAAAATCCAAAAAATTTTCTCAAAAATTAAATACGTGTCCTAGGGTTAAAAGGGCCAATTTTCCACCCTATCTAATCCTTATAACACGAGATTTTTTTCATAATTCAGCAGCATATACTCAATTACTCTCAAAAAATCTCAAGAACAAGCCTTAGGGTTTTCATAAAAGGTTCAATTCCAAGGGAATTCGCTATCAAATTTCAAGAATCTCTTTGTCAATATTTGTAGAATCACAAGCTAAGGTATGCGTAGTATTGATTCATGGACTCCTTTTATCTATAAAGCCCAAGAATCTCTTTTCTAAGTTTAAGTCTAAGGATTTTGAATTTCAAGTTGGGTTAGTTTTGTTAATGTTGAGAATGATCAATTAAATTCAAATCTATGTTGGGTGATCAATTTTAAATGGAATTGATTTGTATAGATGTATATTAATGTTAACCTATGAATAAACCCTAGGATGATAAAATTAGATATGAATTAAGATGTTTGATTGTTGTATAATGTTGTCTACATGTGCTATGCCTATCATGTGTACGATTAAATGTCTAGATGAAGGAACAATGCCCAACTAGTATGATTACATGAAATCTCCATGTATGTACAAGCTTATGCTTATCATATGTTTGATAAAGTGATTCAATATATTAATTATGAATTGTGTTGTTTGTCATGGGTTCAAGTAAGCCATACCATGTCTGTTTCTTCTTATCAAGTCCTTGGGGTAATTGTACCCGAACATTTAGTTTTGTGCGTAGATCCATGTCATGTTTTCATGATCTCCTCAATCAAGCTATGATCCATAGAAATCAGTCAGTCATGTGACTCAACAAATCTCAAAAATCTCAGTAATTTTAGTAGCTCAGTAATCTCAGTAAATTCAGTATTCTCAATCAGTCTTCAGAACTCAGTACATTCTGTAAGTCAATAGAACTCAATAAATTAAGTTAAGATCCGCTAGACAATTCCACTAGTATCAGTTCAATTTAATTAATTAATTCAGTTCATTTAATCAGTTCATTGTCTTTCAGGTAGAATAAGGATTCAGCACTGAGCGAGCCTAGGGATAAGGGCTCACCCTCTAGAAAGAACTGAGATACCTATAAGTAATCCCTAATTTCTAGAACTACATAACCAGCATAGGTACGAGATGTCACCCATTAGATAGGACTGACATACTCAGGGATCACCCGTTAGAATATTTAAATATATAGGACTGATCCTGGGGGTCATCCGATAGGTTAGGACTGACTCCACAAAAGTTATCTTTACCAGTGGCGCAGTACCAACACCCTTCCAGCTGAGGTTATAGGTTATACCCTAGTTAGCTTAGTACAGGTCATGTTGGTTAGATAAATACATCCCACAATTTCAGTTACAAAAGAAGGACTGTCAGATATAGTCTATTCAGCTCTGTTGTATGGATTTAGGACTGTCAGATACAGTCACTTCTTATCATTATAAATAGACTCCGGGATCACCCATTAGATAAGACTAATCTCAATTATGGTCAATCAGTAACGGTATCATCAAATTTAGAGATCGCACGCCAGATAGGACTAATCTCAGATTCAGTTACTTATATACAGTACGGAACTCAGCTAGTTCCATCAAATTTAGGAGTGTCAGATAAAGTCACTCATTTTATCTGTTATATCACTTATCAGAACACAAGTTATTAGTATTCAGCTTTAGAACTGTTATACATAGTCAACTAGACCAATTTTTCATAATCAAAACTATTAGAAATAGTTATTCATGTATCAGTAACATAGTATCAGTCCCTCAGATATCAGTAATTCCATATTACTAAACTCAGTAGTCAGAACTTTACATTCATTCCTATCACGATGTCAGTTACAGTTACGTATGCATGCATGTATTCTCATGTTTATGTTAGCCAGTCACTTAGTATTATTTATGTATATGAACCTATTTCATTTAACCTACCTCACTTGCATACCAGTATATTCAAAGTAATAACGCATTTGTGTTGTGGTGTCTTTTGCTATAGGTTTAGAAGCACGAGTTCAGAGAACTAGTAGCATCCCAGTTCAGCGATCAGAGTTAGTTGTGAGTACTCATCCTTCGAGGACATGATTATCAAATCATTATTTTAGTTTTTAGTTTATTTTAGTATTTGGAGTTAGTTGGAGACATATCCCATCAACTCCCTATTTAGACAGTTCAAAGGCTTTGAGACTACAGTATGTTCAGATAATGATATGAGTTGTTTTAGTATTATTGTTATACCATATTTTAGTTATGTACTAGTGTTGAACCTTATGGCCTTTAAATTCATGTTTTTGAATTTATGATATTATTATTATTATTATTCACTACTCAATTTATAGATATCAGTCATGGGTTAGCTTGTGGTCCATCAGGGTCATGGGTACCATGTAGCATTCCAGGTACCATATTCAAGGTGTTAAAAAGTTGGTATCAGAGCCTAAGATTCAATATTATCATAGGAAGTCTAAAAAGACACATCTAGTAGAGTCTTGTACATGCATGTGTCGTTCACCACACATATGTGCAGGAGGCTATGAGATGTTTTAGGAACTTTTTCCCTTCTTTTAGTATTCATGTCATGCCAGTAAGCATAGGCACAAATTTAAACTCTTAGTCATGAATCATTCCATGGATGCCCTGTGCATCACCCTAGTATCTCAGTAGGGTGAGCATTCTTAGAGAGACATAGTGTCCCAAGAGGGAGATACCCCATTATTTCCTTAATGCTCTCATGTCTTAAATAAAGTTTCTCTTCATATAAGGAATACAATTTAGAATAGAGGGTAATCATAAGTTGACCCTCAAAGTCCCAACCTCAGCTATGGGCCAAGTATTCAGAGGCTTAGTTCAGTTCACAAAGTTCAGCTTATACATCGTGTTTCAGACTTAGTCATGTTCTCAGGTTCCATTTCATGCATACTTCTAGCATAATCATGGGGTTATCAGTGTTTTTTATTCACGTAACATTTTTCTTAAATTTATTTACGTTCTCATATTTTCGCTCATGCATGTTTGGTCAAATGATCTAAGATTCATTAGCATTTCTGGTTAAGATAAAAGTTCTCCTTCGTCTTACTCAGTTAAATGTTTAGTGTTCATTATAAACTTGGTACTAGGTACCTCTGCATTTTCAGTCATGCATTCATATATTAGTTCAGTCATGCAAATATGCATCAGAAATACATTCTCACTGCATGAAATTAAGTTCATCAGAACATTCAGTCATGTTCTCATAAGTCAATTACCAGTCATGCATCAGATATGCATGAATTTAACTTATTAGTCATGCATTAGATATGCATGTTCAGTATGTTATATTTTGCCATCAGTCATGAAATCATGTTTCTGTTATTCATGTTCAGTGTGTAGGTCAGTTTATGTTCGTCCCCTCACTCTCAGTCTCATTTGAGGATGAATGTTCTCAAGGGGGAGATATTCTAATATCCCGTACTTTTCCTAGCTTGAAATGTTTCCCCAAGAATGTCAGAAGGTATTTTTTAGAGATGAATCCAATTTTGTGCACATGGTATTTTCAAGATTTTCACTTCTAATCATATGGGGAATCAAATAATCTTTCCATCATACCAAATTTGCCCTAATACAACACCCGAGTGAAGAGTTAGAGCCTTTTTAGTAAGATCGCGTATCACCGGAGCCTTTAGCGCATCACAGAGATAGCTTAAATGACAATTGGCAATTTCCAGTGTTGCTCTATGATAGTGGCACATTTCACCAAACTTCCAGGTCGCAGATAGTTGGGCAACGTGATAGCTCCGCCTCACACCACTGTTCAATTTCCCATTTGTCACTTTCTAGTGACTTGGAACGATAGTGGTGCATCGCATCAACGATGAAAATCGGTGAAATTTCCCACCCTATATAATCCTTATAACATGAGATTTTGTGATAATTCAGCAGGTTATACTCAATTACGCTAAAAAAATCTCAAGAACAAGCCCTAAGGTTTTCATAGAGGGTTCAATTACAAGGAAATTAGTTGTCAAATTTAAAAAATCTTTCCATCAATCTTCGTAGAATCACAAGCTAAGGTATGCGTATTTTTTATTCATGGACTTCTTTCATTTATGAAGCCCAAGAATGTTTTTTCTAAGTTTAAGTCTATGGATTTCTTTATGAATTTCATGTTGGGTTAGTTTTGTTTATGTTGAGAATTATCAATTGAATTCAAATCCATGTTGGGTGATCGATTTTATGTGGAATTGATTTGTATAGATGTATATTCATATAAACCTATGAATAAACCCTAGGATGATGAAATTAGATATGAATCATGATGTTTGATTGTTGTATAATGTTTTCTACATGTGTATGATTAAATGCCTAGATAAAGGAACAATGCCCAACTAGTATGATATCACAAAATCCCTATGTATGTACAAGCTTATGCATATCACATGTTTGACGAAGTACTTCAATATATGAATTATGAATTATGTTGTTGGTCATGTGTTCAAGTAAGCCATGCCATGTCAGTTTCTTCTCATCGAGTACTGGGTGTACTTGTACCCGCACATGTAGCTCTGTGCCTAGAGCTATGTCATGTTTTCACGATCTCCTCACTCAAGCTATGAACCATTGAAATCAGTCAGTTATGTGACTCGGGAAATCTCAAAAATCTCAGAAATTAAAGTAACTCAGTAATCTCTGTATCTTCAATATTCTCAATCAGTCCTCAGAACTTAGTACATTCTATCAGTTAACGAAACTTAATAAATTCGGTATAGGTCCCCTAGACAATATATTAGTTCAATTTAGTTAATCAACTCAGTTCAGTTAATCAGTTAACTGTCTTTCAAATTGGAGTAGGATTCAGCACTGAGCGAGTCTAACCATGGGGACTCACCTAATAGATAGGACTGAGATCCCTAGAAGAAATCTCTAATTTTCAGAACTACGTAGCCAGCGTAGGTATGGGGTGTCACCCATTAGAATGGACTGACATACTCAGGGATCTCCCGTTAGCATATTTAAATGTATGGGATTGATCCCAGGGGTCACCTGCTAGATTAGAAATGACTCCAAAACTGTTGTCTTTACTAGTAGTGCGTTACTGACACCCTTCTAGCTGGGCTTACAGGTGTGACCCCAGTTATCTTAGGGCATGTCAATTAGATGAACACATCCCACAGTTTCAGTTACAACATAAGGACTGTCAGATACAGTAAATTTAGTTTAGTAGTATAGATTTAGGACTGACAGATACAGTCACTCCTTATCATTATAAATTGACTCTGGGATCACCCATTAGACAGGACTTATCTTAACTATGGTCAATCAGTAATAGTATCATTAGATTTAGAGATCACCCGCCAGATAGGACTGATCTCAGATTCAGTTACTCAGATATAGTGCCGAACTCAGCTGGTTCCATCAAATTCAGGACTGTCAGATACAGTCACTCATGTTATCAGTTATATCAGTTATCAAGAACTTATGTTATCAGTATTCAGCTTCAAGACTGTTAGACACAGTCAACCTGACCAGTTCTTCATAATCAAAACTTTCAGAAATAGTTATTCATGTATAAGTAACATAGTATCAGTCCCTCAGATATCAGTAATTCTATGTTATTAGAAAACTAAGTAGTTAAAATTTAGCATTCAGTCCTGTCACGATGTCTGTTACAGTTACGTATAGATGCATGTATTCTCACGTTCAGGTTAGTCAGTCAGTTAGTATTGTTCAAACGTATGAACCTATTGCATTAAACCTACATCACTTGCATACCAGTACATTCAAAGTACTGATACATTTGTGCTATGGTGTCTTATACCATAGGTTTAGAAGCATGAGCTCCAGAGAACCAGTAGCATCCTTGTTCATCGATCAGAGTTAGCAGTAAGTCCTCATTCTTTGAGGACATGATGATCACATTACTATTTCAGTTTTAATTTTATTTTAGTAGTTGTAGTTAGTTGGGGACATGTCCCATCAACTCCTTATTCAGACAGTTTAGAGGCTTTTAGACTACAGTACGTTCAGATAATTATCTTAGTTATCTTGGTATCGTTATACCATATTTTTCATTTATGTACTAGTATTGAACCTTATGGCCTTCTATTTCATGTTTCCACATTTACGATATTATTACTTTTATTCACTACTCAATTTATAGATATCAATCATGGGTTAACTTGTGGTCCTTTGGGGTCTTGCTCATTATTTAGAATTCTGGGTAACAGATTTGGGGCGTTACAACATCCCCCACTCTCGTCAAAATTAACCAGGGGACAAATTAATAGGGACTGAGATTCCTCTTCTTTCCAAATTGCATCACTCCCTTCATTGAAGACAACTTAAATAATACCCAATGATCCACATTGAACTTTAACTCTCTTTCCCTCATGTCTACATAGGACTTTTGGTGACTTTGGGCAGTTCTAAGCCTATCCGGAATCAACTTCACCTTCTTCATAGCTTGATAAACTAGATTAGGACCGAACAACCTTATCTCCTTAACTTGAACCACCCAATAGGATACCTACACCTCTTAACTTACAATTCCATAAACGAGGCCATGTGAATGCTAGAGTGATAGCTATTATTGTATACAATCTCTATAAGAGGAAAATGGTCAACCCAACTACTTAATTACATAAGCCCAAAGCATATCTTCTAAAGTCTAAATAGTTCTTTCCACTTATCCATCCGTCTGTGGGAGAAAAGCGGTGCTAAGGTTAATCTTAGTCCCCAAACTTCACTGGAATGACCGCCAAAAATGATATCGGAACTGAGTACCACAATCTGAAATGATGGAAATTATAGCACTATGCAACTTCAGGATCTCCAAAATAAACAACGTTGCATAGTCCTTGACAGAAAAATTAGTCCTTACAGTAAAAAGGGAGAAAACTTAGTCATCATATCCACGATGACCCAAATAGAATCAAATTGGTTCCTAGACGGTGGAAGACCGGTAACAAAATCCATATTAATCAGCTTTAAGACTATTAGACACAGTAAACCAGACCAGTTCTTCATAATTAAAACTATCAAAAATAGTTATTCTTTTATCAGTAACATAGTATCAGTCATTCAGATATCAGTATTTCCATGTTATTAGTAAAATCAGTAGTCAGAACTTAGCATTCAGTTCTACCATGATGTCAGTTACAGTTACCTATGCATGCATGTATTCTCATGTTAATGTTAGTCTTTCAGTTAGTATTGTTTATGCATATGAACCTATTGTAATCAACCTACCTCACTTAGATACCAGTTCATTCAAAGTACCGACGTATTTGTACTGTGGTGCCTTACACCATATGCTTAGAAGCACGAGCTCCAAAGAACCAGTAGCATCCTAGTTCAGCGATCAGAGTTAGTTGTGAATCCTCATCCTTCGAGGACATGATGATCACATTGCTATTTCAATTTTTAGTTTATTTCAGTAGTTGAAGTTAGTTGGGGACATGTCCTATGAACTCCTTTTTCAGACAGTTTAGAGGCTTTTAGACTATAGTATGATCAGATAATTATCTCAATTATTTTTGTATAGTTATACCATATTTTTTAGTTATGTATTAGTATTTTACCTTATGTCCTTTCAGTTTATGTTTCTGCATTTATGATATTATTACTATTATTCACTGCTCAATTTACAAATATCATTCATGGGTTAGCTTGTGGTTCATCGGGATAATGGGCACCATATAGCATTTCGGGTACCACATTTGTGGCATTACAAACTTGGTATCAGAGCCTAAGGTTCAATAGTGTCCTAGAAAGTATAAAAAGACACATCTAGTAAAGTCTTATACATGGGTGTGTTGTGCACCACACATATGTGCAAAACACTATGAGATGTTTTAGGAACAGTTTTCCTTCTTTTAATATTTAAGTCGTGCCAGTAAGTATAGGCTCAAAGTTAAACTGTCAGTCATGAATCAGTTCATGGATGCCCTGTGCATCACCCTACTCTGAACCCCATCCAAAAATTTCAAAACTATCTTGGGACACCTCATTCACAGGCCTAAACACTACTTAAGTAAAATATATGACATTTAGAACACGAGAGGGGAAAAAATAAAGTGCTCAAGATTTGGAGGATGTTACACCTATACTAGCATGATAGATACACAAACTCTATGAGAGGAAAATGATCAACCTAACTATCTCCAAAGTCAAGCACATATGACCTTAGCATATCCTCTAAAGTCGAATGGTCTATTCCTCTTGTCTATGTACATGAGGGTGGAAAATAGTGCAAAAGACCACCTTATATCCCAAACCTCTCTAGAAAGAATGCTAAAAGTGAGATGCGAACTATGTACTCGATCATATAGGATGAAAACTAAAGCCCCATACACCTTTACAACCTCCTTAATGAAAAGGTTAGTGTAATCCTCTATTGAATAGTTAGTCTTCACTGATATAAAATAAGCAGACTTGGCCATCTTATTGACAGTGAGGCAAATTAAATCAAACTAATAGAGAGACAGTAGAAGACCTACAATGAAATCCATATTAATCAATTCCTATGTCCATACGAGCAACTCAATTTCTTGAGATAAACCACCAGGCCTTAAGTGCTTCACCTTCACTTGTTGACAAACCATACACTTGGACACAAAATTGGCCACATCCCTCTTCATGTTATTGCATTAATAGATCTCTTTTGAATCATGGTACAACTTTGTTGAACCAGGATAAACAGTGTACCTCAACTCATGAGCCTCAGCCATGATCCTCTCTCATAGCCTATCAACATTGAGAACACATAACCTACTTTGGCATCTCAAGTATCTCAAGATACCATCACCGCCAAATCTTAAAAACTATTACTTTCTTCTGGCCCACATCATCCTTAATCTACATCAAGATTGGATCCTAAACTTGCTTATCTTTTACCTCAGCACTAAGAGATGACTTCATAAACTTTTGCACCACTGCACCTACAACCTTAGAGTCTAAGAGAAAAACCCTGAGATTAGCCAACCAATGAATATGCTTTACCAAATCTCGCTTCTCCTTATCCACATAAGATAAGCTTCCCATAGATAACTTTCTAAGAGCATCAGCAACTATGTTAGCTTTACCTGGATGATAATGGATATGTCGTAGTCTTTGAGCAACTCAAGCCACCTTCTTTGCCTTACATTCAACTCCTTCTAGGGAAACACATATTGGAAGCTCTTATTATCTGAATAGATGTCAAAATCAAACCAACACAAATAATAGTGCCAAAACTTCAAAGTAATAACCATAACCTACAGTTCTAAGTCGTGCATCGGGTAATTTTTCTCATGAACTTTTTTTGTCTAAAAACATAGGACACAACCTTACCATGTTGTATTAATACATATCCCAGTCCTATAGAAGACATTGCACAACAAACAACAAAGCCATCAGTACCCTCGAGCAGGGTCAAAACCAGAGTAGAAGTCAATTTAACTTTCAACTTCTCAAAATTACCTTTGCAAGCGTCAGAATACATGAACTTTTCCTTTTTCTGAGTCAAATTAGTCAATAGGGAAACAATTGATGAAAAAATTTCCACAAACCTCCTATAATATCAAGTTAAACACAAGAAGTTCCTCATGTCGATTGGAGTCGTGTGTCTACTACTTCTTAACTGCTTCAACATTCTGTAGATCAACTATGATCCCTCACTAGATAGAACATGATCCAAATAGGTTGTAACATTCATTCAGAACTCACACTTAGAAAATTTAGCATACAATCAGTGATCCTTATATGTCTACAATACTACTCGAATATGATCGGAATGATCCTCCTCGCTCTTAGAATAAACCAAGATGTCATCAATAAATGCAATGATAAATAAATCCAGAAACTGACGAAAAACTTGATTCATAATATCCATAAATGCTACTAGGGCATTAGTCAAACCAAAAGACATGACCAAGAACTCATAATGGCCATACTGGGTATGAAAAATAGTCCTAGGGATATCTCCCTCCCTAATTTTCAGCTAATGGTAACCCAACCAAAGATCGACCTTAGAAAAGTACTTAGCACCCTGAAGCTGTTAAAATAGTCATCAATCCTAGGAATAGGATATTTATTATTCACTCTCACCTTATTCAATTGGCGGTAATAAATACATATTTGAAGGGACCCATCCTTCTTACTAACGAAAATCATAAGAGCACCCCATGAGGAAATACAAGGACGAATGATACCCTTATCAAGGAGATCTTTCAACTGCTCCTTAAGTTCTTTCCACTCAGCTGGAGCCATTCTATAGGGAGGCATAAAGATTAGATGAGTATCAAAAAGAAGATCAATCCCAAAATCCCTATTGGGAGAAACACCATGAAGATTATTAGGGAACACTTCGGGAAACTCGCAGACCAGAAGAACAAATTTAAATGAAGAACCCTTAGAATGAGAAAATTTAACATGCACTAAATGGTATAGAAAACCCTTGGAGATAAACTTTTGGGCTCTAAGATACAAAATAAATCTTTCCTTAGGCACAAGGTAACTACCTTTCCACTCAATCATCGGCCCATTTAGGGATTAGAAACTAACCTTTTGGGCTCGACAATCTAGAGAGGCATAACATTATTGAAGCCAATCCATCCCCAAGTTAATGTCAAAATTGACCATATGTAATTCTATCATGTCTACCAAGGTCTTTCTACCACAGATAGGTACCACACAACCCCTATAAACTCTTCTAGCAACCACAGAATCATCCACTGTGGTGGATATGCAAAAGGGGTCTGAAATACTCTTGGGACCAAATCCAAAATGAATAACCACATATGGGATCACATAAGAAAGAATAGACCCCAGATAAAGCAAATAATACAAATTATTAGAAAAGAGTTGTAACATACCAGTGATAACATCCAAAAATACCTTGGATTCCTAGCTAGTGGCAAGAGCATAATGGCAATTCCAATAAGTATTGTAGCCATAGGTATCATCCTTTGGTGTAGGAGCTGGAGAGGCAGCAATCAGAACCTTATTAGCTCCGATAGCAACCCAAACTAATGGACAATTCCATTGCAAGTAGCCCAACTAACCATACTTAAAACATATATTCTCCCTATCCTCAGAAAATCCATGATGCACATGCCTACCTCAATGGGAAAGAGGATAAGATGAGGCTGACTAAACTCCACTAGACTGAGACTGGGCACCTTGTCCCCTAGCACTATTACTGCTCTAGAAATGGCAATCACTGGATGACTTAGGATATGGAGCACTAGCCATAGAATAAGAACCAAAATTTTCCCAAGTCTTCTTCTTAGACCAATACCTGCTATCACACCACTATTTTCTAACCTCCACCCTATTTTGAATATCAAAACTTTTTACTGTGTCTCTCCTAATTTTTTAGTTACTTTCTATTCTCATTCATCACTTAGTTCATGTACAACACCAACCTAGTAGTATCTATGTCCTTGTTCAATAGGGCAGCCTTGCATTTTAACACTAAGTCACGAGATAACCTAGAAGAAAACTTTCTCATCCTCTCTCTCATAGAAGATACCAACTCAGGAGAATAATAGTACAACTGGTGAAACTTCAAGGCATACCCTTTAATAGTTATCCTGTACTGCCTCAAATTCACCAACTCCTTTACCCTTGCTTCACTCAACACCTGAGGAAAGAAACGGTCAAGAAAGGCTCCAAAAAAATTATCACAGAAGGCTACTTTAGAATCATCACCTCTCGACTGATCTCACTCCTCATACCACTGATATGCTACATCCCTTAGCTACGACAAACTCCATACCTTCTGAGTTAGAAGCATACATTACTTGGAATTTTTTTCCATTTCATTAATGAACCCTTGAGGATCCTTCTCAACCTTAGAATCAGTGAAAACAATAGGTTTAAGCCTCATGAACTAGCTACTCTAGTTCCTTTAGTAGAAGGAGCAACAATACCCTCATGTTCAAACTGGAGAGACTGACAGGTCACCAATTGAGTCAACAGATGAATAACGACAAAATTCCATATTATAAATATTTCCTTGGGGCGGTAGGGCATGATAACCACCAATACAAGGGGCTCCAGGAGGATTGGTAGGGACTGGTAGAACTCCATGTGAGGTAGTACTATTAGGAGCTGATCCGTAGACCAGGTCTGAACTCCATATGTAAAATGAGCTCCATCGACATTGTCGTTAGATGGGATTGAAGAGTTTCCATGTACAATAAATCTTTGGGGATACATGATCTAAAATACAAACAAATGGGTTTTGGAGAAGATTCAAGACCTTAGACTCTATAGAACAAAAGTTGGTCACAAGTAAAGGAAAATATTCTTAAATTCCTTGAAGCCTTTCCCTTAAAAGTGTGATGCACTATACACCCATAAAAAAGACTCTACTTGACATGTCTTTCTGGACAACCAATGGCACAAAACCTAGGCTCTAATACCATATTTGACACAACCATAACTAGGGCCTAACCGTGATGGGTATCTCAAGTCCGCCAAGGACCAGAGATTACCCCCTTTGCCTAACCATACAAAACATACACAAACATATGATAATAGATGAGTTCCAAGCATATAACAAGATAGAGTAAATAGTGACTTAAAATTATATGCATGATAACATCCAAAAACTATCCACAGTAATCTACAAAGCTTCTATACCATAAAAACAACCTACATCGGGAGATGCCCCCGACCCTGACAATGACAATAACAATGATCATGTTAATATGAAGTCTTTAATTCTAATTCATGGAAGGAAACTGATAGGATGATCAAGTTTTTCATAAAATAAAATCTTACCACTTAACCATATATGATCGACGAACCAAACTAATCTATTAATACCGCTCAGGAAAAGTAGGATTACCTTTGGAACTTGCATCTCAAAGGTAAACAACGGCCGGAGATGCTTAGTATGTTAAGCATGAGCATGTAACTCATGGAGAGGTAAAATAATTTTAGAATCAATAGTTCAAAATTCCTCAAAATCTAATGCACACAATTATATGCATATACATATATATATATAAATATCAAATGCCGAGATAGTGTATAGGGCTTAGCATGTACTTTGGAATCATTAGCTTGGACTGTGTAGCATAACCATCATAGTAAGGTACCCATGGGTTATATGGATCTAGCACTCCACTAGTTGAAAGGCCTGGTACGTATGGCTACACGAACTAGAGAATAATTATACATACGTATGCACTGTAGAAAACTCGAACCTCCCGACATACAACAAAAGTTACTAAAGAACTCAATCATATAACATAGGAGACTCGAACAACCTGGTCATTTAGACCCCTACATCGATAATCGCATTTTCCAGTATTGGCCCCTTCAGACCTCTGCTTTCTCGGTATAGCTACACAACCCTCATTAAATCCCAACTAAACACTTTACACTCATAATTATCTAACAAGGAGTCATTTATTAATGAATTATCAAGTAGTATCTCCATACCGACTATAGCTTGTAAGCACATGTCACTTTGCCAAATAAATCAATTTTCCAATGGGACTCTAACCTATTTAGCTAATGCGACTCTAAAGTTCCTCGTTAGAACCAAACCATGTACCCAAGTGGGACTCTAACCCAACTAGCCAACGGGAAACCAAAGTCCCAAGTAGGAACCAAATCACGCCAAGTGGGACTCTAATCCCAAAGTTTTCAATTCTAATTTAATTCATCGTCGTCAAGACCTACTTAAAGTCAATTCAGTTCCATTTTTCTTTTATACTGCGCATGGTTTCAAAATAATTTTCAATAAGTAAATTATCATGTTCAAAGCCAATTTCACAAGATTGGGTTGAGTATATTGCAAGCTTCAATTCATTAACTCATCAAACTTGGGAAGACCATATTCCCCATTCAATTCACATACCCATTCATCAAATTTGTTTCAAAATCACCACTGAAAACATAAATAATATATATGTAAACATGAAACATAGCATAAACAACAATCATTCAAAACCCTAAACCCATATCCAATAACCAACAATTAAATCGCATATGTAACCACTTGATTATATACTTTTAACAAAATAATTTTTGGGGAAAGAGGTATATGCCTAAAAGGATTGTAATTTTTGAGGGAATATGCCCTTGGAAGCTCTAGACAATCAACCTTGAGATAACCCTAACACTCTTGCTTTAGAGAATTTAGAAGAAGAGAGAAGTTATTTTAGTGTGTTATGGATCACCATAGTGTCCCAATAAAGTTTTAAAGTCATGGGTTATGTTTAGGTAAAAAGAGCAATGTCCAAAATACCCTTAAGTTAAAAGCTTAAAAATTATTGCTAGTGACTCTGGGTCACTATACGACTCATAAGGACTCACTACAACTCGTAGGGTCCAAATCAAAATAAAGATAGAAACTTTTGGGCATATATTGGTCACCCTGTGATTTGTATCTTATGACTCATATAGAATCATTACGACTCAATAAGTCTAGTCGTATCAAGGCAGAATAGTTTGGGTATCTTACTAGTTTGGCTATGGAGGTGAGCTATGCGACTCATAAGGAGTCTTTACAACATATTACCTCAAGTCATATTGAAGGAAACAACTAAGGAAAAACTCACTAGACACCCTACTAATTGGGTCGTATGATCCGCCAAGACACCTACAACTCCCAAGGCGATTCATAGTCATGGTAGTGAGTTTTAAAACTCAGAATTCTTAAGTGGCCAATACCTGGGGAATCGTAATTTATTTCTTGGGCCTGGATTAGATTTAGTCCATCCGAGTTATTGAGTTTTTATACAATAAAGACCTTGTGGTCTTCTTTGCTCTAATAAAGGGAGAAAGAACAATAATGACCTGTCGGTCAAAACAAATTCCATCAAATAGCCTAAGAAATTTCGTTTTCATATTGTAGCCACATGACTGATGTTAATTGCTGACGCGTGTGCTGATGCATGTTTTCTGTACTTTATTCCTTTTTCATCGGCGATGCTTCTTTTTCTATTTTGTCACTACTTAGCTTTTTTTTTCTATTTTATTTAAAAGAACAATTGATCTATTTTTTTAACAAAAACCACCAAATTAAATAAACAATCTACAATTATAGAAGTTATATAATTATTCAATAAAAAAGTCTTTTATGTAAATACATTAATGACAAGAACCTCCCAGGGGCCTTGTTGTAATGGGCATCCCAAGTTCGTCCATGATCGGACACTACCCCTATTAGCAAAATTAACCTCCAGGCTCTTGCCCTGAGTTGGTTGAATTCCGAGAATGAAACATAATAGTGTATAGCTAACATAAAGACCATAGGAATATATCAAAATTGTGACCAACCTAACCGAGTCTAACCATCCCATGGCCATAATCCAACCATACAAAATCACACGAAAAATGGGACACAAACCAAACCATAACAAAAGACGTTCCCAAAACATAATATAATTAATCCCTGAATAAAATAGGATGGAACAACCAATAATCGTGTCTAATGATTTCAGCCCTTCAGCTTATTCCAATGCCATAGATGACACCTATACTGATCACGTCCATTCAAACACATAAAAGTACCATAAATTCTCTAACCAAAAGAGTAATGAAATCTAGTTGGGATATGCCCCCAACCATATCCAAAGCAAATATCTAAAATAAAAATAAAATGTTTTAAAATATTCATAACATAAAATGATGGCCTTCGAAAGGATGGAAGCTCCCCAGTTTAGTCAAAAATGCTTATCCCGAATCAATCAATATCTAGGTGGAGTAGAACGGCCGGTTCTTGTAATAGTATGAGTATATAATCGCAAGTAGACAGGGTCAGTGAGGGACCGCTAACATGATATTAGGGTAAGGATACAAATAATGCCATTTATAAAACAAAGTAGAACCATCCATATGCACACAAGCATACGTATATATATATATATTAAACCATACCAGTAAAAGGGACTGGGCTTACCATGACTTTAAAACCATTCTCTCCTCCTTGAGGTTCACAAACTCCTTCATCTTTGCTTCCCTCAACTCTTGGAGAAAGAACCAATCTAAGAAGGCATTAGAAAAGGCCTCCCATAACCCTCACTCTTCCACATAATCTTTATCCCTATCCCACTCTTTATACAACTGATATGCAATTTCTTTGAGTTGATAAGATGCAAAGTTTACCCCCTCCTTAATAGTGGCCTGCATTCCCCAAAATATCTTTTCTATCTCATCTAAGAAGCCCTGTGGATCCTTCTCCACCTTTACTAAAGAAAAAGTAGGAGCACCCTCTTCATAAATTGGCCAACCCTTGGGGCCTCAGTAGAAAAAAAACCAAACACATCCTGCTCAGCCTGAGAAGCAACCAACTTAGTAATAAAATGAATAGATTGGCAGAATTTTACATTAGTCACCCCTCCTTGAGGAGGACTAGTAGCAATTGGTGGGACTCTAGAATTATCAAGGATAGGACTGTGAGACCGAAGATGTACCCAAGAAGTAGGATGTACCCCTTTAGCATAACCTCTAGATGGTATAGAAGAATTTTCTTATGTTCTAGAAATATGAGGAATGACCAGAAAGACAAACAATCAAGGATCAGAGAAGATTCAGAGACTGAGAATTCCAGCTTGAAAATAGAATACCAAGAAAGTAAAACATTCGTAAATGCCTTGTAGCCTCTCCATCCACACCTTTAAAATAGACTTTACTCAATACGGCTTTGTGGACCCCCAATTGACCATGAACCTAGGTTATAATACCAACTAGACATGACTCGCCCTAGGGCCATATAGTAATGGGTATCCCAAGTCCAAACAAGATTTGAGGCGACCCTTGTTACCTAACCCAACCTCCAGTCGCCTGCCCTAACTTGGCTAAACTCTGTGCATGAAATATAATAGTGCAATATCTCACACAAAAACCCTAGGATTAGATCACAACTATGACCAACCCAATCGAGTCTCACCATCAAATGACCATAATCCAACTATACAAAACCACACCAAATAAGGGCCATGAATATAAGCCATAACCAAAGGCTTTCCTGAAATATAATATAATTAATCCTAAAATGAAATAGGATGGAACAACCAACAATCTTGTCCAATGATGTCAGCCTCTCAGCTAATCCAATGCCAAGGCTGACATCTATACCGATCCTGCCCGTTCTAACCCATTAAAGTACCATAGATCCTCTAACCGAAAGAGTAATGAAATCCAGTTGGGACATGCCCCTAACTATTGCCAAAACTAATAGTCAAAATAAAACAAAAATTCCAAAAATTATCTATAACATGAAATAATGCCTTCCGAAAGGATGGACGCTCACCACTTAAGTCCGAATGTTGGTTCCGAATTAATAACTATGTGGGATTAGTATAATGGTTGGTTCCTTTATAACGTGAGTATACAGCCACCAGTAGATGGGGTTAGTGAGTGACCGCTAGCATGATCTCAGGGAAAGGATAAACATAATGCCATTTATAAAACCAAGTAAAACCATCTATATGCAACAACCATATGTATATACAGTCATATATATCTATACATACATATATATACACATATGCGTATACATATATAAATACTTATATATACATATATATATATATAACCATACCGAGAAAAGGGATCAGGTTTAGCATGCCTGTAAGACCATTACCTGGGCTGTGTAGCATTGCCATCCTCAACCTTCCACAGTCTATATGGGTTTAGCTAACCCTACTGAAAGGGCCCAAAGCGTATAACTGCACGACAAGGGAAGTATCCCATAGGATGACTACTACATCACCAAAATAAAGTGTGACATCATGCATATGGTCACTAAGACCAACCTCGTATCGACTTAGCTACACCCCCCACCATTATTTCCCAATAAAACTAATTTCTATATAACCAAACCATTATCCATTTATTAACCAAGGCTATTGATATTAGTATCACTATACGAACATTTGCTTGCAAGTATCACCTATAGCCAGCCAATTATAGGTTTAAGAGGACTTTTAAGTGCCCTTCCATTTACCATATTAAACCACTTGGAAGACTTCTATGTTCCCCACAAGAATAACCAATTATCCTTTAGCCATTCCAAATCATTTCAGCCACGCATAATTCCTTTGCCAAGTTTTTAAACATGCAAGAGTTCCATTAAAAGATGTCAATGCAATGAACATATCTTTATATGCATTTTGTCAAAGACATTCGGGGAATAATATGACCAAAACCAATTCTAATTACCAATAAATCATTCCCATAAAATCTAATTATCCAAAACCATCATTAATGCATATAAAAGCATAATTTTTTTGGGAAACTATAACCAAGTAATTAACATCAAAACCCCCAAATCATATTCATGCAATAATAAAACCATGAAAACATTCATATAAATAATGCATTTAATTAAATTAACAATGAGGGATGAGAAACATGCCTTAAACCAAGATTATGATACAAAGAAATCACCAAGACAACCTCCAAATTAATCCCTCAGTTTAAACCCTAGCTCTCTTTGCCCAATATCTCTGGAAAGAATTATGGAGTGTTGAGGAATAGTTTTTAAGTATTGATAAATAGAATAATAGGGAAAATATCCTTCCAATTTGGTTAGAAGTAGTGGGGCTATATTAAGATAAGTAGGGAAATATTTGAAATACTCCCACTTAAGTTGCATAAAATCCCATCACATGGATACGACTAGCCCTCACGATTCTTACCTGCCTAATATGTTGGTATCCATCACTCATATCCTGAACATCCATACTTGGACGAAACATTGTCCAGTGTACGACTCATCTAACCAAGTTTTAGCCACCGCATACGATCTATATCCATGACCCGTATCTTTGGCAAAATAAAATAACTGGGGAATTGAACAGTGTTTACTATACAAGTTCTTGGTAAGATTTATACCATAGCTTATGGATCATGGTGAGCTACTCATACTCAGATCTAACCTAAGAAACCAAGTCTAAGATTAAGTAACCAAATAACCTGTAACCTTCAACACGACTTGTATCCCTAAGTCGTATCAATTCCAGTAACCAAAATCCATCCCACCAACCTACACTAATCAGTATACGACAAGACTATACCATCCATACCCCAATATATGGCTCATACCGATGAGTCATATAGGGTCCAAAGATCAGAATTCAAAGAAATTTTCTATGGTCCAGAAACTAGGGTGTTTCAATCTCCCCCACAGGAACATTCATCCTCGAATGACGGACAAGGTAGGGATAACCACATGCTAGATTCATTTACATTATGTTATCAAACATATTACCAATCTTTAGCAAAGTTCAAAAACAAAGAGGCAAAGATGTAAATCTTTCCTTTAACAAACTCTGGAAAAAAAGATATGTTAAAGACACATACCTTCTGCACGAATCCCAAGAGCAAAAACTGGATGCGGCTACTTGGACTTGATGTGTTCTTCTACTTCCCAAGTAGCTTCTTCCACCTTATGGTTCCACCAAAGAACCTTAACCAAAGACACATTCTTGGTTCGCAATCGACGAACCTATCTATCTAAGATCTTAACTGGGACTTTTTCATATGACAAAGAGTCTGAGATACTAAACCCTTCCAAAGGATCACTAAGACACTTCCTCAACATAGAGACATGAAATACCTGATAAACCAAACTCAAGCTAGAAGGCAACTCCAAATTATAAGCAATATTAAAAACTTTTCGCATAATCTCATAAGGACTAACATATCGGGGACTGAGCTTCCCTTTTTGCTAAACCGCACTACTCCCTTAATGGTATATACCTTGAGTAAAACCTTATCCCCAACCTCAAACACCAAGTCTCTATGCAAAACATCCGTATAGGAAGCCTTAAGCCTATCCCAAATCAGTTTTGCCTTCTTTATAGCTTGGTAAAATAAGTTGGGACCACACATGTACGCCTCACCAAGCTCAAACCAACTAATATGAGATCTAACCTCCTACCATACAATGCTTCAAAAGGGGCTATACCAGTTTTAGAATAATAGATACTGTTGTAAGCAAACTCCACCAAAGGAAGATGCTTAACACAATTACCACTATAATCATAGTTCTCTCTTTTTGTCCATTCATATGTGGATGAAAAGAAGTACTCAGACTCACCTTAGTCCCCACCCCTTTAAAAAAAGGTCGCTATAAGTGAGATGTAAGTTGCCACAATCAGAAATAATAAAAATAGACACCGGATAGTGCTTCACAATCTCCTAAAGATACAACTTCACATAATCCTCCACTAAAAAGATAGTTTGTACTGGTAAAATTTGCGAAGACGTAGTAATACTATCCATGATACTATGCATTATATCTTGTTGACTCTAAGATAGAGCTAGACTAGTAACAAAGTCCATATTGATCACTTCTCACTTCTATTCGAAAAAATTAATTTCATAATACAACCCTCCTAGCCTCATGTTCTCAACCTTAAACTGTTGACACACTTTGTACTTGGCTATAAAATAAAACTAAACCCTCTCCATACCTTTCCACCAGTAGATATTCTTGAGATCATAATCATCTTAGTTGAGCCGGGATGAACAATATAACATGACTCATGCCCCTTATCCAAAACCCTTTCCGTAACCTGTCAACATCATGAGTACACAACCTCCCTTGGTACCATAAAGTACCATCACCACTGATCTCAAGCAACACTACCTTTTTCCCATTAAATATCATTCACCAACTCCCACTTTCCGTTCACCAAATGATCCAACCTCCCCATGGATAACCTGTTTAGAGCATCAACAACCATATTAGCCTTACCTGGGTGATAGTGAAAGCCTATATCATAATCCATAAAAAGCTCAAGCCATTTCCTCTACCTAAAATTAATCTCGTTCTGGGTGAACATATACTGTAGACTCTCATGATCATAAAAGATATCCACATGTACACCATACGAATAATGCCCCCATACTTTTAAGAAAAACACAATGGCCAACAGCTCTAAATAATGAGTAGGACAATTTTTCTCAAGTACCTTCAACTGCCTGGAAGCATATGCAATCACCTTCTCACGCTGCATCAACACACAACCAAGCCCTACCCGAGATGCATCACAATAAACTACAAACCCATCATTGTCTTTCGACAAAGTCCAAATTGAAGCCAAATTTAACTTATCGTACAACTTCTTAAAACTTCCTTCACAAGAATCTGACCAAGAAAACTTAACCTTTTTCTAAGTTAACTTAGTTAAAAGAGTAGCTATAGATGAAAAGCTTTCCACAAACTACCTGTAATTCCTAGATAAACCCAGGAAGCTCTGACTGTCAAATGCAGTCATAGGTTTAGGACACCTCTTTACCAAAACAACCTTTTATGGGTCCACCATGATCCCTTCACTAGAAATAATATGACCCAAGAAAGTTACAACATTCAACCAATACTCATAAATAGAGAACTTTGCATATAAATGTTATTCCTTTAAGGTCTGCAATACTACATGAAGGTTATTAGCATGATCCACCTCACTCTTTGAATAAACCAGAATGTCATTAATAAGCACAATGATGAAGATATCTAAATAATGCCTGAATACCCTATTTATCAGATCCATACATGCTACCAAAGCATTAGTCAACCCAAATGACATCACTAGAAACTTAAAGTTCCTATATCAAGTATGAAAACCCATATTAGGGATATCCATCTCTCAAATCCTTAGCTGATGGTACCCAGAACGATGATCTATCTTAGAAAAGAACTTGACATCTTTTCACTTATAAAATAGAGAATCTATCCTTGGAAGAGGATATTGGTTATTTACCACCACCTTTTTCAACTTCCTATAGTCAATGCACATTCAAAGGGAACTATTTTTATTGCGCATAAACAACACCGATGCACAACCAAAGAGATACACTAGAATGAATAAAACCCTTATCTAAAAGATCCTTACATTGCTCCTTAAGTTCCCTTAACTATCTATCTATCTACCTATCTGTCTATCCATCTGTCTATCTATCTATTTATTTATCCACCTACCTACCTATCAATCTATCTATCTGTTAATATATTTATCTACCTACCTATCTACCTAACAATGTATCTACCTATCTACCTATCTACTTACCAACCTATTTATCTATCTACCTATCTAGCAATCTACCTATCTGCCTATCTATCTATTTATCTATCTATCTACCTATCTATCTATCTATCTATCTA
>NC_061117.1:92921566-93084438 GCF_002878395.1 Capsicum annuum | reverse complement strand
ATCTATCTATCTATCTATCTATCTATCTATCTATCTATCTATCTATCTGTCTGTTTGTCTGTCTATCTGTCTATCTATCTATCTATTTATCTATCTATTGATCTATCTATTGATCTATCTATTTATCTATCTATCAATCTATCTATCTATCTAGTGCGCAACTGCCTGACATCACTAGCGAAAATAAGCATAGGCTTCTCTATGAAGGTCAAATGCTCATCCAACTAAACTGAGTCCCATCTAAGCATATACAAATAGGTTAGGAATGTACCGATGTAATATATAGACATGGAAAACCAGATAAACAATAGAAAAATCTAAGGGTACGGCTAACTCATAAGCCACCTCTCCAATAGTGCGAACAATCCTACGGGTCCAATATATTTGGGGCTGAACCTATCTCTCCTCCCAAACCTTATCACACCTTTTATGCGAGATACACAGAGAAATACCTAGCCACCAACTCTAAACCTCAAGGCACAAAATCTACGATCTGCATAAGCCTTTTGCCTACTCTAAGCTGCGCATAACCTATCCTAAATCACCTGTCTCAATCCTACAACTACAAAAGTAATTTTTAACTTCAAGGCCTAATCTCAGAAGTGTTGAACTATCCAATCGGAGAACAATACCTTTTGCCATACAAGCCTCAAAATGTGAAATCTCACTACTCGAATGGTAACTATTATTATACAAGAACTCTACCAAGGTTAAGTGATATGCCCAATGACATCAAAATACACATAAGGTAGGAGCATATCCTTGATATCCTTAATAGTACACTCTGACTGGATGTCGATCTTTGGATGGAAGGATGTACTAAGATCCATTTGAGTACCCAACTCCTCCCGAAAAGCTCTCTAAAAGTTAGAAGTAAAAACTGAACCTCAATCTAAAATAATTGATATAGGTACACCATGCAAATAGACTATCTCACTAACATAGATAAAACAAAACCTACGACACTAAAAGACATAGAGATAGAAATGAAATGTGTTAACTTGGTCAGTAAACCCATAATACCCAAATACCATCGGAACCACTAGAAGTCAGAGGCAACCCACTAACAAAGTTCATGGTAATCCACTTATGTTTCCACTATGGAATAGGTAATCTTTGAATCAAACCACTAGGTTAATGATGCTCGACTTTGACCTGCTGACAACATAAGCAGCGAGCTCAAAATTTAGCCACATCACCTTTCATACCAATCCACCAATAACGTTGTCTTAAATCACTATATATCTTAGTTGTAATTGAGTGAATAGAATATTTGGAGCTATGAGTCTCATGAAAAATAGACTGAATCAAGTCAACAACCCTAGGAACATAATGCAGCTATCGAATCTCAAGACACCCTCAGATTCTAGTGTGGCCTTCTTGGACTCACCTATGAATATCGAATCATCAATGATGCAAAGTCCCTTATACTCAAACTAGTGATTCCAAATTTGCTAAAATAATGAGGATCTCACCTAAACACTAGGAAAAATCCTCCTAGGGTATGAAATATCAAGTCATACGATCAAGTTGGATAAGGATTAAATGTCCCATGCTAATGGTTTCTAAGAAACCAAATTCTAAGACAACCTACTCATACTCACGGCTTTCCAGTTCAAGGCGTCCTCTACCATATTCACCTTACTCAGATGATGTAAGATAGATATATGATAATCCTTAAGCAGCTCCATCCATCTACGCTACTTAGGATTAAGATCTCTCAGGGTCATAAGATGTTGATGACTATGATGATACAAGAAGATATAAAATTGCTCCCTATAAAGATAATGCCTCCAAATCTTAAGCGTGAAAATAACCACGACTAACTTGAAATAATGAGTAGGGTCGTTGTGTTTGTGCACCATCAGCTGCCACAAAGCATAAGTAATAACATGACCCTATTGTATCAATATACAATCTAAACCAACAATAGAAGCATTAGAATACATGATGAAGCCCTTACCCTCGACTGGAGGAACCAAAATAGGAGCTGAAGTGAGAAATCCCTTAAGCTTTCAAAGGTTCGACTCATACTCTTTGGACTATAAAAAAAACTCCTCCTTCCGAGTCAATTTGGTCATCAGTGCTGCAATAGTAGCAAAACTCTCAATGAAGAATCTATAATAATCGGACAAACTAATAAAGCTACAAACCTTAGGTGGATATCTAGGCCTAGGCCAATCAAATATAACCTCAATCTTTTGTTGGGTCTACCATAATTCTATCCTTAGAGGCCATATATCTAAGGAATATCAACAACTTAAGCCAAAACTCACACTTAAAGAATTTGGCGAAATGTAATGCTCCTACAAAGTCTGGAGCATAATTCATAAATATTACAGATACTCTTCCCTACTCTTTGATTACACAAGGATGCTATCGATGAACAAAAACATAAAAGAATCTAAATATGGCCTCAACACATAGTTCATCAAATCCATAATGCGGCGAAGGTGGTAGCAAATAGAAAAGACATCATTAGGAACTCATAATGACCATAACATGTCCTAAAGGACGCCTTTGAGACACTTCTACCGGAATCCTTGGTTGATGGTAATCGGACCTCAAATCAATCATACAACACACTGTTGCTCCCTGAAGATAGTCAAATAAGTCACTAATCTAAAGCATAGGAAATGGTTCTTCATTGTCACCTTATTAAGGTACCTATAATCAATAGACAAATGAATAGAGCCATCATTTTTCTTTACAAACAACACAGGTACTACCTAAAGAGACACACATGGTCTAATGAAAGCCTTACCAAAAAGATCTTAAAGTTGGTAATTTAGATCCTTAAGCTCGATATGAGACATAAGATAAAGTGCCATTGAAATAGGTTAGATTCTGGGCTCAAGATGTATAACAAACTTAATACTACACTCGAGAGAAAGGTCAGGTAGATTAATAGGGAATACATCAGGAAACTCAAGAACTATGGAAATGGAGTCAAGCGACAGACTCTCAACACTAACATCATGAATATAAGCTAGATAGGACTCGCATCCCCTAAAAATAATCCTTCGAGCACACATATAAGAAATAATCTCTGTTGGCTCCTAGCTAATAGCTCCTTACCACGTGATCTGGGGAATGCCGGGCATGACTAAGGTAATGGTCTTAGGAAAGAAAACGAAGACTGCGTGATAGTGGGAAAACTAGTACATGCCCAGAATCACATCAAAATCCACCATGTCTAAAATAATAAGATCAACGTGAGTGTCAAGCTTGTAAACTGTCATCATATATAATCTAAAAATCCAATCCACTATTAAAGAGTCACCTATAGGAGTAAATACACATAATTGCATTGATAATGAATCCCAAGATAACTCTAATCATAAAGTATCATAAGAAGACACATAGGAATAAGTGGATCCCAAATAAAACAAAGTAAAAGTCAACTGATGACACACCAAAATCATATCTTTAATAACAACATCTGACGACTAAGTTCAGGTTTAGCAAGTACTGCATACAACTAACCATATCTGCCACTTGGTTGGCTCCTAACCAAACTCTTGTCCTACCTGATTAAGAACCTCCATGACCACCCAAGGGACCAACCCTACGACCATGCATACCACCTCTAGCTGAGGGATGCACTACCCTAATAGGTGGAATACTTCTAAACTTAAGAAACAATCACTCTATGATTGCTTCACTTTCTTGAGAAATGACCAAAAACTCCATAACCTTAATATGCCTCGGGCTCTAGACTAAAATCAAAAGATCCAACTAACTCGAAAGAACCATCATAACAAGAATATCCAAAAAATAAACTTCTTGAAGACCGACCACTACCCTGGATAGTACGATAAATGTAGCTAGACTGGCCTCTATTTGTAATCTAAAGTGAAGCCTGGATGGGTCTACATGACTAGCCCTAATGTTAAAATAGATAATGCGTAGGGTAGCTACCCTAAGAACTACTATATCTAACTGAAGCTAATATAGCTTTCACTGAACCTACCCTAATATCGCAACCTCTTACTATTATCCCCTTGGGCCTCGTAATGCATGTTCTCCATAAGCTGAGAATGATCAGAAATATCAACAAAAGACCTACCCATAAAAACCAAAATCTATGTAGACATGAAAAGAGGAAGTCCTAGTCCTCAGATAAAGCAATGAACCTTCTTATACTCTAAAGGCATAATAGAATTAGCATGCCTAGCTTACTCATAAAATTGAGCCTCATACTCCCCAACAGTCATGGAGCCCTGCTCTAATCTAAAAAACTTATCTCATAAACAATCCTTAGGAATGCGAAGCATGTACTTCTCCAAGATGATCTCAGAGAACTAGCTCTATGTAAACAGGGGAGATCCAATTACTGTGGAATAAAGATAACCTCTCCACTAATGTTGAGCTTCTAAGTCTAATTAAAATGTAGTGTAATCCATACCACAAGTATCAATTAGGGCTAAATTAAAGTCTATCCTCACAACAAATCAAGAGCTCATACACATGCTCTCCCAATGCAACATAAGATCTAGGAAAGCCAATCTCAAGAATCTACACACAATCTTCTGCTCTTCGGAAGACATAGAAGGCTAGGCCATAATTGGCTAGGAAATTACTAGTGTGAGAGGGACCTCAACCTTTGGAGTCATAGAAATAGTTTGTGCCCCCTCCTCAATACCACTCTGATCTATAGACTATGCACTATAATACAGTGCACCACTAGCCAATCCTAAAAGCTTAACCAAAGAATACCAGAGCACAAAAAAAGAAATAAATCCTGCTGAAGCCTAGGCTAGTCCCAATCCAACCGCTGGTTGTGATGGAAAAATCTCTTGGTAGGAGAGGGAATTAGGTCTTGATAAGGCCCCTTATCTTAGCTTCTAGTTGAGGATGCATCTCAATGATATCCACAACCTCTAGTTCATCCACAAATAGTGACAAGATCTCTAGGCTTAGTCTCAGGAACCTCATCTAGTATAGTAGTACCACATGTTCTAGCCTTATGTGAAAGAGTGAAACCAAAGGGATGCTTCAGAAACTAGCAAAGAATCTAAGCACAAACTAAGTAAAAGAAGTGAAGAACTCCTAAGAATGTCCTATAGCCTCTTGAAGATAAACCAAGATCCAAGATAAATTAATTTTTCTATAATTCATTATTTAATTTCATAAATAACATTAAATATACCCTTAAATTAAGGATTTGGTATAGTTGGCCATGATAGTGAGATAAATGTCACCGTTTTGATCTGTGGGAATCTACTAGACACTTACTCTTATACCAACAATACCAATGAAACCTAGGTTCTGATACAAATTTTCATGGCCTAAGTTACGAATGGCACTTGTTCGATCCGCCAGTAGCTAAGCCAAACCATAGCTTAGAGCTAGGTGTAATAGGATAACATGGCAAAAATGTCCTAAAACACAAAATTTAACAATTAATAGCTTAAATTGCGATAACACTATCATAAACGTCTAATAGATAGATAGAAAACCAAAAATCATCCAAAGACTTAATAATTTCTATACAAAAGCTACTACAATAAAATACGAATACTGAATAGTCAAATATATTCCATCTTAAAGATGAAAGACTAACAACAACAACAACATACTAGTGTATTCCTACCTATTGGGGTTTAGGGAGGGTAGAGTGTACGCAGACCATACCACTACCTTAAGAGAAGTAGAGACACTATTTTTGATAGAGTCCTGGCTTAGGAACAATAACAGTATAAGAAATACAAAAATTAGGCGCATATAAACTAGTATGGTACATAAAACAAACTAACCGTATAACAAACATAAAATATAAGTCTATAACAAACTAGTAAGGGATAGAAAAAAGCCAATACTACGAGTGAGAAACTCCAAACCCAAAGGAGCCACTCCCCTATTACTACCTCCGCACTTCAACACCCTAATCCGCATCCTCTATACCTTCCTATCAAGGTTCATGTCCTCTGTAAGTTGTAATTGCTCGATATAATTCCTAATCACCGCCTTCTAATATTACTTCAGTCTACCTCTAGCCCGCTTAAAACCATCCCTAGCCAGAGTCTCACACCTCTGCACTGAAGCATCAAGGCCCCTCCTCATCACATGCCTAAACCAACGTAGCCTCATTTCTTATAAATTATCCTCAACCGAGGTAAATCCCACCTTCTCTCGAATAATCTTATTCCTCACCCTATTTTTCCTGGTATGCCCACACATCCATCGCAACATTTGCATCTCCACCACCATCACCTTTGATAAGTGAGAGTTCTTAACTGGACAACACTCTGCTCCATACAACATAGATATCCAAACTACCACTACGTATAACTTACCTTTATGATTTGGGGGAACCTTCTTATCAGAAAGGACTCCCAAAGCGATCCTCCACTTCAACCACCCTACTCCCAAAACAATACATGAAATCCTCATCAATCTCACCATTACCCTGAATTATAGACCCCAAATACTTGAAACTCTCTCCCTTCTGGATGGCCTGAGAGTGTAGTTTTACAACCACTCCATCTTCTTGTAACATATCTCTGAAATTACACTCCAAGTACACCGTCTTTGTTCTACTTAACCAAGAACCTTTAGATTTAACCGTATGTCTCCAAATTTCAAACTTATCATTAACTCCACCCTAAGTCTCATCGATCAGAATCACATTATCTGCATATTACATAGACCAAGGCACCTCTCCTATAATATGTTGCGTCAAAACATCCATCACCAAAGCAAATAAAAAAAGGCTAAGAGTCGATCCCTTGTGCAACCCTATCAAAACTGTGAAGTGCTTCGAATCTCCACCTATGATCCTCACACGAGTCTTTGCACCATCATACATATCATAAATTGACCTAGTGTACGCCACAAACACCCTTCAAGTCTCCAAGCACCTTTACAAAATATCCCTGGGATCTTTATAACGCTCAAATTACACTCTTGAATGGGTGTAAGCAATCGTTGTCAATATAAAACCCAACTAGGTTGGGGTCTAATCCCATAGGGAATAAGGTATAAAGTCAAGTTGTTTATGATATAATTTATTGATAGTTTACTATTTCCTGAAATAAGGTTTTAAGTTTTGCGGATAATTGTTTATCACTTTGAATTTAATGTTTGTAACCAAGATTTTATGAGAAAACCAGGAATATGTTCACTAGGGATTACAGAACATGACAGATGCTACCATTAACTCAAGGTTCTCATGGTGGTTAGGATGATAAGCTATCTTTGTTGATAATATGCTTAAATGTCTCTTGACCAATTCGGGAATCTAATTTCCTAATCCTCTTGGACTTAGGAAATCGCAACATAGTACCCAAATTTTACCTCAAGTTAATCCACCTTGTTACAACGCTGATTATTAAACGAAGCATTATCGAGTCCTTGTTGATAATTCACTTCCTACTGTTTATGATTTTTTTTTCAAGAAAACCAAACTAGGTACACCTATTGTTTACAACTAACAAACATAAATTCTAATCTAAGAATAACCAAGAAATTCTAACACCTATTAAACCTTGAGTAATTAATTACCATCTTATCATGACCTAACCCTAGATCTCATAATCTAGGTTAGAGATATTTAGCCACTTATGATGAAAGAAATAAGCACACCAATGGAATTTTTAATGGAAAGGATTAAGTTAAAACGATGAATAAAATTGAAAGTGAACTTGTATTTGAATCACAAGGCAAAACTCTAAAATATTGTTCTTGAGATAGACAGAGAGAAAAGTCGTATGTTGTAAGATAGATTTCTCTCCCAATAATAATAAAACCCTCAAATGAAAGATTTTTATAGTCAACCCTAAATAAAGAAATAAAATAAAAAGTTTCAAATTTTCCTTAGAATAGACAATGGTGCCTGTGGTGGCCTATCACGGGCCTGACGACCTATCACGGATGTCTTTAAATTCTCTTTAATGTTGGCTTTTGCTATCTTAGGCTGATGACGATCATTATGGCCTATCAGGAGTCTGATGGGGTGTTAAGGATATCATCAGCTCCTCCTCTATTGTGACAATTTCTACTTAAGGTTGAAGTTGATTCTGACGGCTTGTCACACTTTTGAATCTTATTAGAAGATGTCGTTACAACATTAACTTCATAACAACTCCCTGGTTACGTTTGACGGTAACTGTGATCACCTATCACGAGGATGATGACTTGTCACAGATGTCGTCAGCCACAACTTTCTTCAGATTTCTCCAGATGTCAACTTCTTTTCCTCTATTCTTGTTGGTTCTCTATCCCATTAGGTTAATCTGTAAAATTAACATAAACACATAAAAAAATGACACAAGTTTCTTAAGGCCTCACAATTATTATAGGTTAAAGGCCTTAAATATATTTGCAATTAAGCACACATCAACACCCTCAACTTAATGGAATTGCTTGTCCTCAAGCAACTTAATCTAACTAAGGGAACACATAGCACATTAAACAGCTAATTTTTCATTTAACCTCGACATAAAGTTATCCTTTCAATGCGAAACAAATTAATACCAACAGTGAATATGATTGAAAATAGTACTGTAACATCGAGAAATCAACAGGCAACATCAATATTAGCCGCAATAACCATTCATATATCAATGTCACACTATCTAAACATGCAAGTACCTAGCAGTGATATGATTATTCCCTCACAACAAAGAAATCCCCCTCATCTCATATAAGAATTTCAATAATGCAAAATGGAGTTTATTAGAAGACACTTACGCTCAAAAAGAAGGTCCAGTCAGTGTATGCCAAGGGCCATAGGCTTGCCCTTATTTTAATTTTGAAAATCCTCAAATAGGTCAGTTATAATCACTGTAGGATTTCATTTAGGCTTGTAGTGTAGTTTGGTACTGATATGATATTCTAGGTCATTTAGGGTGACTATTCCTCCTTGACACTATACTACTTTATTAAGGCTCACTTATTATTCTCTTTCTTTTCTCCTTTTCTCTTATAAGAAATCAAAATTTAAGTTGGGTGCTTCCCTCCCTTTTGTTTTAAATACCCAGCTTTTATTTTTTCTTCTTTATTTTACCATTCTTTATACTCATTTTACACCACGCACCCTTATGATAGCCACCCTCAACTTAGGCTATTTTCCTAAATCAAGGTGCTCAATTTCCAAGAAAAGCCAGGGATAACTAGGGTCACTATGGTATAAATGGGAAGGTGATAGGTGTCATACGAAAGAAAGGGTTAATTTAGGCTCTAAATAGTGATCAAGGGGTGTTATGCATACAGGAAAGGATATTTAGGCTAAAAGAGGGTTAATTAATGGTGGCCTATGATCCTGTTCTAACTCCTATCTTAAGACCATGGCAAGACCAACTAGGTAAGTTCTGGCTTTAGCATAAGGAGGAAAGTAAGTAATAGCTCACACGCACCTGGCACACAAGTATATCACAGGCCACCACTTATATAGTTCATACAAGTTTTTTTTGTAATGATCATCAGGCAGCCATAACTAATGCCACAACAAGATTCATAATGGTCACAAGTAAATGTAATCCACACAGTTTAGCAAATAAGACATTGGAAGGATATTCAAAAGTAGAGCAAGGACATATCACTGCCTTTTTGTACTTGTATTTCTCGTAGTTTCCCAAAGCTATGTTACAATAACAGACTACCCTTCACCCTCAACTTAGAATTAAAGTAAAAATAAACTAAGAGTTAGAGTATACCTGGACTGGGTTGGTCTCTGGGACAATGGGTTGCCTCCCATGCAGCTATTGATTTAACGTTATGGGATGACTCAGATATCTCAATTACCTCAGACTTCATCAAGACAGATAATCGTAATTCTTTTCACTGATTCTTTCGGGCCAATGTAAAGCTTCACCCATTACCCATTTACCTTGAATGTGTTGCTGTTTTCATTTTTAAGTTCCACTACCCCAGACGAGTGGACTTGACTAACCTTGAAAGGACCTGACCACTTATATTTCAACTTCGCTGGGAACAATTTTAGTCTGGCATTAAACTGAAGAACTAAATTCCCTTGTTTGAATTCTCGTTTCTCTATTCGCCAATCATGGTACATTTTTATGTTTCCTTTATATAGATCTGCTCGTCCATATGCCCTGAGACAGAATTCATCCATCTCATTCACTTATCGTAGTCTCATCTCTGCTGCTTCCTTCCAGTTCAAATTCAATCTTTTGAGCACCCCTAAAGCCTTGTGTTCCAGCTCTATTGGCAGGTGGACAGCTTTTCCATAGATTAGCTGAAATGGTGGCACACCAATGGGTGTCTTCAAAGCAGTTGGGTATGCCCACAAGACATCTTCAAGCTTTTGAGACCAGTATTTTCGGCTAGCATTCACCATTTTGGCTAGGATGGCTTTAACTTAACGACTCGACACCTCCACTTGCCCATTATTCTGTGGGTGGTATGAAGTATCCACTCTTGGTTGTTTCACTTCATATTTTGCCAAATATGCTCGAAATAATTTATTGCAAAACTGAGATCCTCCATCATTTAGTATAGTATGTGGTACTTTAAAGAGAGAAAAGATGTTATTTTTGAGAAAAACAACAACCCTCTTTCCTTCGTTGTCAGCCAAAGCCATAGCTTTGATCAACTTAGAGACATAGTCAACAGCAATCAGAATATACTTCATCCGGTATAAGCTTACAAATGACTCGTATGAAGTCAATGCCCTAGACATCAAATAATTTTAATTCAAACATCTTAATCAAGGGCATCTTATGTCTTTTGAAGATTGGCCCCTGCGTCTGAATTGGTTATATTTCTACACAAACTCAGGGGCATGCCTAAAAAATATTGGCCAATAGTAGGCAATCTGCAACACCTTTCTGGTCGTTCAGTCACCCACATGGTGACCCCCCAACTGGGGAAGCATGACATGCTTCCAGTATGCACAATACACCTACTTCTAGTACGCATCTCTGTATGACAGTGTCTGCACATCGCCAAAAAAGATAAAGCTCATCCCAGAAGTATTGTATTACATCATGCAAGAATTTCTTCCTTTGATGGAAAGAAAGATGTTCTGATATGACCTCACTCACAACGTAGTTTGTATAATCCGCATACCAGGACAATGTTTCCACATCAGTAGCAAGGATTTCCTCATCAGGAAATACATCATTTATCTTTGTTTCATCAGTAGATTCCCATTCATCTTCTATTCTAGATAGATGATCCACAACTTGGTTTTCACAACCTTTCCTATCTTTGACCTCAAAATTAAATTCTTGCAGCAGCAACACCCATCTAATAAGCCTTGGTTTTACATCCTTCTTAGCTATTAAATACCTCAAGGCAGCATGGTCAGTGTGGACCAGCACCTTGGTCCTAAGTAGATAAGCTCTGAATTTATCGAAAGCATACACCACAGCCAGCAGTTCCTATTTTGTTACTGTGTAATTCCTTTGTGCTTCATTCAGTGCTTTGTTGGCATACTATATCGAATGAAATAACTTATCCCTCTTTTGTCCCAATACGGCTCCCAGGGAAACACCGCTTGCACCACATATTATTTTAATTGGTTTTTTCCAATCAGGTGCAATAATAATAGTGGCCTCAATCAGCTTCTTTTTAAGGCACTCAAATTCCTTCATGCACTCGTTATTGAAGAAAAATTTCACCTCCTTCTCCAAAAGTTTGAAAAGTGGATTTGCAACTTTTGAGAAGTCTTTTATGAACCTTTGATAAAAGCCAGCATGACCGAGAACACTATGCACTCCCTTCACTGAAATGAGAGGTGGTAATTTCTCAATAATTTCCAACTTTGCTCGATCAATTTCAATCCCTTTTTAGGAAATTTTGTGGCCAAGAACCATACACTCTTTTACTATGAAATGTCATTTTTCCCAGTTAAGAACTTGGTTAAGTTCAACACATCTTCGCAAGGCTACATTCAGATTCTCCAGACACATTTAAAATGAATCACCTACCACAGAGAAATCATACATGAACACCTCTATGATGTCTTCCACCATGTCGGAGAAGATAGACATCATGCATCTTTGAAAAGTGGTAGGTGCATTGCATAGCCCAAATGGCATCCTTTTGAATGCAAAGGAGCCATATGGGCATATGAATGTCGTCTTCTCCTAATCTTCAGGAGCAATGCAGAGTTGGTTATGTCTAGAATAACCATCCCAGAAGCAATACCATCCCCAACCTGCTAATTGACCAAACATTTGGTCCATAAAATGCATTGGGAAGTGCTCCTTCAGAGTTTAAGAGTTTAACTTGCGGTAGTCTATGGAAACTCTCCACCTAGATACTGTCCTAAGTGGAATCAACTTATTCTTTTCATTAGCAATCACCGGTATACACCCTTTTTTGGGTACGTATTGAACTGGACTCACCCACTTGCTGTCAGAAATCAGGTAAACCACTCCTGCATCTAACTACTTAATAATCTTTTTCTTAACCACCTCTTGCATTGGTGGGTTAATATGGTGCTGATGCTCTATGGTTGGAATATAATCTTCCTCAAGTTGAATTTTATGCGTGCAGATGCCAGGGGGAATACCAATAATATCTGCGATGGTCCATCCAATTGATCTCCTATACTTATGAAAGACTGAAATAAGTGCATTTACCTTTTGTTCTTTCAAATTAGCTACAACAATAATAGGTAGCATGTCCCCTTTACCCAAAAACACGAATCGTAAGTGTCCAGGAAGCTACTTCAACTCCAACACTGGGGGTTTTCAATAGATGGCTTGGCTGGTGGCATTGGTCGATTAGCAAGGTCAAGGTCCCAATTTTTTGGAGCATAAGTATATGGCCCCATGCCAGTCAAGGCACAAACAGCCTCTTCATACTCCTCAATTCCTTCACTATCATACTTCATCATAACCGCGACCAATGGCTCGATAACAAGTTGTTCAATTCTGGGCACATCCTGTTCGTCCTCAAAATACACATTAACTACTGAAAACACACTCATTTCCTCATGTTGTTTCATTGATTTTCCCATATCAAATTATACCACTTCATCATTCACCCAGACGAAGAGCTCATTCACTCTCAAATCGATCAGCACACTTCCAGTTGTGATTAAAAGTCTACCTAAGATTATGGGAACCTCAAAGTACACCTCATAGTCTAGAATGACAAAGTCTTTAGGGAATATGAAATTTGAAACCTTTACCAACACATCATACAGAATGCAAACAGGTCACTTTACTAATATGTCCGCCATCACCAGTCTCATGTTGGTGGGTGTGGGATTCCCCAGACCCAACTTTTTTTATATCGTCAATGGCATCAAATTAACACATGCTCCTAGATCACACAGTTCTTTAGTGAATTCCATAGTTGCAATTTTGCAGGGAATAGTGACTGCACCTGGAGTCGGCTTCTTTTGCATTAAGGTCTTTGTAGAAATAGCACTGCAATGGTGGAGATCTACCTCCAATTCGTAACTCACTGCTCATTTCTTAGTAAAAAGGTCCTTCATGAATTTTGTATATCCTGGCATTTGCTCAAGTGCCTCAATGGAAGGCACATTTATTTTTAATTGTTTGAGCATTGCCATGAACTTGCTGAATTTTGCATCATCAGTCTTCTTCCTTAATTGTTGAGGAAAAGGAGGTGGTGGTCTTGGGATGGTTTTCAATACCACTTCAGTTTCCTTCTCCTTCCCATTCTCTGATACATCAATAGAGCTATCTGTCTTCTGAAACTCCATTGGGCTATTTTCTTCTAGTTCATCCGCAACTACCTCACGATTCACAAACTTGCCCACAGAAGGGCTTGATAAAATCTTACCACTTCTAGTGGTAATCGCTAGACATGAGCCATTAGTCTGCTAACTATGAACCATTTCACTTGGTAGGTTGCCACTTATTTCTTGGTTTAGTGTTGCAAAAAGTTTATTCATCTGTTGCTCTAATTAATTAATAGAAGTTGTGTGTGAGTTAACCAACTAATTCAGAATAGAAAATTCACTCATTATAGTAAGTACACCTGAGTTGGTAGCCTCCTCCCTTTAATATTTTTTCCATCATATCCTCCATAGATATCTTCCCCGAGCTAATTACAGCAGCCTCCTAGTTTTTAGGAAGAATATACAGCCCACTCCTGTCATTACTACTTCTCCAGTTTTCCTGCTCCCTATCTCTGTAAACAGGCTTGTCATAAATGTTCTAACCTTGATTTCCATAGTTATTTCCTCGAAAACCCCTAGATTATTAAAATAATTAGCCTCTTCTTTAGGATCCTCATCAAAATGGTCCTGAGAAATCATAGCCTTTACTTTCTTCATCTTTCCCGATAATAAGTGCTTGGTGAGCAGGTCCACCTGAGTCTTTAGATGGGCCATATCTTGATCCCTCTCCTCATCTCTTCTATGTTGTTTAACAATTATTCCTGCAAGAATAGTAGGGCTTGTCACCACAGAATCCTTAGTGTACCAAGCCCAACTCTATTTGGCTATCCTATTTAGCATATCTGTAGCATCTTGAAAAGAGAGATCAACAAATGAACCACTAGCGGCATTATCTACAATTGGCTTCATTATAGAGTTGAGAGCGCTGTATAAAGTCTCCATCAAATATATGTCCGTCATATTGTGGTTCGGACATTGTGTCAGCTTTTTCTTGAACCTCTCCTAAGTTTCATGCAGGGCCCCTATCATGATCTGTCTAAAATTGTTAATATCATCCCTCAACTTACCCTCCTAAAAGGTAGAAAGAACCTTTCTAGGAAAGCCCTTTTCAATTGTCTCAAGTTGCTTATAGAATCGGGCGTCAGCTCATTTGGCCATGTTTTTGCCTCCACAGAAAGGGACAACGGGAACAACCTCAATTAGATAGCGTTCTGGCTCACTCCTGGGTTATCAAAAAATGTTCAAGTGGTGACAAAATTTACCAGATGCAGGTTTGGTTCATCCTTAGGAAGGTCTCCAACAAACCCCTTCTGATTTAGGAGTTGGATCATCGTTCTTGTAATATTTAACTTTGCTCTAGCTGCCAATAGAGGAGGAATGATTCCACCCGTTGCCTTTGCTCCATCCACATCGTCATCATCAAACTCATACTGCAGCGGCTGTTCTGTCATTTTTCTTATGCGGTGGAGTTTCGGTTTGAGTGGTGCTTGGCGTAACCACTAAAGATCCTACAATTGAACACAAACAACAACCGAATATAAATCTAGAAAAAAACATAACTAATAGAAAATTAGCGCACACAAACTTATAGTTTACAATCGTATTCCCCAGCAACGGCGCTATTTTTGATAATGCTCAAATTACACTCTTGAATAGGTGTAAACGATCGTTGTCAATATAAAATCCACCAAGGTTGGGGTCGAATCTCACAGGTAATATGGTGTGAATACAAGTTGTTTACAATGTAATTTACTGATAGTTTACTATTTCCTAAAATAGGGGTTTATGTTTTTCAGATAGTTGATTATCACTTTGAATTTAATATTTTTAACCAAGATTTTATGAGATAACCAGGATTATGTTCACTAGGGCTTACGAAAGATGACGAATGCTACCATTAACTCAAGGTTATCACGGTGGTTAGGATGACAAGCTATCTTTATCGATGATATGCTCAAAGATCTCTCAACCTATTCTAATGTCTAATTTTCTAATCCAATCAGACTTAGGGAATCGCCACTCACTTCCTAGATTTTACCTCAGGTTAATCAACCTTTTTACAACACCGATTATTAAACGAAGCCTTTCCGAGTCCCTGCTGATAATTCACTTCTTACTATTTATGATTTCTTTCTCAGGCAAACTAAAGTAGGTACACCTATTGTTTACAACCAAAAGACATAAATTCTACTCTCGGAATTACTAAGAAATCCTAACACCTATTAAACCTTGGGTAATGAATTACCACCTTATCATGACTTAACCCTAGATCCCATAATCAAGGTTAAAGATGTTTAGCCACTCCTGATGCAAGAAATAAGAACACAAGTTGAATTCATAATGGAATGGATTAACTTACAACGATGAATAAAATAAAAAGTAAACTTGTATTTGAATCACAAGGCAAAACTCTAAAATATTGTTTTTAAAATAGACAGAGAGAAAAGTTGTACGTTGTATGATAGATTCCTCTCCCAATATTAATAAAAACCCTCAAATCAAAACTTTTTATAGTCAACCCTAAATAAGGAAATAAGATTGAAAGTTTCAGATTTTTCTTCGATTAGACGATGATGCTGGTGATGGCCTATCATGAGATGTCAGATTCTCTTTAATGTTGGCTTTTTCTTTCTCAGGCTGACGACGATCATGGCGGCCTATTAGGAGTCTAAAGGTGTGTTATGGATATCATCAGCTCCTCCTTCATTTTGACAATTTCTGCCTAAGTTTGACGATCATTCTGATGGCTTGTCACACTTTTGAGGTCTTAACAGCACATGTCTTCACAACATTCACTTCACGCCAACCCCCTATTTATGTTTGACAAAACCTGTGATCGCCTATCATGGGGCTGACGACTTGTCATTGATGTCGTCGGCCATACTCTTTTCAGATTTCTCCAGATGTCAACTTCTTTGCCCCCATTCTTGTTGGTCTTCTATCCCATTAGCTTAATTTGTAAAATTAACATAAGCACATCAAAAAACAACAAAAGTTGCTTAAGTTCTCACAATTATTATAGGTTAAAGGCCTTAAATGTTTTCTCAATTGAGCACACATCAGAACTCTATTATATGCCTTATCTAGATCAATAAATACCATATGTAAGTCCTTCTTCCTCTCTCGAAACTACTCCACTAATCTCCTCAGGTGAATGGCCTTATTGGTCAAGCGACCAGGCATGAAACCAAACTGATTCTCAGAGATCATCAAAATCCTTTTCATCCTCAACTATACCACCTTTTTCCAAACCTTTATAGTATGACTCAATAACTTAATACCTCTATAGTTGTTATAACTCTAAATGTCTCCCTTGTTCTTATACACTAGAATCATTGTTCTCTACCTCCACACTTTAGGCATCTTAGTAGCTCTAAAAATAATGTTAAACAACCTTGTCAACCACTCCAAACCTGCCCCGCTAGTGCTCTTCCAAAAATCTACTGGAATATCGTCTGGCCTCGTCACCCTACCCTACCTCATCTTGGGAATAACGCCCTTGAAGTCCTCAGTCTCAATATGCCTACAATAACTATAATCGTGACCCTTCTCAGATATCTCAAAGTCTCCCAACACAGAACCTTTGTCCTTCTCGACATTACAAAGTTTACAAAAATAGGACTACTAGCTCTCCTTTATGAAGGCATCTTCAACCAACACTATACCATCCTCTCCTTTGATTCACTTCACTTGGTCAAGGTCACGAACCCTTTGCTCCCTGACCTTGGCCATCTTATACAACTTCTTATCTCCACCTTTCTCCTCTAAAGTCGTATAAAAACTCTCAAAAGCTACTATCTTAGCCGTAAAAAATGTGAACTCAGCCTCTCTTCTAGCTACCTTATACTCCTCCTTATTCTTCTGCATTTCCTCATTATCCTTACTCCAAACCAACTTAGCATAAGCCACCTTCTTAGAATCCACCTTTCTCTTGACCTCTTCGTTCCACAACCTATCTCCTCGATGTTTGCCAGATCAACCTCTAGAGACACCCAACACCTCTCAAGCGGTCTCCCTAATGCAAATTGCAATCATCTCCCATTTATTATCCATACCCTCTCTACTCTCCCACACGTCTCTACACTTTAACTTTACTTCCATCTCCAAAGCACTAGCTAAAGTAAAGTTACCCCACTTAATCCTGGGTCGTGCCTCTCCATTTCTCTTTGTTTTGCCTTTATTCATACCCAATACCATCACCATGAACCTATAAGTCAAGAGATTCATGCAAGGTATGACCTTAGAGTCTTTACATAGTGCTCTATCTGCTTCTCTAAGAAGCGAAAAGTCTATCTGAGTCTTGGCCACTGAACTACGAAATGTAACAAAATGATCCTCTTTTTTTGAAAGCTAGAATTCACTATCCACAACCTAAAAGACCTGGAAAAATCCAACAGAGAAATTACTGCTTAATTTCGCTCACCTAAACTGAAACCTCCATGCACACCATCGTACCCTCTCAAAAGGGACCCAATATACCCATTGAAATCCCATTCTATGAAAATCTTCTCAGTGCTTAGGATCCTCCTCACCACATGATCTAGAACCTCCAAGAATTCATATTTTCCTCCTCTTCCAAACCTACTTACAGGGTGTAGGCACTAAAAACATTAACCATAGACCCTCCCATGAACAACTTAATAGATATCAGTCTATCACTAACTCTCGTTACCTCTACTACCTACTCCCTAAGATCTTTATCTACTAAGATACCTACCCTATTTCTATGTCTCACACTACCCAAGTGACACAACTTTTATAAATCCACATCTCTCGCTTTAGTACCTACCCATTTAGTTTCCTGGACACACGCTACACTAACCCTCCTCTTTCTAAGAATCTTCACCAGCTCTATAGACTTATCCTACAAAGTACCAATTTTACAAGACCCAACTCTCAAACTAGAAGCTCCCTTATCCCACCTAAGCTTATTACCCGTAGCCCCTAACCCTAAACATGATCCTAGACCCTACTCAGACCCAACCCCTCCAAACCCAATCAAAGATAAAAGACTAGACATAGACAAATGAAGGAAAAAGGATAATTTTTACTCCATTAGCTCACCCAATCTCTAAAATGAATCATGCACAATTGTCGAATCAGATGCAATAACTCATACTGAAATATACACCAAAAAGGTACAGAACTGCAGCATGAGTATAAAACCACGTTTACTCAGTAGGCATCATTGATCGACTAAACTAAATCATGATATAAATATGATAAGGTAAAAGATAAACTAAGATAGTTCATATAAAAGGAAAAAACATAAAAATAAGCTCTGACATCGCTATACATAGATGAATAAATGCATATGAGATAATAACATAAATAGTATACAATTATAACTACAAGATTGGTCCCCATAAGCTAATAAGTATGGAAAAGAAAATATCCTAATACTCACCCCATAAGCTTGGAGGGTATAATCCAAGAAACTAAGCAACTGAATAGCCATAAATAACCAAATTATCAATGCCATAGATATGAGTCTATTCATAATGTATTATCCCATACATATTTCCAAATGCAAAACTTGAACTGTAATGCAATATCATCATCAATATCACCAGTTGCTTGAATTGAACCAAAACACATATTATCAATGTCATTACCAACTATTATAAGTGAACTGGTACTAATTTTTATAAACCGTATAAATGAACCATATCACAAAGCAATATTGATAAAATAACCTAATAGACTATACCAATACACCATCTATTAATTCATGACAATAACCACACATATATGCCATGTTAATTTTTAATGTCATAACTTATTTAAAAAATCATATCTATAAGATACCAATAATATCTATAAGCCATAAATCATACCTATAAGACACATCATATCTATGAGTCATTAATCATATTTATAAGCCATATATATACATATAAGACATAACATATCTATAATCCATATCATATCTATAATCCATATCACACCCATAAGCCATATCATATAATAAACCGCATCATACCTATTAGCCATATCATATCTATAAGCCACATCATATGTATAAGACGTATCATATTTATAAGACATATCACATCAATAAGCCTTAGAATAAATATAAGTCATATCATATCTATATGCCATATCATATCCATAAGTTATAGCATGTATATAAGCCATATCATAACTACAATCAATATCATTTAATCATGTCGGTATCTATATCATTAGGCATACCAATAGGCCATATTATTATTCATATCTGGAAGCCATGCCAATAATCATATGTATAAGTCATTTTTCAAATATGGAAGCCATATCGATTATCACAGCGGTGTCTATATAATTAATCACAATTTAAATTAAATCCATAATCCTGTATAAAAGCAATATCATTAGTGATACCCAAAATTAACATCAATCCTTACATATCCAACTAACATACTTATTAAATATATTTAACCTCCTCAAGTATTATATCGACCCTTAATATGAGTATATTATATGTAAATGAGCCTACAAGGTTATTACAAGTCTTGGACTAAAGTGGGCCAAAGGGCCCCACTCTAATCCCAAAAATCTATATTTAGACAACTTCTACCAAGCACTTGGCTATGGTATTTAATTTCATTCTAAATTTCAAGTAAACCATAAATAGCCCTAATATAGTAATTGTAATACCCTATATTTCCCTAACATAATTTATGTCCCAATACATGAGTATTCATATATAAAATTTTTGAAAAACTCATTATTTTCCAGTTTAGACCAAGCCATTGCTTATGAAATTCAATTATCTTTCCAATGATATAAAATTTGCCCAAATCCAATGATTAGGTAAGAAGTTATGGCGATTTTAACTTTTAGTCTATAAACTCCGTCATTTTAACCCTTAGCGCATCGCGGAGTAGGACAATTTTTCATTCATCAAATTCTAGTGGGCATCTGCGATGTCGGTGCATCACGTCATAGGGTCAGTTTAAAATTATCAATTTTCAGTGATCCCATGTGATACCACCGCATCGTGGTGAGATTCCAGGTCACAATAAAGGTAGCAACGCGATTGCACCACGTTGCCTCACTCTTCCTTTTCCTAGTTGACCAATTATAGTGACATGGCACAATAGCACCGCATCGTTCCAGTGGTGTTTTTGAGGAAAAATGAATGAAGACTAAGAGTGTCACCAAGGGTTAAAACAGTCCTTTCCCATTATTTTAATCTGTCCAGGTGTGATATTTAAGCGCTAAAAATATTTTAAGTTCATTATTCACTTAATTTTCCCCCAAAATTCAAAAGATTTATCTCTAAAATACAAACCCTAGCACTCAAATTCAAGGCCAACCCTCAAGAATTCACCAAGAACTTTAAGAAATTCATCAGTTAAGGTATGTTAGATGTTCATCAATGGATTTCTTTCATCCATAGAGTCCAAGTAGCCTATTGAAATTTCAAGTTTTGATGGTTTCAATTTATTTGATTTTAAATAATGATTTCATCCATGAATCTCCATGCACCATTGATTTTATACCATTTTACCATAAAATTATTGTTATTATTCAATCCACCATGTTTTAATATTATTTTTTATTGAATTAAACCATGATTTCACACTATAATATCGAATTCATGCTCTTTCTATAAGTTCCATAACATTCCTATGATTGTTTTAAACCATGAACTACAAGTGTTTGATAAAATGCCTACAAGAGTGATTGATTTAATAAAAGCATTCATATTTTTTCCCCTAAGGGTTAGTCTCATTTTACTATTGTTGTTTTGAGTCCTAGGAATATTTAATACCCAAAAACTATAGCTATTTATTTAATTTAGTCTTAGTATATTATATAATAGTGGTCTAAACATACTATGAGCATTATCAAAATAGTCAAATATCAGTTAGCTAAGCTCAAAATAGTCAAGTAGTTCAATGTCTTTTAGTTGGGAGTGATTTAACATCAAGCGAGTGTAGGGATCGCTGCTTCTTTGTCAGATAGGCAGAGTTGTTAGTTGTAGTCCTTATACTCCAGAATAATGTAGCCAGCATAGGATATAAAAAGTCACCTATCAGATTAGGTTTGACTATCTCACAGGGGTCACCCGTCAGTTCATGCTTTACACCCTTAGTCCATTAAACATTATATCAGTTTAGTGGATCCAAACAACCAGCGTTAGTACCCATGGCATGGTAATAACACCCTTCCAACTGAGGTTACACGTTGGACCACGATAAGCTCAAATTAGGAAATATTAGTTAGATGATACCTCCCATATTCTTAGATACAGTCTCAGTTACAATCCTAATTTAGTTATTAAATCTTAGTGTTGCTTGACCAAAGTATACAAATTTTAGTTATTTTGGTATTTTAGTTTACAAATTTTACTCAGTTTATGTTATATGCTTGGTCATGCATCCTTAGTATCTAAAGATTTTCACCTATCTTCAGTATTTATGAATTTTCATGCATACTCAGTATTTACAAATTTCCACATATTCCAAGTACCTACAGACTATATGCTCTCTATTCAGTACTCCATGCTTTACATCTATATTATGTTAATTATTAGTTCTATTCATGAAACCATGCATATCAGCATACCTCATTTAGCTTAGCAGTACATTTAAAGTACTGATCATAAACCTTTTCTTTTATGCTACGATATATTATATCATAGGTTCTGACGCTCAGTTCTTGTCTCGCGATTACACTTATCATATCCTCAGCAGTAGCAGTGGTCAGTCCTCACACTTTGAGGACAGGCTTACTTTATTTTATGTCTCAATTTAGTAGTTAGTTGGAGTTAGTTAGGGTCTATCCCATCAAATAATATTAAATTAGTTTTAGAGGCATATCAGACATTAGAGTCAGTTATTCAGTATTCAGATATTTCAATTAGTTATCTAGTTTATCAGTATTTTATTAAATTCAGTCAGTTATTTGTATAGACTCATATTTTAGTTTTGAATTTAGATAATTAAACCTAATGGAATATCAGTTGTTCTTCCACAATTATGATATTATTATTTAGTGCTCATAGTAGGTATCAACTCATGGGTTAGCTTGTGGTCCCTCTGGACTGTACGTACTGTGTGATGCCTAAGGTGTACTCTAGGTGCATTACAAACTTCGTATTAGAGACTATGGTTTTAAACTATCCTGCAAAGACTGAAAGCCACGTCATTTAGATTTTTGTGCATGGATGTGTAGCGTGCCATATTTATGGACGAGAGGCTATAAGGTATTTAGGAAAATTTTCTATTCTTTTAGTATTCATGTCGTGCAAGACAGCATGAGCTCAAGTTAAACTCCCTATCTAATCCATATCTTCCTTCTATTTATAGAACATGCCTCTCACAAACAATGAAAGAACAATAGAAAACCACCTATCTCTTCAACCCGTCCAGGAAGATCCTTTTGTCAAACATATCTTTCACGTAAAATTCAGAGTTGCATTCATACTCTAGCCGATTTCGTAGCAACATAGAATGAACGTCTAGCTACTATTCCAGCCAACCCAGTGGCTAATACTGCTGCAACAAGAATTTAAGATTTCACCCGAATGAATCCTTCTTCTTTCATGGGATCTAAGTCTAAAGAGGATCCATATGAATTATTAGATATGGTTCGGAAGGTCACGAATGCTATAGGTGTGACATATAGTCAGAGTGCTGAGTTAGCTTCCTACTAGTTGTAAGATATAGCCCATACTTAGTTTAAGGAGTGGAAGGTTGATAGGGGTGTGGATTTAGGGACTATAGATTAGGAAGAGTGTGTCATAGCTTTTTTAGATAGATTTTTCCTACTGTAGTTGAGGGATGCCCAACTGTTAGTGTTTATTAACTAGAGGCAGGGTAGAATGAGTATAAGGGAGTATTCCCTCAAATTTACTCAGTTTGATAGATATGCTCCTCATGTGGTAGAGTATAATAGGTCCAAGATGAGTAATTTTGTCTCTGGAGTTTTTGATAGTGTGGTTGATAACGCTCCAATTACACTCTTGAATGAGTGTAAGCGATCGTTGTCAATATAACTCAACTAGGTTGGGGTCAGTTCCCATAGGGAATAGGGTGTGAACTTTAATTTGTTTACGAAAGACTTTACTGGTAGTTTAATGTTTCTGAAAGATAGGGGTTTAAGTTCACAGTGTGATAAATATCACTTTCAATACTTCAGTTTTTGTAATCAACATAAATGGGAAACCAGAGCTATGTTCACCAAGGATTTTGGGATTTGACATATACTAGGTAATGCTACGGATTCTCGAAATCAGTAGAACAGCAGAATATCCCTAACAATTATACTATCTGACTTATCTCTCGACCTCACCAGTTAATTTATTATCTAATTCTCTCAAACTTAGATATTTTATCTATTTCCAATAGGATGTTATCTCAGGTAGATTAACCTAGTTATGGCATTAATCATTAAATAGAATGTTTGTAGCTTCCGAGTCACTGTTGATAATTCATGTCCCCTAGTCTATTTCTCCATTAGAAGCAAATAAAACCTAAGGCATAATCTAATGTTTGCAAACAGTAGATTTCAGTTCAAACAACAAAATTTCAAGATGTTCTACTACTTTTTGAATCCGTTAATCACCTAGCATCATGTCAAACCCTAATCCATAAATACCACAACCCCGGTTAATGGAATTAGCCGCTCATGATTTGATGAACGAACTCATAATGATAAGGATAACTTATGATTAAATGGAAAACGATAAGTAGTTTATTCGATTGAATCACCAGGTAGAAACCCAAAAATAGTTGATAAAAATAAGAAGAATAATTGATGTAAGAGAGCAATGTTACGTGCCTCTCTTTCCTAGGTTAATTTCTTATAGCTAACAATAAATCCTATTTAATAAAACCACATAACAAGTCTTTAAATAGTAAATCCTAAATAAGGAAATAAAACTAAAGTTTCAGTTTTCTCTTCGTTTTAGATGACAAAGCTTTTGATGGCGTGTCAGATTCCTAATGACGTATGCAAGATGTCGCCAAAGGTTCCAATGAATTTTACTCTTTTGCCTCTTCAGAAAGAAATCCTGATAGTATCTCAAAATCTTGATGGCACGTGAAAACTGTCGTCACATCTCCATTGGGAATCAGCATACTCTGTCTCTAATTGACGGCGATTTTGATGCCATGTCCCATATTTGACAGCCCTTCCAAATCACTGTCACATTTCCTCTCAACTCTTCTGGTTCTTTCGAAGCTTGACAACAACTTTGATGGCCTGTCCTATGTATGACAGTGCTTTAGAATTGACATTAGCTACACTTTAGCTTATTTATAGCAGATGTCATCCGATTTTTTCTTCTTTCCTTTGGTTTCCTCCACGATCACTTATTTCTTCATTAACACACGAAAAGCAATCAAAAACAATAAAATTTTCTTAAGACTTTGCAATTATTCAGAGTTAAAAGCTTCAAATATGTAAGCATCATCTCACACATCAACACCCTCAACTTAAATAATTGCTTGTCCTCAAGCAACTAAAACATAACTAGGAGTAAAGAAAGTACAATTCGACTGCTAACTACTCTTGTTAGTTCAGAATATATGCACCATCTCCATGATCAATCAAAATAAACTCAACTGTATATAATATTTAAAAACAACCATGTAACTCACAAGAATCTAGATATGGCAAAAATTGTAGCAATAAAAACCTAGCACATACCCAAATTACATTCTTCGAACAAAGCAGTCAATAGCAACATATGTGGTGTGCCCTCACAACAAAAAAGTCCTCTTTTTACTCAGATTCACATGTATTAACATAGGGATGAATGTAAGACTCACTCTTATAATGAAGTTCTAGCACTGCGCATCAAATACCATAGGCTTGCCCTTATAGTTAGTAACAAAGTCTGATAAGTTACTTAGGATCACTAAAGGGATTTTCTGAGCTTGTAATGTAACCTAGGGCTGGTATGATATTCAAGGGTATTTCATAGTGACTATACCTCCTTGGCACTACATCAACTCACGGGGTTTTAACTTTTGACCTTCTTTTCTTCCCTCTTTTATTTGATAGGTATTCTCAAGATGGGTGTTGTATGTTCAAGCATTAGATTAACTTTTTTAGTTTTCTCTTTTTCCTATTTTCTTTTATATTATACCCAACTTGTTATTCATTTTCCTTTTTTTACATCTCTTTATACTCATAATGTATCACGTACCCCTATAGTATCCATCCTCAACATAGGATATTTGCCTAATTCAAGGTGCACAGTGCCCAAGGAGGAACAGGGCTAAAATAGGTTCATTGTGATATAATGGGAAAGTGAAAGGTGTACAAGAAAGAACTGGACTATTTAGGCTCAAAAAGGGATCAAGGGATATTATTCACATTTGGATGGTCATTTAAGCTAAACTGGGTTACACACAAAACGGCCTATGATCCTTTCCTAACTCTTATCCTATGACTATGGTACGACTAACTCGGTAAGTTATAGATTTAACAAACAATGGAAACTGAGTAAGACCTTATATGCACATAGCACACAGGTATATAGCACAACACTACTCATCCATTTCATTGATTTGTTTTCTATAGGTTAATTATTTGCCACACTATTGCCATAAACAGATACATAGTGGTCACAACAAATGCATTTCATACAGTTCACAGTATTTCAAACCATTGGAGAGGTACTCAAAAAGTCACAAAACGAGCTAACTGCCTCAAGTAATTGCACTACTCCTAATCATCTACAGAATATGTTACACAATAGTTTTCCTATGCCCTTAACTTAAAATCAAAAATAAAATTTACCAAGGTTTAGGATGTACCTGATGACAATCAAGCCTATGGATCCTGGGTCTCCGACCCTTCTATCGCATCATCAGCTGTTTTCTTCCCACTAATGGCATCTACCTTTCCAGTTGCTGGAGCCTGGCTCGATGAAGCACCTGCAGCCCTAGCTCTGATAGCTGCTTCCCATTTTTTTATGTTAGCCAGAGACTCCAGTCTTGCCCTTTTCAAGTCTTCCTTCTCTGCCTTCTTCTTTGCTTTCTTTTCAGCCTTTCTCTCTTCTTCACTATCAGACTCATCTCTTTTATTATTGCCTTTCTTTTCCTCTTTTTTCTTCTTTTTCTTCGAGGAATCTGCAGCAAGATTAAGTATAGGAATTTCATCCTCTACATCATGCATGGCTGATCCTATTGGCACACTAATTTGGTGCTGCTGAAACATTCCAACCTTAACCTTCACTTTCTCTAATGCAGCCCTAAAAGTAGCAAGATTAGCACCTGTCAACTCTCTTGTCCGAGCATCAAACGTATTCTCTAGATCTGCTACCCATGCAGAAAAGGTCATGAAAGGTTCTAGTGCATCCTTGAGTGCAGCTTTTACTTATTTGTCTACAACATCAACAAATGGTTTGGCGAAGGCCTAAAGTTGCACCTCGCACCAATTTTCTTGTCTAGCCACTTTCCTGATATCAATCGGGTGAAATGCCGACCCTGTTGCTTCTGGAGAAGATAATGCAATCGGGTCACTTTGAGTCACTGACTCTGCCTGGAGTGAATATGCTGGTGGTGGTGGTCTAGCTTTGGAGCTTTTCACCCCCACATCTAGTCCTGGAACAGTCTTAGTGACCGGAGGATCTACTGGACCATCTACATCTCGATTAAGTTGCACGCCCGAAAGAATTTCATTTTTGCTAACAGGGTTGCGAATCTTTTTGGCATGTATCTCATCACCAATACCTAAAATCATATGTACATTAGTTGCTTCACACAACCTAGTAATCAGACATGGGAATGGATATGCAGCATTGATCTTGCGAGCCGAATCTTGATCTCCTCCGCTATGATTTCTCTGAAATCCAAGGGAGTCCTATCTATCAAGCTTGCAACCAATATTACTCTACCATCCCCTAATAAATTTGCTCCTTTGGTGGGTATTAGATGAATCTGAACCAAACCCTACCAAAATCTTTCTTCTGAATTCAGAGATGCTTTTGTAATCTTTTTTGTCGGATTATTCAACCACTCTGGCTCCCCATCTGCTATGAGACTCGCTAGCCACTTGTGCTGATTTTTTAGATACTTCAACCGAGCATAGAATGAAGGTGAGGTTGCTTGTAGGAAGAATACAGTCCCATAAAGAAATTTGTTTATCGTGGCATCTGATACATCCATCATTACTCCACATAATACAACTTTGGCCAGAAAAGGCTTATCGTAAGTTCTATCCCCTCCTTTGCCCATATTTTCCTCTATAGCCTGGTAGTTCACGTAGAACTCCTGGACCAACAAAGGACAGTAAACACCGCTTCAACTATTATTCCACTCCAGGCCATACTCCTTAGGTTTTTGTATCACCTCAGTGTATCTGATCAATCTTGTAGTGAAAATCTTCTTCTCCTCTTGAATTTGCCTTCTAGTATTTCGTCGATCTGTTCAGCGAAGTCCATCCAAGTAGATCGTTTCAGCCCTGGGGATTTTCCATCTCACATTTTTCCTAACCTCGAGATTTTTTCATTTCACCGAAGTTCCCCGGTACTGTAGAATCCCTATCACCGTCCTGCTCCAAAGATGGTGATTTAGACTCAGTTTAATCAGTTGTAGGATCTTAGAATCTTTAGTTTTATCTTCTTGTTCAGTTTCCTCAGACCCCTGCTCAGTGTGTTATGATCCTTATTACTCAGAAGCATGCTCAGATAAGGTTGTTACCTCAGTATCATCAGTATCCTCCACCTCAATAGGCTTAGGTGGAGGTGGAATCTTTGGACTAGTCCTCTTTTTTTTCTACCTGAGCAAAGGCTCCTCGTCTTCATAATCAGAGTCCTCATTGAGAAGTTTTCAAGGTACACTTTCTTTAGCTGCTTTCATTGGTGTGGTTGGATTTTTCATTTTTGGTGCCGTGCTCATTTCTATACAATCATAAAATTTCTTAATTAGTGCCCATAATCAAACAATAGAAGAAAAAGGATCACCTCAGTTTAATCTTCATCACTGTTTTTAGTGTACAGGTTTGATGGCGTTTCTTATTTCCCATCACAGGTGTAATGGTGCTTCACAAACATCATCAACCATATCCAAAATCTACAAAATTTCTTAGCCTCTGACGGAAATTTTGATCGGCCATCATACAGGTGAAAGGCCATGAATTTTGTCGTTAGACAACATTAAACTTCTAACTTCTTTTTTTCTGAATCTTCTTCTACCATTTTTCTCGATTTCAACTTAGGTCATGGTCTTTACTAAGATTTCCATGATATTATACTGCATGCCCCTAGTAGTCCTAGTTTTCAAAAGTTATTGAAGCATATTCATTAATTTAGCTCACTCATTTGAAACCAAAGTTTCTTATAGTTCACAATTGATCAAAATAAAGATCAAGTTGATGTTTTCTCATACCCGGATGTCGACACTTAGTTGATGAATCTTTGAGCACCTAGACTTGTGAGTGAAAGAAGGATGAGATGAGAGAGGAAGAATATTTTTTGACTAGCTCGCAGGATTCAACACGGAAAGTCTTAAGATTTTTCCATAGAAGGAATTAGTTTTAAAAAGGAAGGGAAATAATTCTTTAAGGAAAGAAAACTAAAACTAGAAGTAAACTATCTAATATACGCATGAATGTGAACAGTTGTTGCTGGGCCGGGTTAGACTAAAAATTTAAAGTTGGGGCCAACTCATTTGACGACATTTTTGATGGCCCGTCAAAAATTGGATGGAGCTTCAAAATTCCTGCCAGCCTTTATAGAATGATTTTTTAGTTTGATTGTTTCTCAGGCTGACTACAACTAGTTCAACTCCTTTGTACACTCTTAGCTACAAAAGTTAAAAACCTAGTGCAATAAAATGAAAACATTGGGTTGCCTCCCAAACAAGGCCTGATTTAATGTCATGGCATGACTAGGTTATCTTGACTACTCAACCTTCATGAAGATGCTTCATCACTACATAATTACCATCTTCCTGGAATATATCAAAACCCGAGAAGATATTCATTTCTTCCAACTACTTTATAGGAGGATGCATTTTGAATTTGGCCTCTCTTTTTCCATACCTGAACTTTAGCTCATTGATCTCCATATAAACCAATAACCTTCCCATGGATAATAGTGGTATACCCAAGATGATGGGTACCTCAAAATCAACATCACAATCCAATATCACAAAGTCTGCCGGTAGAATAAATTTATCCACCTTTACTGGCACATCATGCAATATACCAACTGGTAGTTTCACCGATCTATCTGCCATCACAAGATGTATCGTCGTGGGGGTAGGTTCCCCCAATCCAAAATTCTTGTAGATATCAAGCAGCATCAGATTAATACTTGTTCCTAAGTCACATAAAGCTTTGGTAAACTTTATGGACCCAACTGTGCATGGTAAATACTCCAGGGTCAGGCTTTTTCTGTACTAAGAATTTTGAAGAAACAACACTACAGTGGTGGATGTTGTCCACTGACTCACAGCGTACCTTCTTCTTCTTTTTCAATAATTCCTTCATAAATTTAGCATAGTTAAGCATTTGCTCAAGGGCCTCCATCATTCACTGTCAATTGTTTCATTATTGCCATGAACTTGCTGAATTTTTCCTTATCTGCTTTATTCGTCAATCTCTGAGGAAAGGGAGTTGGTGGTCTTGACATTTCTTCTAATACCACTTTTCCTTTCTCTTCGACTTCTTTTTTCAAAATATTAACCAACCCATCCAGCTTCTTAGACTCTACTGGATTTCTTCTTCTGGTTCATCAACATTTACCTCATTTTCCAAACCTTTTCCCATAGAAAGGCTAGGTAACATCTTACCACTCTGGTTGGTAATCTCCAAACAAGTGCCATCAGTTTGCGGGTTCTAAATCATATCACTAGGTAAAGTGCCATCTTTTCTCTGGTTCAAAGTAGTTAAAAGTTGGCTCATCTGTTATTCCAATTGCTTATTAACTGTAGAGTGTGAGCTAACCAACTGGATATTACTTACGCCCAAGTTGGTCGCTTCAACTCCCTTTAAAAGTTTTTTCATTATGTCCTCCATCGTCATTTTACCAAAACTAGTAGTTGCAACATCCCGACTTCCAAGAAGAACATACAAACCACTTTTGTCATTATTGTTTTGCCAATGCCCCTGCTCTCTATCTTTATAATTAGGCTTCCTATAAAAAGTCTAACCTTGGTTTCCTTGACTATTGCCTTTGAAACCTCCAGATTACTCACATAATATGCCTCCGCATCAGTACCTGTAAAAGCAGTACCTTGAGATTCTACAGCTTTTACCATTTCAGTTTTACCAAATACAAAGGTCTTGCCCAGCAAATCCATATGCATCATCAAATGGGCCATGTCTTGATCTCACTCCTCATCCCTTCTATGTTGCTCTACAGTAATACTACCAGCAATAGTCAGTCTAGCCACTACAGAATCCCTAGTATGCGAAGCTCTACTCTGCTTGGTCATTCTATTTAGCATGTCAATAGCATCTAAAATAGAGAGGTCAATGAACGAACCACCTACAGCGTTGTCAATAATAGGCTTTATCATAGAGTTGAAGGCTCTGTATAAAGTCTCCATCAAGTGCAAGTCTGTCATACTATGGTTAGGACATTGTGAAAGCTTATTCTTAAATCTTTCCTAGGTCTTATGCAGTGCTTCAATCGAAACCTGTCTGAAGTTGCTAATTTCGTCCCTCAACTATACCCTTCTGAAAGGTGGAAAAAACCGTTCTAGGAATTCATCTTTGAGCTGTCACCAGTTGATTATAGCATCGGGCTCTAACATATTCAACCACATTATTTCCTCCCTAGATAGAGACAAAGGAAACAATCTCAACCTGATCACATTTTGGCTTACTCCCGAATTGTCAAAAGTTTTGCAGATAGTGATGAAGTTCACCAACTGCATGTTTGGATCGTCTCCAGGTAAGCCTCCAAATAACCCCTTCAGATTCAAGAGTTGGATCATCATACTTGTTATGCTGAATTTTTCTCCTGGTGCCAACGGTGGAGGAATGATAGTACCTGTTACACTAGCTCCATCCATTCCTTCATCATCTTCATCAGCTTCATATTGCTTTGGGTTTTTCCCATATCTCCCTCGTACTAGAGGATTTTTGTTGATGTTTCACTGCACTGGTGCAGTAACTTGCTTAGATCTCCTTGGTTTTTGAAGATTCAGAAGTTCCTCGTCACCAAAGTCTTTATCATCAGCGTTCTGGAGACGTGCTTGTTGACCCAATTTTGCACGATTACATGAGCCCTGGCCATAGCAGCTAGTCTTTCTTCTTCCTGTTGTTCAGTCATTCTACCTATCAGTTGAGATTTTGGATTGATAAGTAATAGTGGTTCTTTGCAACTTCATGTGTTTCGTGTAAACAACATAGTAAATGGAATAAACAAAAACAACAAATAAACGTAAATCAAGGAAACTTAACTATCAGCAAATTTTTGCGCATAAACTTTTATCCTACAACCGTATTCCCCAACTACGGCGCCATTTTTGATAACGTTCAAATTACACTCTTCAATTAGTGTAAGCGATCGTTGTCAATATAAAACCCAACTAGGTTGGGGTCAAATCCCACAGGGAATAGGGTGTGAACTTTAATTTGTTTATGAAAGAATTTACTGGTAGCTTACTAGTTCTGAAAGATGGGGGTTTAAGTTTACGGTGTATTGAATATCACTTTCAATACTTCAATGTTTCTAATCAAGATAAATAGGAAACTAGAGCTATGTTCACCAAGAGTTTCAAGAATTGACAGATACTAAGTAATGCTAGAGATTCTCGAAATGAGTAGAACTGCAGAATATCCCTGACGATTATACTATTTTACTTATCTCTGGACCTCGCTAGAAAATTTATTATCTAATTCTCTCAAATTTAGATAACTTTTCTATTTCCAATAGGATGTTATCTCAGGTAGATTAATCTATTTACGATATTAATCATTAAACAGAAGGTTGGTAGCTTCCGAGTCCCTTTTAATAATTCACGTACCTTAGTCTATTTCTCCATTAGAAGCAAATAAAACCTAAGTCATAATCTAATGTTTCCAACCACTAGATTTTAGTTCAAACAACAGAATTTCAAGATGTCCTACAACTCTTTGAATCCATTAATCACCTAGTACCATATCAAACCCTAATCCATGGTCCCACAAACCCAGCTAATGGAATTAGCCGCTCATGATTTGATGAACGAACTCACAAGTTGAATTCATATTGATAAGGATAACTTACGATTAGATTGAAAACAACAAGTAGTTTCTTTGATTAAATCACCAGGTAGAAATCCAAAAATATTTGATAAAAATAAAAACAATAATTGATGTAAGAGAGTAATGTTATGTGCCTCTCTTCCCTAGGTTAATGTCTGATACCTAACAATAAATCCTATTTAGTAAAACCCGAAGCCATGTCTTTAAATAGTAAATCCTAAATAAGGTAATAAAACTAAAGTTTTAGTTTTCTCTTCAGTTTAGATGACGATGCTTTTGACGGCATGTCTTATTCCTAACGACATATACAAGATATTGTCAAAGGTTTAAGTGAATTTTTATCTTCTGCCTCTTCAGACGGCAATCCTGACGACGTGTTAAAATCCTGATGACACATGAAAACTGTCATTATATCTTTACGGGTAATCAGCACACTCTGTCTCTAGTTGACGGTGATTTTGAAGCCATGTCCCATATTTGACAGCCTTCTGAATCACCGTCATATTTCCTCTCAATTCTTTAGTTTCTATCTAAGCTTGACGGAAAGTTTGATGGCCTTTCTCATGTATGACGGCGCTTCAGAATTGATGTCAGCTATACTTCAGCTTATTTATCTTAGATGTCATTCAATTTATTCTTCTTTCCTCTGGTTTCTTCCCCGATCACTTATGTAAATATTAACATACTAAAACCAATACTAAACAATGAAATTTACTTAAGACTATGCAATTATTCAGAGTTAAAAGCTTCAAATATGTTAGCATTAGCTCACACATCAGTGGTCAAGGAGTGTAGGATCGCAATGTTAATTAGTGAGATAGATTGTCTAGGTAGATATTCCATGATCAACATATAGAGGAGCACAAGATTAAGTAGAGGGAGAGAGGAAACAAAAAAGCTAGGATGCATAGTTTTAACTTTAGTTAACCAAAGTCAGAGGGTGGTAACTACTCTCTGTTTAATTAGGGGTCTTCAACCCCAACACCCTTTTCAGATAGTGCTCCCATATCTAAATTCAAAAATGAAAATGGGGATAGTGAACTAGGATCTAAGTCCCAGATCAGTGTTTGTAGTGCTCGTACAAATCCTCTAAGTAAGAAATATGGTAGACACCATCAGGGTCAGTGTTGAGTGGGTAGTAATGTGTGCTTCAGGTGTGGCAAGCAAGGCCATCGTATTCGGGAATATTTGGTAGTTGCTCAGAAAGGTAGGGATATGCACCAACAGGGCTCGTCCCATCAGTCATCAGTTCCATTCGGTCGCCCAACACAATAGGATGCCACTTCCAGTGCTACCAGTGATCAGTGTCTAAATAGATTATATGCTCTTCATTCCGTCCAAGATTAGGAAAATTCTCCTAATGTAGATACTGGTATGTTACAGGTCTTTCACTTACATGTTTATGCCTTACTAGACCCTGGAGCTTATCTTTCTTTTGTAACTTTAAATATAGCCATCAATTTTGAAGTTAGTCCCAAAACTCTAGCAGAGCCTTTTTCAGTGTCTACCCTAGTAGGTGTTTCAATTATATCCAAACAGATATATAGGAACTATCTAATCACAATATCTTTTAACGTTACTTCAGTTGATCTCATGCAGTTACAGATGATGGATTTTGACATCATTCTTGGCATGGATTGGCTCCACTCATGCTATTCCTTAATTGATCGTAGAAAGTTAATTGCTTGACTTTGTTTCTCACATTTTAGGAAGAATTGATATCTTAGGGCTAATTATGACTTATTTAATATCTATATGTAGATTTACATACCTTAGTCAAGTTTGGGGTAGAAATTTCTAATGTATTTTGGGGATTAGAAGTTGGCCTCTTCGATCCACCTTAGGCCAAGACTTGTGTTAGCTTTTGCTAATTTATTTTCGCATATTGAACCCTTATTACGGATTATTTTTTTACTTTGAGGAGATTTAATACTTAATGAGTACTCTATTTTAGTATTGGAAGTTGGTGCTAATTTTGGGTAAAATTCGATGGTTTATTGATATAGTTTACTTATTATAGTTTATTTATATGGATTATGGAAATGGTTTATTGGTATGGATTATGAATATTCTTTATTGGTATAGTTTGAGGATATGGTCTATTGATTATATGAGTTCCAATTGAAGTCTAACAATTGATGTTAATATTGATAATACGAGTTTCAATTCAAGTCCAACAATTGTTAAAGATATTGATACTATGAGTTTTAGTTCGAGTCCAACAAATGATGTTACGAAGTTAGTACTATTGATTATGATATGATGATGATAATATGTGTTTCGATTCGAGTCCGACATTAAGAGTTGGGTATAATATGTTACAATATGGACTATTTGATCATTAAAGCTGATTTTTGGAAAAGTTACGGATCTTCGGTTATTTATTTTACTTTGATTGTACCGTCCAAGCTTATGTGGTCTCGCATTGGGTTATTACATTTATGCACTTATTTGCTTATGGGGTCCAATTTAGTAGTTAAAATTGTGTTGTGCTTTTGTTGATTTGTCAGATTTATTTTATTTATTTGTGCACATCTGTGTTGGAGCTTATTTATAGGTTTCCCCTTTAAGCTTAACTTAGCTTATTTTATCTTGTATTTTATCATATTTATATCATAACTTATTTTAGTGGCTAATGATGCCTACTGAGTACACATTGTTTTGGTACTCATACTATACTTTTTTTGCCTTTTTGGTGCAGATTAGAGTACTAGAGTCGTTGCTGACATGACACTTATAACAGGTTGATTTCAAAGATTGGGTGAGGTCTTGGAGTTAGAGACACCCTTTTTCCTTCTATTATCAATATCTAGTCTTTCATTTTCTGAGATGGATTGTATTTGACTATTTTAGTACATGTGTTTCATTTGTAGTAGTTCATGTACTGACACTATTAGGTTGTGGATGATTATTGATCTCTTACAAATCTATTAGACTATTATTTCTATCTTATTATTATTATAAGTCTTTAATCATTAAATTCTGGCTTTTAGGCTATTTTCCACTAAGCTATCTCATTCCGTATAGCTTCGAGCTACAATTTGGATTGCCTTCTAGTGAAATAAAGTAGGTGACATCATGACCCATAAATTAGGTCATGACAAATTCTTATTAGAGCCTAGGTTCATCGATATTATAGGTGCAACAACAAGTGTCTAGTAGAGTCTCGAAGATAAGTAAGATCACATCGATTTCTTATCTTTAAGAGGCTATAGGACATTCTTAGGTGTTCTTCACTTATTTCACACATTTTGTGATAAGATACTGAGTTGTTTTCTAAAATATTCCCTTAGTTTGATTCCTTTGTAGATGTCTTGGACTTGTGCTACCACTACAGGAGATGAGGGTCTCGATACTGAGCTTAGAGATCTTGTAGCTATTTGTGGATAACCAATAGGTCATGGACAACTTAGGGATGTGTACCCATCTAGAGGCCAGGATAGGGTACCTTTACCAGACCCTATTCCTACTCTCGAGCCTGAGCTTATTTCACCCCAGCCAGTGGTGGGTTACAAACTAGTCTAGGGTCCATTAGGGTTTATTTCTTTTTCAATGCTTTGGGATACTTTGGTTCAACATTTGGATTGGTAGTGGTTCACTAGCTGATTGTGCATAGTCTGTGGATCAAAGTTGTGCTGAGATAGGGCTGTAACCTGTACTGTGGCTCCCAGAGTTGAGGTCCCTCTTGAACACATGATTCTTCATTCAATAGTCCACCAACCTACTGTATCTATTAAGGATCAAAAGAGGTTGTCTAGATTCTTGAGATTAGCTATGCCTTGATTTTTTGGTGCATCGAGTGAGGATGCCTATGAGTTCTAAATTACTTGAGAGGATATGTTTAGTGACTCGAATTCTAAACACCGAACGCTACACGATGCTTAGAATCCTGAAGGACCACAAACTAACTCATGACTAGTACCTACTGCAATATCTGTACATTAACACTGTAATCATATGTATAATAATAGTTTGAACTACCATCAGGTTCAAATAATTTAAATAATATTGAAGTATGTTGTATAACAATACCAAAACAAACTGAAATATAAATACTTAACATACTGAAGTATGAATATCTAGTCTGAAAGCCTCTAAACTATCTGAATAAGGAGTTTATAGGACCTGTCCCCAACTAACACCGACTGCTGAAATAAACTAGATACTAAAATACTGAAATGATTAAGTATCCTCGCATAATAAGGACTCACTACTAGTCTACTGTTGTTGACTAAAACCTGAAGCTACCTATGCACGGTTGGGAATTTGAGCGTCTGAATCTATGGTCAAAAACACCATAGAGCAAAAAAAAAGTATGTGTTAGTACGTGTGAATATACTGGTATACAAAGTGAGGTAAGGGTGAATGAACGAGGTTAATATGCATGAACTATAACCGTCTAGTAACATGAATATGACTGCATGAGAATATATGCATGAATAAATAACTGTAACTAAGAACGTGAGGATTTTGAATACTGAATATATAGATAATATGCATACTAATAACTAATATGCTATTTACTAAGTGACTGTATTTTACAAACTAGATTCTGATGGAACTAGCTGAGTTCCATACTAAGCTGAGTGACTGTATCTGATGGTCCTAAAATTTATAGAACTATCTGAGTTATACTCTAAAGACTGAGACTCAAATTGTGGGAGGTAGTCATCTAACCAATATACCCTGAATAAAGTAATATAGCTGAGTTGGGGTCCAATATGTAACCCCAATTGGAAGGGCGTCAATACCGCACCACTGGTAAGGACAAACTGTGACTGACCCTCATCTGGCAGGTACTCTAAGGAGAATAGAGGGACCCTCATCTGATAAGTTAATCCACCTCATTAACCCTTCATCTAATAGGTTTTTGATGTCTCAATCTATGCTGGCTACGTAGTTCTAGAACATAAAGAATGCTTCTAAGAATCACACCCTCTGCTGGAAGGTGAGTTCCCATCCTTGGGTTCACTCGGTGCTGAATCCTACTCCCAACATAATAGATACTGAACTAATTATACTAATATAAACTAGATTGAGTTCACTGAATTCCATTGACTGATGGAATACTACTGAGTTTTGTTAACTAACTGTGTTAATAGAGATTACTGAGTAGGACTGGACTGGTACTGAATTTACTGAGTTTGCCTGAATCATGTGACTGATTGAATTTTATTGGTCACTGTTTGACTAAGAGCATCTTGAAAATAGACATTGTCTCTAGGCACATAGCTAAATTATCGGGTACAAGTACCCCCAGAACTCGATAGCATGAAACTGACAACACATGACACATCTTGAACACATGACCATAGTCAACAATTCATTGTACAACCATTGGGGATTTTCATGAAGTATTTTCATGTCATAAGCTTACACGTGAATAGGAATTCTTATAAACTTGTCATAATTTCATAATTCTAATCTCATGAGCATTCCACCAATCCATTACAATGCATAACAATAACATGGAGGTCATTGTGAACATAAGGGTAAAGCATGAATTCATCAAATTGGTCACTATGGAGTCATAAAGCATAATTCTTTTGGCATTTTTGCAAACACCTTGCATACATAACTTGAGTCTTAGGCATTCATGGCAACATTTTTCACTTTAAATACAAGAATTCCAACTACATGCTAACATAATTTCATTATATGTAGTAAAGATTTCAACTTGGTAATCATACAACAAAATAAACATGGATATGATTCAATTCATAACATGGATTTCAAAATTTATATTTTTGAAAGGGTTTCTTGGGCTTCATGGGTGAAAGGAACCCATGAATCAACACTTTACATACCTTAGAACGTAAATCCTTCAGGGTTCTTACAGGAATCCTTGTGCCTTGTCATAAAATTTTGAAACTAGGGTTTCTTGCTTTTGAGAGAGAATGATGAACTTTGGGGTAACTTGAGTGAATAATGAAATATTTAGGTTGTTTAGGGATTAATTTTATGTTTTAGGGGTAAATAGGGTGGACGAAATGACCATTTTACCCCCAAAACCCATAATAAAAATTTCTATAAAACAAGATTCGCCTCGCACATCTAAAAATGGGATTGGACCTCACGACGTGGGTATATTGCAAGACTTTACTATTTTGGGCAACCAAATTAGCCTTTACGTTTTTTGAAAAATCCTGAAACTGACTCTAGATGTACTATTGACTTGCCCCATCATGAATCAACTTGAAAATCAAAAAATAGAGGTCGGGAAAGTAATGAAATAAATCCTCAGAGTTTGAAGGCTTAAAATAAGACTAAGTATTTAACACCTGGCCAAAATTTTCTAAGTGTTGGATCTTTTAAAGAGCTTTAAGGAGCTTAATTTGACTTAGACTTTTATAGGGTCTTATAATATCTCCCCCTTGGGAACATTCATCCTCGAATGAGACTTATTGGGGGGGGGGGGAAATAATAATTGAAGTACCCACGGAACATGAACAACTTAAACATGATTACATGACTAACATGTATAATTTACTGGAACTCATACCGAACATGCATATCTGATGCATGGTTTCATGGCTAAACTGATTCACGAATGCATGACTGGTATCTTTGATAAACTAAGTTTCTCACAAGGAGAATGCATATCTGATGCAAGAATACATGACCGATCTGATACATAAACATATGACTGAATATGCAATGGTTTTTGATACCATGTTTATGATGGGAATCTAAGCGTGAAACTGGTTTGTAACTAAAATCTAAACATGAAATCGAATAAGCTTGAGGAAAGCTATTACCTTGGGCTGAGTTTGAGTTTGCAGAGAAGAGGAAAGGATACTTGGTCCGCATATCTACTTCTTATTCCCAAGTAGCTACGTCAACAGAGTAAATCTGCCAAATAACTTTGACTAGAGAGACTTTTTTATTTCTCAGTCTGATAGTCAAGGATTTCGACTGGAATCTCTTCAAAAGAAGGGTTGTTCTGAATGTCTATACCCTCTATAGGGACTACAATTTTTGGGTCCCCTATGAACTTCTTAAGCAAGGAGACATGGAAGACAGGATACGCTAAAGCTAGATCTAAAGGAAACTCGAGCTCATAGGCTACTAAGCCGAAGTGACTGAGAATTTTGAAAGGATCGACATATCGGGGACTGAGCTTTCCCTTCTTCCCAAATTTCTTTACTCCTTTTAAGGGAGAGAATTTTAAGTACACATGCTCACTAATCTCGAACTCCAGATCCTTTGTACGCACACCTGCATACAATTTTGGTCAGGTCTAAGTTATCTTAAGTCGTCCTCTGATAAACTGAAATTTCTCTAAGGTGTTGAATACAAAGTCAGGCCCTATCACAGTGGCCTCACTAATTTTGAACCAACCGATTTGAGATCTGCATCTCCTACAATACAAACCTTTGAATGGAGCCATCTAATTACTGTAATGATAGCTATTGTTGTATGCAAACTCAATCAAAGGAAACTGGTCATCCCAACTACCTTTAAAATCAATTGCACATACCCTTAGTTTATCTTTCATGGTCTGAATGGTCCGTTTTGCTTGACTATCTGTCCGAGGATAAAAGGATGTACTGTGATGAACTCGGGTACCAAGATAATTTTGAAACACTTTCAAAAAGTGAGAGGTGAACTGGGTACTTCTATCAGAGAAAATGGATAGTGGAACACCGTGCAATCTGACCAACTCCCTGATATAGAGTTTGGCATACTCCTCAGCTAAATAAGAGGTATGTACTGGATGAAAATGAGCTGATTTGGTAATCCTATCTACAATGACCCAAACTGAATCATGTTGATGACGAGTACGAGGCAAGCCCATCACAAAGTCTATGTTCAGTTCTTACCACTTCCAAGTATGAATATTGAACTCCTACATAGACCCACTAGGCTTCTGATGCTCACTCTTAACCTACTGACATGTAGAGCACTTAGTCACAAACTCTGCAATATCTCTTTTCATCCCACTCCACCAATAGATCTCTCTTAAATTGTTGTACATCTTAGTGGGCCCTAGATGAATTGAGTAACTCACACCATGCACTACTGCAACAATTTACTTCCTTAAGTCATCAACACCTGGCACACATAGACGACCCTCACAAGGTAATACAACATCTCCCCCTGGGGAGAAAACCTCGACCGTTTAATCCTTGAATGATTCTTTAAACTTGAATAGACTGAGATCTTTATCTTACTTTTCCTCAACTTCGGAAACTAGAGATGATTCTGAAATATTCTAAACCCATATACTGCCAACTGTGGAATCGACTAAGAAGACACCTAGTCGGGCAAGCTGATGGAGTTCCAGAGCTAATTTCCTCTTAATATCCTCAACATAAGCAGTACTACCCATAGATAATCTACTGATAGCATCAACCACTATATTGGCCTTGCCCGAATGGTAAAAAGACACTCATGTCATAATCTTTCAAAAGATCTAACCACCTTCTTTGATAGAGGTTAAGATCTTTCCGAGAGAATACATACTGAAGGATTTTGTGATGTATGAACACATCTACATGCACCCTATACAAGTAATACCTCAAAATCTTTAAGGCAAAAACTATGGCTTGTATATCAAAATCATGAGTCAAATAATTCTTCTCAAGGGGTTTAAGATGTCTGGAGGCTTAGGCTATGAAATTACCATGCTGCATAAGGAAATAATCCAAACCCACTCTGGACACATCAAAGTATACTATGAACCCATCCGAACCGTCTGGAAGAGCCAAAAATAGATCTGAGGTGAGTCGAGTCTTCAACTCCTAAAAACTCTTCTTGCAAGGATCTCACAACTGAAACTTGTCTTTCTTCTAACTCAATATGGACTTAGGGGATGAAATAGATGAAAATCCCTTAACAAACCATATGTAATAGCTAGCGAGACCTAAGAAACTCCTGATATCTGATGGAGAGACATGGCGAGACTAGTTTCTTACTGCTTTGGTCTTTTGAAAATCAACCCTCATTCCATCACCGAAAATGATATGACCAAGGAATGCTATCGACCTTAGCCAAAATTCTCAATTACTAAATTAGTCGAGTAACAAATGATTTCTCAGAGTCTCCAATATGATTCTGAGATGGTCTGTATGATTATGCTCTCTACGGGAATCAAAAGAAATGTCATCTACGAAAACTATGATGAACATATCTAGGTATTTCTTGAACACAGGGTTTATCAAGTCCATGAAAATTTCTGGGGCATTGGAAAGACCAAAAGAGATTACTAAGAATTTGAAGTGACCATACCAAGTTCGGAAAGCTATATTCCGAATGTCACATTCTTTGACTCTGAGATGATGATGGCTTAATCTAAGGTCTATCTTGGAGAAATAACTGGCACCCTGATGTTTGTCAAACAAGTCATCAATTTTTGGAAGTGGATACTTGTTCTTGACCATAACATTTTTTAGCTGATGGTAATCTATACATATTATGAGAGAACCTTCTTTCTTGCACATGAGTAAGACTGGTACACCCTATGGGGACACACTGGGTCTGATGAATCCCTTGTATAGGAGATCCTTTAACTGTTCTTTAAATACTCTGAGTTTTGCTGGTTCTATTCTATACGACGAAATAGAGATAGGCTGAGTATCTAGATGAAGGTCAATGCCAAAGTCTACTTCCATTTTGGGAGGAATTACTGGAAGATATTTGAGAAAGATATCAAAATATTTGCTAACTACTGGGATTGATTCAAGACTGGGAGTTTCGGAACTTGTGTCCTTAACTTGAACAAGATAATACATACATACCTTAAATATTTCCTAGCTATAGGTAAGAACTAAGCTAACCCCTGAATGCTGAAGTACTACCCTTCCACTCTAGGATGGCTTCATTTGAAAAATAAAATTGGACCATTCTATTTCTGCAGTCGACTGTGGCATAGCAGGAATGAAGCCAATCCATGACAAGAATGACATTAAATCAGTCATCTCTAATTTGACTAAGTCTGCTGAAGTAACTTTCTGAGATATCATATCTAGACAGTTCTTGTATACCCGCCGAGCTACGATGGTTTTACCCACTGGGGCAGAGATTAAGAAAGGCTCTGCTAGAATTTTAGGAGTGACTCCGAAATCAACTGCTATATAAGGAGTAACAAAAGACAAAGAATCTCCTTGATCTAGCAAATAACAAACATGTACATGAAAAATTTGTAACATACCAGTGACCACATCTAAAGAATTTTCCTGATCCTATCGGGGCTGAAAACCGTAGAGTCTATTTGGGCGCTACCCAGTAGTTGTACTGGAAGTGGCACCCTACTTATTTTTGGTGACCAGACTGATCTGAGGAACTATTCTGCTGACCCTGAATACCCGACTGAGGACAATCTTTGACTCTATGGCCTAGCTTACCATATCTAATACATACATCACTGCAACTCTGTAAATACCCTTATGGTTCTTACCACAAGTCTGACAAAGAGGATTTATTTGGGCACTACTAACGCTACCCTAAGATTTAGATCTTGACTCCTTATCTTTGTTACCAATCCTGAAATTAGGACTTGGAGTCCTAGCTAAGGAAGGAGCTGGAATAGATGACTTTGGGTGGAACTAAGAAGGGTTGCCACCCTCTGACTTAGGCTTACTGAAATTGAAGCTACCAATTCTAGCTCTTTAATTCTGCTTTTCCCTCTTCTTAATCTTCTGCTCCTCTATCTTTTGAGTATGGATCATAAGCCTGGGCATGTCCATCTTACTAATCAACATGGCAGTCCTGAACTCTTGACCACACTATCATTTACCCCAAAAACAAACTTACTCATCTTAGCCCTGCTATCTGCTACCACATGAGGAGCATATTTAGATAATTAAGTAAACTTAAGATAATACTCTTTCACCATCATGTTGCCCTTCTTGAGGTTGATAAATTATAACACCTTAGCTTCTCTCAACTTAAGGGGAAAAAATTGATTAAAGAAGGCAGTAGCAAACTCCTCCCACTCAATAGGCCCTGCATCTACATCTTACAATTGATATGTAACTAGTTCAACACTTTCACTAGAGGTACCACCCAAGATATTTTTAAATTTCTATACTTAATCAAGGAATTCCTGAGGGTCCTTATCTGACTTAGACCTAAAAAGGATGGAGGATTCATCTGAGTAAAGTTCTAAATCCTAGCTGCAGCAGTGTTGGCCACTGGGTTGGCCAGAACAGTTGTTGGTTGTTAATTTTAAGCAACAACAGAATTGGCAGGAGTGGTGAATACAACTCTAAACTCTGCATGGGAAACATGTCCATCCAGGGGATCTGCTTGGACGGGTTGAGGGGCTGACTGATTTTTATTCGTTCTTTTGGGAGATATGTTCTGTAAATGAAAATGGAGAAACGGATTAGACTAAGAGTTAAGTTTGATGTTATGCTCACTAGTATGACATGAATACCGAAAGAAGGGAAACTATTCCTAAGACATCTTATAGCCTCCTGTATATCAAGGTGGCACACAATAGGCCCATGCACAAGACTCTACTAGATGTGGTTTTCAGACTTCCTAGTACTCTGTTCAACCTTAGGCTTTGATACCAAGTTTGTAACACCACGAATTCTGAACCCTGGATGCTACACTATGCTCATAACCACATTAGACCATAAGCTAACTCATGGCTGGTACCTGCTGCAATATCTATATATTAACACTATAATCATATGTGGAATAATGGGCTGAACTGCAATAAGGTTCAAATAACTAAAAAATACTAAATTATGTGGTATAACAATACCAAAAAAATTAAAAATATCAATACTGAACATACTGAAGTACGAATATCTAGTCTGAAAGCTTCTAAACTATCTGAATAAGGAGTTGGTGTCGCATGTCCCTAACTAACTCTAACTACTAAAATAAACTAAGTACTAAATTATTGAAACGATAAATTATCCACGCAGGATAAGGATCACTGCTAGTCTACAACTGTTAACTAATAGATGAAGCTTCCTATGCATGGTCTAGAACCTGAGCATCCGAATCTATGGTAAAAAACCCAATAGCAAAAAAGAAAAGTATGTGTCAGTACATGTGAATGTACTGGTATGCAAAGTTAAGTAAGGCTGAATGCATCGGGTTCACATGCATAAAATATAACTATCTAATAACGTGAATATGACTGCATAAGAATACATGTATTAATACATAAATGTAACTAAGAATGTGAGGATTCTAAATACCGAATATACTGATAACACGCATATTAATCAGTAATATACATTTTACTGAGTGACTATATTTGACAACCTTGATTCTGATGGAACTAGCTTATTTTTGGACTGAGCTGAGTGACTATTTATAATTGTCCTAAAATCTGTAGAACTATCTGAGTTCTATTCTAAAGACTGAGACTGGGACTGTAGGAGGCAGTCATCTAATTGACATGCTCCGAATAAAGCAATATAGATGAGTTGGGGTCCAATCTATAACCCCAATTGGAAGGTTATTAATATCATTCCACTAGTAATGAGAAACTGTGAGTAACCCTCATCTGGTAGGTCCTCTAAGCAGAATGGTGGGACCCTTATTTTATAGGTTAAGCCACCTTATCAACCATTATCTAACAGGTTTTTGGTGTCTTAACCTACGCTGGTTATATAGTTCTAGAATGCAAGGACTGCTTCTAAGAATTACACCTTCTATTGGCAGGTTAGTTTCCATCCTTAGTTCACACGGTGCTGAATCCAACTCCAACTTAATAGACACTGAACGGATAATACTGAGCTGAAGTAGACTGAGTTCACTGAATTCCATTAACTAATGGAATACTATTGAGTTCTATTAACTAACTGAGTTTACTGAGATTACTGAGTAAGACAGGACTGGTACTGAATTTTCTAAGTTTTCTTGAGTCATGTGACTGACTAAATTCTACTGATCATGGCTTCACTTGGAGCATCTTGAAAACTGACAATGGCTCTAGAAACACAGCTAAATTTTAAGGTACAAGTACCCCCAGGACTCGAAAGCATAAAACTGACAAGACATAACATTTTTTGAACACATGACCATAGTCACACAATTCATAGTACAACTATTGGGGATTTTCTTGAAGTATTTTCATGTCATAAGCTTACACATGTATAGGAATACATATTAACATGTCATAAATTTGTAACTCTAATCTCATGAGCATTCCACCAAACTATTATAATGTATATCAATAATATAGAGGTCATTGTTAACATAAGGATAAAGAATGAATTCATTAATTTGATCACAATTGAGTCATAAGGACAAATTCTTATTCTTTTAGGCATTTTAGCAAATATCTTGCATGAACACCTTGAGGCTTAGGCATGAACATTAAAATAATACATCATGGCAACATTTTACACTTCAAATACAAGAATTCAAACCACATACTAACATAATTTCATTATATCTATTAAATATTTCAACTTGGTAATCATACAATAACATAAACATCAATATGATTCAATTCATAATATGGAATTCAAAATTTATATTTTTGAAAGGTTTTCTTGAGCTTCATGGTTGAAAGGAACCCATTAATTAGTACTTTACATACGTTAGAACTTAATTCCTTAAGGGTTCTTGAAGGAATCCTTGAGCCTTGTCGAAAACTTTTAAAACTAGGGTTTCTTAATTTTAGGGATGAATAGAGTGGGAGAAATAACTTCTTTACCCCCAAAACTCGTAATAAAAATTTCTGCAAAATAGGATTCGCCTTACGACGCGACACATAGAAAAATAAACTGGCCCTCGCGATACGACATCTAGAAATGGCATTGGACCTCGTGATATGGGGTTATCATGAGACTTCATTGTTTTGGGAAACCAAACTTTCCCTTACGCTATCTGAAAAATCTCAAAACTAACCCGAGATGTACTATTGACTTGCCATATCATGAATCAACTAGAAAATTAAAGAATAGAGGATGGGAAGGTAATGAAATAAATCCTTGCGGTTTAAAGGCTTAACATAAGACTAAGTCCTTAATACTTGGCCAAAATTTTCTAAGTATTGTATCTTTTATAGAGCTTTAAGGAGCTTAATTTGACTTAGACTTTTATGGGTCCTACAATAGTCTTTGTAATTTAGGCCTGGATGGGACTCAAGATGTGGATTACCCTACTTTTCAATTGGAATTGGCATCTCGACATTTATGGAGAGGTCATCTCAATTCTAAGCCAGCTAGATTTCCCTCTTTGACATGGACTAAATCTTTAAGGTTTTCTTGGAGAGGTATATGCCTTGAAGTATTACGGATCATATGAGAGATCAGTTCTTGAGAATGGCGTAGGGCCCCATGTCTATTGTAGAGTATGAGGCATGATTTTATGAGTTTTCCAAGCATGCCACTTCTATTTTGACTAGTGAGTATGAGATAGTTTGTTACATTATTTGACAATTGAGACTTCCACTTTGTATATCTATGCAGAGTTTGGTTGCTACAAGTTTGTTTTTTGGTGAGGTTTCTGATCATGCTCAGTTTATGGAGGACATGCAATACAAGACCTAAGGGATTGGCGATAAGAGATCATGATATTAGGATAGTTTCAGTGGGAGCCATAGTAGTTCATAGTTCATAGGTAGCGATTTTCAAGGCAGGTACCCTTCAAGTTAGCTGTATCAACATCATATTAAATCTAGTAGTCCATTTAGGCCGTACTTCAAATTACCAATGGAGTCCAGTCTAGTTTCAGTGATCGTCCAGGCCAGGGTAGTGATCAATCTTTAAGAGGCTCTTCTTCTAGTTATTTTAGTCATGGTGGCCATTTTGGGCCAGCCGGATCTTCTAGTTTGAATGCAACACTTGGGGCATAATATGGTTATGGATCTTTTGGTCAATTTTTGAGAGAGTGCCCGGGTCATGGAGCGATTGCCCCTTTGATTCAGAGTGTTCCACCAGTCGGGCATTTCTGCCCCAGCTAGAGGTTATTTTCATGGTTGTAGGGGTGGTCCCCAGGGTGCTCTATAGGTTCTCAAGTAGATAGTATAGGAGATCTATCAGGATCCCAACCAGGTTGTGGGCGTGGTCAGTTGTAAATCCCATACCTGTTGGAGATGAGGTTGAGTCTTTGGATGTTGTTATCACTGGTGCATTCTTGGTGTGCCACCAATTGGCTTTTGCTATATTTGATATAAGATGAACTTATTCTTATTTGTCTGCTTGTTCTTCCCTTCGGTTAGAGTTATCTTGGGATTTATTTTATGTGCTATTATGTATATCTACTCCCATAGGAGATTCTTTAGTAGTATATTAAAGGTATAGTTCACGTGTTGTGACTGTTTGAGAGTTTGATACTCAAGTTTATCATATTGTGTTAGATATGCTGGATTTTGACATAATTCTAGGCATGGACTAGTTATCCCACTATCATGCATTCCTGGATTATTTTTCTAGGACTGTTACCTTAGCCATGACCATGTACCCTAGTTGTATGGAAGGGAGTGATTACCCATAAATCGATGGGGATTATTTCTCATATTCAGGCTAGGAGATTAATTTTAAGGGCTTGTATGTCTTACCTTGCATATATTCATGATATTAGTGTGGAGAGTCCATTGCTTGATTCTGTTCTAATAGTTCATGATTTTCTTGATATTTTACTTGCCGATCTACCTGATCTTCCTCCTGAGCATGATATAGCGTTTCTTATTAATCTTGAGCTAAAGAAGTGACATATTTCTAGGGCACCTTACTATATAGCTCGTACCAAGATTAAGGAGCTAAATTCTCAACTTTATGATCTTTTTAATAAGGGTTTTACTAAATCGAGTATGTCATCTTAGAGAGGTCTTGTGTTGTTTATGAAGAAGAAGGATCGCTCTATGTGTATGTGTATTGATTATATACAACTTAATATGATAATGGTGAAGAATTGGTATCCTATGCCTCGCATTGATGATATGTTTGATCAATTTCTGGGAGGAGTGATGTTCTCTGAGATTAACTCTAGGTCAAGTTACCATCAATTGAGGATTCGGGCTTAGAATATCCCAAAGACAACCTTTAGGACTAGTCGCGACAAAAGTGCTAACGGTCATAAGTGACCACAAGATAACACATGAGCTGGTACCTGCTGTGAGCACTAAGTAAATTGATGGTAAAAGACATATGTGGAAAAAAACTGATAACATCATAAGGATTAAATACTGAAACATGATTAAATCACAGATTTGAAACATTTAAAGACATACTGAAAAGATTCCTATACAACTAATAAATCGACCAACTGTCTGAATATCCAAAAAGCCTCTACTATACGACTTTGGAGTAGATGGAAAAAACCCCCAACTAACTCCAACTAAATGGAAATAATGAACTACTGAGATAAACTGAGATAAAACAATCATGTCCACAATAGATAATATTTCACCACAATTGCTGCTGCTGATAAGTTGGATTGTCTAAGCACGGTCAGGAATCTATGTGTTCGAACCTATGATAGAAGACATCATAGCATGAAGAAAAGTATGTTGTTAGTACTTTGAATGTACTGGTATATAAGATAAGGTTAGACTATAATGCAAGGGTCAATTGTGCATGAAATAGTGACTGGAAGAACACCACTAGATAACTAAGTATGCATGCTTGAAGACTGACATACTAATAATGCAAGACCGAGCATATAATATTTCTAAAATTATCTTTAAACTGAATTACTAAAATTTAATAACTAAATAACTGAAAGTATGAATGCTATGGTCAAGCAAACCTGAAAAAAATTCTGCACTGAATACTTGACTGAGATTGAGGGAGGTATTTTTTAACCAATATGCCCCATTCTGATCTCATTGGGGTCTAACAAGTAACCATAGTTGAAAGGGTGTCAGTATCATTCCACGGGCTGTGTGGATCCCCTAAACTAATGTCCTAAAGGACTAATGAGTCGCCCTCATCTGGCAGGTGATCTAATGAGATATGTGTTACCCTCAACCTACAGGTAAACACTTTGTCAACCCTAAACTGGCAGGTTGATATCTCTAACCTACGTTAGCTACTTAGTTCTAGAACTAAGGGACTGCTACTAAAGGTCACACATTCTACTAAAAGGCCAGATACCATCCCTGGGTTTTCTCAGTGCTAAATCCTACTCCCAATTAAATGACACTGATTACTAGGTTGAACTAAGCTATACTGTGCAAACAAATGATCATTATACGAATTGAATGACAGTTCTCATGGTTTATCTGTAATCATTATGAAGATATTGAAATTATGTAAATAACTAAGTATCAAGTGTTCATAACCTTCCAACACTGAATGAAAATAACAATAAGGACATATGAAGCTTTAAAAACCATAATAAAGGATTATTTTTCAAAACCAAACATTTATACATTTCATCAAACACGTGGGAGTCATGAATCTAACCATGGGAATGGGTAAAGTATGTGATTCAAAACGTAGTTACAGTTCTAAAACTATGTATTAGGGATTTAACATGAGGATTTTAATACTCAAATCATATAAGGGTTCAATATATTGAAAACACCTATAACATAACATGTAATCAAAATCAATAACAACTTCATGGAGACAATTCATCATAAACACGTAAAAACTCATAATTTGATATCAAAGGGGATACTTAGACTTCATGGGTGAAAATGATCCATAGATGAACATCACACATACCTCAAATCCTTAAGCTTGTAAGACAAATACAATCTTGAGCTTTTCTTGAAAGTTCTTGGATTGAAAAACATAAATTCTTGGTTTCCTTGGAGAGAAAGGAATAAAATTGATGAAGTTGGGGGATGATTAGGGTTTATTTTTGAGAGAAAATTGGAGAATATGTGCAAATAATTCCCTAACCGACATTTTAATTTGTGTTTTAAGGAATTGGGTCGAAGGGAAAAGACGTTACTGCCCCTTAGGAAATTAAATATGCAACTAGAATGCGGATTGGAAGGGCACCGCGATGCGATAAAGGGCTCATCTCTATACCAAACGCAACGTTCCACTATCGTGGTGAGGTTCTGGAATCAAAATCTAAACAAGACCCAATCCTCGTTTAAAAAATCCAAAAATCCCCGAGACATGCTCCTTACACCTCTGAACATGAATTTACTCAAAAGCTAACATATTGGGGTTGGGATAACTTGTTTAAAAATCCTCGAAGTTAAGAGGCCGAAAATAAGACTAAGTCCCCAACACTTAGTGAAATTTTCAGGTTGTAAGAGTTTTATGCATGCAACTAGGAGCTGAACTAAGCTAAGTATAATATAGGGGATTACAATATCTCCCCCTTAGTAACATTCATCCTCGAATGAGACTGATTATGTTGAGAATACTGAGGAAACTAAAATCACTAACTGAAGATACATAACTTATAACATGATTGCATGACTTAGTCTGAAACATGGTACGTGAAGTGAATATCATGAACTGAACTTATTCTTTGAATACATGCAATGAAATGATAATGGTTATAGGCTGGGATAGAAATAAAAGGGTCATCTTATAAGTAACCATTACCTCAGGCTAGATCTTGTTTCATAAAGAAAAGTTGAGAGGTTTAGTACATAAAAACTCGGGGTATTGCAACATCTCCCCAATGGGATTATTTGTCCCCCGAATGATACTGACTTGGCTGAAATACTAAGGAAAGACTGAGATAATGCATGAGACACTTATGAACTAAATCATGACTGAATACCTTAATATGAGTCATAATTCATGAACTGAACTGAATTCACAATTTACATGGATGCAAACAAACTATCTCTTAGAATGGCAATATTTATGAAACTTCTGATAGTAAGACTGGATAGAAATATTGAAAAAACCATAGGAACATTTTGTCTGACTGCTAAACTAAATTATTGGCTGTATGGATTGAATTATACTGAAATCTTATACTGAATTGGAGTATTTCTTCAACAATCTTTCTAAGAAGTTATAACAACAGTAGGGAGCAAAGAGTTTGGGCATGATCTAAATAAGATATATAAGTAATGACTCTTAATATGGCTATAACTCTGTAACATGGAACATAGGCCTATGAAAGATAAATTGGAATTGCCATGCCTTAGACAATGCAATCGCTACGCTCAAGCTTCGACATACTCTTCAAATACTCCCTCAACAATACATTCCTCTTCAATACCATACTTCACTTGAGGCTACTAGAAATATTCATATGGGCACTAATAACTCTATCTACGGAAGTCTAAGTTGAACTGAATTCTCTACCTATGTTCAAGACTACTCGAATCATCAAAGTGCACCCATAACACTGCAATACTGGTTGGAATCATGAATTTGATACACCCTACATTTTCATAAATTCTCATCTCAAGAATAATTCTTCTTACCACTTCAACAACTAAATTCAACCCCTTACTAGGAATGCATTAATGCATAATGCAACCATCTAATTATATACACTAACATAATGTTCAAGCCTATCATCATAACCACACATGCACATCTAGGAAAAACCCATCAAAGCATCTTTTCCATAATCTCTAATACTTCGATCTTTAACAACTTCCATGAGCTATTATTATGAAAATCACACACAAAATTTCAACTAACCATGACATATATAAAAAAAATGGCTTCAATCTTACTCCACACTTATAGCCTTAGATCAAACAAGCGTACAACAATCTTTCCCCAATATTAAATATTTACACTCTCTTATCTAAACAACTATTCATCACTACTACTGTTTCATAAGGAGAGGTCACTGAAAGGTTACAGCATAAGGAACTAAAGCATAAAGGAATACTATGCATAACTTGGACACTTAACTAAGGCCTGTGAAATTTAGTATCCACCACCTGGATGTATTATAGAGATAAAAACTAAGGATATACATGACATAATTTGAATTTAGCTGATAATTAAGAGAGTAGCATGAGTACTATAACTTAACATACTATAAAGCATGAATACATGAGTCATGAGTTGCATGACCTGATTTTGGAGTTCATAAATTTCATGGAATATGATTTGTACAGCTGAGCAAACTTGAACTCCATATACTAAGAACTAGAAGCATATATGATTCTATGAAAGGTGTGTGAATTTGAACTATAACCAGGGAACTAACATGTAAGGCATGAGTATATATCATGCTTAGTGAAATAAAAATATTAAAATAAGAAGGGGTTGGGCATCATCCACCCTTACTACTATTCTACAACGTACTGGCATCACTACTTGAATCTGAGAGCTTGACTTAGTTACTTGTTCTATCATCTCCCCCTTATCTAGAAGCCATCATTCTAAGCCTATGAGATTTTTTGATAAACTCTAAACTGAATTGTAAACACTTTACTCTAAAGTTTGGAATATGACAATACTCATCAGTAACAAGTTCAACCCGAAAGACTACACTTGAAAGTGCAAAACCCATTGCTAATACTTCCTTCTGAGATAAAACTCTTAACTTTCTATAGCCCAATAGTCATCACATAATAACTTAAACACTGGCTAACTTAGTATCAAGAATTTTAATAGAACTTTCTATTATCTCAATCTTCAAAAATTCAAACTTAGATTCTAACACTTAATATGGATATTCCTAAACTTTTAATGGACCATAATAAATTATTTCATAGCCTACTAATATAACATATCTAAATCACACCCACATCATCATACTTAATTTTAAATCAATATACATAAATTCTTGCATACACTATTTTAAGCCTTCTGTTCACCTATCATACAACTAACCCCATGGATACAAAATCTACTAAATTCAGATAACAATATCCCCACTCTGATACTACTAAACTTCTGGGCTCATTCCTCTAACTCTAGATCATATGCTATCATAGGATTCTAAGAAGTAATCTGAAAACATATCCCTCAGATATCATCTTTCTTACTTTAAGATATGAAATGATCTAACCCCTAATAATGAAGATACTACCCCTCAAATCAATAACTAGTTCACTGGGCAACTAAAAATTGACTAATCTATTTCTATAGTCAATTGTAGCATAGCATGAGTAGAGCCAATCCATATTGAAAACGACATCAAAATCAGTCATATCTAGTTCTACAAGACCTACTAAAGTGGTTTTTTGAGATACTATAACCAGGCAGTTTACCTGTCTAGCTATGATAGACTTAATCACTAGGGTAGATACTGAGAAAGATTCTACTAATATTTATGGACTAACATCAAAGTTGATAGCTATATAACGGTTACAAAAGAAAGTGATGATCCGGGATCTAATAAAACATAAATATGAAGATAAAAAAACCTCTAATGAACTTGTAACCATATTAGGTGAACTTTCCTGATTATTTTTGTACTAGAGTGCACATAATTTATTTTGGTATTAACCACTGGTGGCACTGGAAGTGGCGCCCTACTGAGTCAGTATCTGGATGGAACTTAGGAATGATTGTTCTGACTATGCCAACCCATCTATGGGCATTCTCTAACTCTGTGGCCCGGATTTTTACATTAAAAACACACACCACTAATAGCCCTACGCACCTTTGTTATTCCTACCTCATCGCTCACCGAGCGAATTAGTACAACTACTATTCATGCTACTTTAGGACTTAGAGCTTGGCGCTTTATCCCAATTATCTTTCCCAAAATTTAGTACTGGCGCACTAGATAAAAATAGAGCTGGGGATGAGAATTTTTGATGAAACTGAGAATGGTTGCCACCCTCTAACCTCGGTTGTGAAATGTTAAAGCTAATAGTTTTGGTTGTCTTATTCTCTCTCTCTTTCGTTTGAAGGTTTTGTTCCTTAATATGTTGAGCATAAAATATAAGCCTAGATAGGTGCATATCCTTAATCAACATAGCAATCCTAAACTCCATGATCACACTATTAGCTACACCAAAAACAAACTTACTCATTCTAGAACTATTATTAGCCACCATCAAAGGAGCATACCTCACCAACTAAGTAAACTTAAGTGAGTATTTCTTCACACTAATATTACGTTGCTTTAAATTAATAAAATCCATCACCATATATTCCCTCAACTCTAAATGAAAGAACCTATCTAAGACGGCTGTGGAAAACTCCTCCCTCTCCATAGATCCTGCCTAAACACTCCTATTCTCCTTCAACATCTTATACTTGGTGTGAGCTACATCTTACAACTTGTATTCAGCAAACTTTACACTCACACTCAAAGTGACACCTATGATAAAAGTCATATTTTTAACCATATCGAGAAAATCATATGGATCCTCCTCAGAATTAGATCCTAAAAACTAAAAAAAATTCATTTAGGTGAAGTCCCGAATCCTAGATGCAGCTATATTTGCTACTAGATTAGTTGGAGAAACAACCTAGTGGTTATTTTGAGCATTTAATGAATGAACTATGATAGTGAATGCAGCTCTGAACTCGGCATGAGAGATGTTCTCATTCAAGGGAACTTCCTGAACAGGCGAGGAGAAGGTACGGGCTGGTTCCCATAACTTCTTCTTTTATTCTTTTTGGGAGGCATTTTCTGTAAAAGAATAATGATGGATTAGAAAGAGATTTTAAATAGATCTTATACTTATTCGCATGGCATGAATACTAAAAGAAGTGAAACTTTACCTAAAATGTTTTGTAACCTCTTGTCCATAAATGTGGCACACTTCATTCCCATGCACAAGACTCTACTCAACACAGCTTTTGCACACTTTAGGAAACTATAAACCTTAGGTTCTAATACCAAGTTTTTTCACAACCTAAGGCTACCCCTATTTGCAATAGCGGTGCTTACAATGACAAGTAACAAGTGATCATAAGCTAACCCATGAGCTGGTACCTGGTGTGAGCACTGCATAAACTCATAGTAAAAGACATGCTGAAAACAAGTAATAATTCCATAAGGTTTAAACACTGAAAAATGATTAAATCATAGATCTAAAAGTATAAAGACTTACTAAAAAGACTAACAAATAACTAATAAACCAATTAATTGTCTAAATGTCTGAAAAGCCTCTAACTGACTGATAGTTGAGTTGATGGGACAAACCCCTAACTAAATCTGACTAAATGGATATGCTAAACTATTAAAATAAACTTAGAGAAAACAATCATGTCCTCAATAGATAAGGACTCACTACGACTGCTGTAACTAATAAGCAAAACTATCTAAGTGTGGTGAGGAAACTTGTGTCGGAACCTGTGATATAAGTCATCATAGCGCGAAGTATAATATGCGATTAGTACATGAATGTACTGGTATATGAGATAAAGTTAGGTTATAATACAAGGATTAACTGTGCATAAAATAATGACTGGCAGAAAGCATGAGATAACTGAATATACATGCATGAAAACTGGAATACTGAGAATGAAAGACAAAGTATGTAATATTTTTGAAATAATCTATATATTGAATTAGTGAAATATGATAACTAAATAACTGGAAATCTATATGTTATGGTCAAGGAAACCTGAAATGAATTCTTTACTGAATACTGAACTGATACTATGGGAGATATTATTTAATCGACATGCCCCAATCTAAGCTAATCGGGGTCCAACCTAAAACTGTAGTTGAAAGGGTGTCAGTACCATTCCACAGGTACTAACACGGGCTATGTGGATCCAGTAAACTAATGGCCTAAAGGACTAATCAGTCACTCTCATCTTGTAGGTGCTCTAATAAGATATGTGTTACCCTTAACTAATAGGTAAAAACTTTATCAACCCTCAACTGACAGGTTGATATCTTTAACATAGGCTGGCTACATAGTTCTGGAACTAAGGGACTACTACTAAAGGTCACATCCTCTACTGGCCGGTGAGCCCCCATCCCTAGGTTCGCTCACTGCTAAATCTTCCTCCTACTAAATGATACTTATTACTGGGCTAAACTAAGCTTAACTGAGCAATCAACTGATCATGCTACTAACTAAATGATAATGCTCAAGGTTTATCAAAAATCATTCTAAAGATCTAAAATTATGTAGAAAGCAAAGTATCAGGTATTCATAACCCTCCACCACTAAATGGAAATAATAATAAGGACATATGAAGCTTTAAAGACCATAATAAAGGATCATTGCCCAAAACCTAACATTTAGACATTTCAAAAAATACATGGGAGTCATGAATTTAAGTATGAGAATGGCTAAATCATTTTATTAAAAACATAGTTACAATACTAAAACCATGTATTAGGGATTTAACAGGAGTATTTGCATACTTAAATCATATAAGGGTTTATTCTATTGAATAACTCTATATAAATTGTAATAAAAATCAATAACAACTTCATGGAAACCGCTCATCATAAATATATAAAAACACATAATTTGACAGCAAAGGGGATTCTTGGACTCCATGGGTCAAAAGGATCCATGGATGAATATTACACATACCTTAAACCCTTGAGATTGAAAGAGAAAAACAATCTTAATAAATTTATTGAAAGTTCTTGGATTGGAAAACTTGAATTCTTGGTTTCCTTGGAGAAAAAGGAATGAAACTAATAAACTTGAGGGATCATTAGGGTTTGTTTATGAGAGGAAATTGGAGAATATGGGAAAATAATGCCCTAACCAATATTTTAATTCATGTTTTTACGAATTGGGTCAATAGGACTAGACATAACTGCCCCTTAAGAAATTAAATTCGTAATTAGAATGCAGATTGGATGGCCACCATGATGTGATAAAAGGCTTATCGCTATACCCGCGGTGACGCTCCACTATTGCGGTGATATTCTGGAATTAAAATCCAAAAATGACTCAATCCTCATCCGAAAAATCTAAAACTTTATTGAGACATACTCCTTACACCCCTAAACATAAATTAACTCAAAACCCAATATCTCAGGATTGGGAAGACTCATTTTAAAATTCCCAAAGTTAAAATGCCAAAAATAAGACTAAGTTCCAACACTTAGTGAAATTTTAAAGCTTTAATCCTCTTATGCATGCAACTACAAGATAAAATTAGCTAAGTATTGTATGGGGTATTACCCATTATAAGTTTTATGTGATGTTTTTGGGTTTACAAATGCCCTAACCATATTTATGTATGTGATGAACCATATGTTCAGGACTTATATAGATTCTATCATAATTGTGTTCATTAATGACATCATTGTGCTTTTAAGGAGTAGCAAGGAGCATATGCAACATTTTAGAATTATGCTCCAAACTTGAGAGATCCTATGCTTTTTACCAAATTTTCTAAGTATGAGTTTTGTCTTGAGAAGGTGATATTTCTTAGTCATGTGAGCTGTAAGAATGGGATTATGGTAGATCTAGTAAATATTGAGGCTATTTAGTTATAGTTGGCCCTGGCCTACATTGCCTTTTGAGGTCCATAGCCTAATTGCTTTGGCCAGTTATTATAGGTGGTTCATTTATAGTTTTTTTTACTATTGTTGTGCCGATGACTAGGTTAACTCAAAAGTAGGTTCCTTTTAAATGGTCCAAGGAGTGTGAATTAAGCTTTTGAAAGATTACGTGATTTTTCACTTTAGCTTCTATCTTGTCTCTTTCTTTAAAGGTGAGGAATACACCATGTATTTTGATGCTTCTAGTATTGCTTTAGGTTTTTGTATTGATGCATTATGACTGATTTATTTCCTATGCAACGAGGTAGCAGAAGGTGCACGAGCGCAACTACCCTACTCATGGTTTAGAGTTTGTGATGGAATTTTTCATGCTTAAGATTAGGAGGTGTTATCTTTATGGTGTGCATTGCAAGATCTTCAAATATAATCAGATTCTTCAGCATCTTATGACATAGAGAAAGCTTAATTCTAGGCAGAGTATATAGATGGAGTTGCTTAAGAATTATGACACCTGTATCTTGTATCATTTGAGAAAGGTGAATGTGGTAGATGACACCCTAAGTCAAAAGAATGTGAGTATGGGTAGCTTGGCTTGTGATTAAGTTTACCAGAGACTGTTGGTATGGGGCATTTTAGTCCTTAGCCAACTTAATGGTATGACTTGATATTTCAGACCCTAGGAGGATTCTTTCTAGTTTTGAGGCGAGGTCATTTCTATTTGAGCAGATTCGGCTCCTTACTTTGAGCATAAAAGGATTTTTATCATCTATGATCTGGTGTTGAATCATGATTCTAAGAGGGCTACCATAGATTCTGAGGGTGTCTTGGGATTTGATAGACTCATCTGTGTTTTGAGGGTTGATAACTTGATTTAGTCTATTTCGTGTGAGAGTCATAACTTTACATATTTTATTCACCTGAGTACAACCAAGATGTATAGTGATTTGAGACATAATTATTGTGAAGTGCTTAAAGAGAGATATGATAGATTTTGTAGCTCATTTCCTCTGTTGTCAGCAGGTGAAGGAAGAATATTAGAAACTTGGTGACTTGATTCAGAGGTTTCTCATTCTCAAATAAAAGTGGGAGTGAATTACCATATACTTGTGAGTAGATTGCCTCACACTTCCCATAGTTCTAAAGGTATTTTGGTCATTGTGGATAAGTTTACCAATTTGGTATATTTCATTCCAATTCAGATGTCCTTCAGTGCTGAGAGGATGGCCCATATCTATATTAATTAGATAGTGGTGTGCCTATATCCATAATTTCAAACTAGGGTTCAATGTTTACTTCTATCCTTTAGAGAGCTTTTTAGCAGGAGTTGGGCTTTCATGTGGATCTTAGTACTACCTTTTATCCTCAGATTGATGGGCAATTAGGGTAGACTATTTAGGCTTTTGAGGATATTCTCCAAGCATGTGTCATGAATTTTGGAGGTTAGTGGGAGAAACACTTACCTTTGACAGAGTTTTCATTTAATAATAGCTACCATTTAAGTATTGAGATGGCACCTTTTTAGGGTTTTTATGGTAGGTCATGCTATTCTATGATTGGATGATTTGAGACTTTCAAGATTAGACCCTGTGGTACTAACTTGATTTAGGAGTTGTTTGATAGAGTAAGGGTGATTCAGGATAGGTTTAGGGCAGCTTAGAGTAAGCAGAAGGCTTGTGTAGACCATAGACTTTGTGCAGTGAGATTTAGGGTTGGTGATCAAGTATTCCTTGGTGTATTACCCATGAAGGGTGTGATAAGGTTTGGGAGGAAAGGAAAGCTTAGCCCCAAATATTTTGGACACTTTAAGATTCTTCGTATAATGGTGAGGTAGCTTATGAGTTAGCCGTACCCAAATATTCTACTATTTTCCATCTAATTTTCCATGTTTCTATGTTGCAACAATACATTCTTGACCTATCTCATGTAGTTTTATGGGACTCAATTTAGTTTGATGAGCGATTGACCTTCATGGAGGAGTCTGTGCTCATATTGGCTAGTGATGTTAGGCGGTTGTGCACTAGAGAGATTCGAGTAGTTAAGGTTCAGTGGAGGCACCGCCCAGTATAGGAGGCTACTAAGTAGATAGAGAGTGAGTTGTAGGCCCAATATCCTCACATGTTCTAGGCTTCAGGTATATCCTAATCCTTTACTTTGATGAACAAAAGCTCTTTTACAAGTAGGTGTGAAATGACCCTATATCCCATTTCTATATTTTCCCCCATTTTCACCATTTAGAGCTTTCCTATAGCTACCCCAAGTTATTTATGTCTTGCTGGAACTGATAGTTTAGTTATCGGGAAGTTTATTTATTTCTTATATATAATTTCCTATTTTGAAGTTTTTGCTAGTTCAAATTGGCTACTGGGCAAAAACTTTAGCTAAAAGACCTTGTATGCTAGTTCTGAGTATTCCAATATCTCTAAAAAATCAATTTTACAATAGGTGGAGCCTTGGTTTAGGTCATGAGGCTTCTAAACTCATTTCAGGCTATTTGGCTGAAATTTAAGAAAAATGGCACAGGGATGTGGGAACCACTTTTTATCAAAAATACTCAGAATGGAAACTTTGACAGCGCCATTGAGTCTAGAATATCGAATTTTATAGGGTAGCATAGGATGATTGTGTATACAAGATTTTTTATGAATCCCGAGGGGTAGGCAAAGACTTTGAAATATTTAGAGTTTCAGCTGGTGTTGGTGCATCGCTTAAGCGCCCATTTGACCACTTAAGCAAAGGGACTATTAAAGCATCTTGTCTATTGCTTAAGCATCTAGGTTAGCCTAGGGGAGGTTCTCTTATCGAAACCCCTACTTCTTAAGCTATAGTCATTAAAGCGGCAAAGGACTTCTTAAGCGGTTCCTGTGCAGGCACCTAGATGTCACTTTAGTGATAATAGGTTGCTTAAGTGGCCCAATGTCTGCTTAAGCAACATCAGAGTACCTAGGAAGGGTATAAATACCCCAATTAGCCATATTTTCCCTATTTTCATCCATTCTCAAGAATATTGAACACTAAAAAGTGAGAAAATATAGGAGAATCATTTGTGGGTTATTTTGGAGCTTCGGTAAAGTTAGTTTATGCATTTCTTTATTGAATTTATGGTAAGCATTCATCAATTTCGTGGTTTAATTCTCCATCTTCTTTTAAAATCCCTAAATCTTGGTGGCTTGATTGTAGAACCATTAGGGCTCAAAATTTACCCATTTTTAAGGTAAATGTTCCTTGAGCACATTGGTACTTTTTGTTGGTTTTGAAAGTGAGATTCCATAAAAGGGCCCCACATGGTGTTTGTATGTAATTATGGACTCAGAGCATAGTAGTGCTATATGGGTATCCTTGTTCTAGTTTTGATGAGTAGATTTTCATTTTGATAGCGTGGCATCTTGAGAAAGCTCCTTGGAAAGGGAAATCAATGATTTACCAGATTATTTGTGATTTTGTCAGCATTCAAGGTGGCTAGTTTGACCTTTCACTGCTGGAAAAAGGGGCTACAGCGATGGTTCTCATACCATCCTCATAGACACCACAACCATCCCTATGGATATATCACGATGGTTTCCACACCCGATACAACTGAAGGCATTATATTAGATCAAATGTAATGGTTTATTGGGATAGTTACAAAAGTCGTCGCTATGTCTAGACCTTTATCAATGGTTATTATATTGACTATATAGCAACAGTTAGAATGTTATTCGGTTGGTTCCAAACCATCCCTATATACATGTTAAAATATGATGCTGCAATAGTTATTAGTCTATTGAGATAACTGTTAATCGTCCATATATATATATGCTAATGCAATGGCTTTTGATATGTTGGGACGGCGTTAATAATGGGATAGTTTTATATGGTATTGCGATGGTTGTATATATATACTATTGGGATGGTTATACATGCTATTGTGACGTTTCTAAACCATCCGAAAAACTTTTTAAGAAGGTTATTTTACAAGCTATTGCAACAGTTAAACATGAGCTATAGCAACGGTTAATTTTAAGCTATTGGGATAGTTATTTTAGGTTTATAGGACAATTATTTTAGGCAATTAGGAAAATTATTACGATTAAAATATTCAACATTAACATATTATGCTATTGCAATGTTTTTATAAAGCTACCGTAACACATAAAATATACATATATATTAATCATCAAGAGTATTAGTAATTATTAATTCCCAAAATGTCAACCAATAAGAAACCAAATATTTTTTTGACCATTCAAAAAAACCAAAACATACACAAATTTTGAATGTTAAAAAATAAAAGATGTTTGAAACTACTCGGTATAATTTTCCGACAACAAGTGTAACATGAAGCCAATGTTATCGATCTCTTAGGCCAGGTCTAGTTAATCAATTTTGTTCCTGCCATTGTTTATGCCATGATGACATACACCAATAAGAAAAAAAAAATTAAAGTCGAGCATCAAACTACACAAAAGAAACATACCCAATATTGAGATCAAGCACCCCCAGTATATACCCGAACCAAAGTTTGAAAAGATTAAGAATACTAACTTCTAACTTCTAACTCAAGAAAATGCAAATTTTACACTTTGCAGAACCAACATCTCATCAAATAAATTCACCATGTTATTCACCCCTCAAATATTCCAAATGGCAACTTCAAGGACAGAGATTAAGATTATGTTTCAAAGAAATAGCAGAAAATAGTCCAAATCTTCCTTAGTATTTATGGTTGTAGACAGTTGGTTGCGCTAAGGTGAAACTTTGACCAAATTTGTGCACACATCCAAATCCATGGATCCTAACTAAACTATTAAATATATGTATGTATGGGTTCACAAGTTAGGATTATAATGTCAAGAAGATGATATTCCTTCTTCCAATTTTCAGACAAATTATCTCACATTCCAAGCAGATTCTATTCGGTTATATACTCTAGTCAATGCATGTGGTGTACTACAATTGAACTATAAAGGTGGGCATTGCTGGTTTTAGTCACCATCTTATTTTCCAATAACTTCCCTCATTTCATCCATCATGACTGCGGCAGCCAGAACATTTGGTCTCCAAACTAGTACACTATGAACTAGGGAAAAAAACTAGGTTGATTACATTTACAAGTTTTCTTCCATAAGATTTTTAGAACCAGGATCAGTTTTCCAATATGCACATATTTCTTTTGGATGATGTTTGTTATGGTTAATCATTATTTTTATGTATAACTTATTGAAACAATAGAGGATGTATCAACCAATATCTGTTACTATCTTAGGAGATGATGAACTGAATCAAATAATATTTTATAAGTGGTACAGTAAGCAGTAGATTAGTATCTATCAGGTGGAGCAGCTCATTGTATTTACCACTTGGGTTAAAGTTGACACGTATAGCACCATAATAACTGAATGGCAATAAGGTATTGGAGAAACTTCATAATATAGTTTGTTTATTTGTGATAAGTGTGTGAGAATGTTTCAATTGGATAAGGTTAACATTTGATAATAACTATAGATGACCACTCAAAGCGACCAACTTAGAAGAATCAGGCTATAAACTTAAGTAAATGTAAGAGCTGACAATCATTAGTAGGGGGGATAGGAAAACAGGACAACAAGATAGGCGATGAGTTAGGGATGCAAAAATACTAGGAAACAACTAATAATAAATAAGCAGGAATAGAAATAAAAGAGGAGAATAACCTGAAGATAGCAGAACTAAAGGAGTAAGGAGATATATGAGAGGTATGCATGAGAATGAGCATAGGGAAGTGGAAGAGTAAAGAGTATCACCCAACTCATGAAGATCCCATATAACTAGGTAGCATTGTAAACCATCATAAGCATGATAAAGTTTTATTAACTACCTTCAGCAATTTATAACATACATTGCTAATATTAATAGTACACCACCAAAATGTACAAGAATTTTTTTTTCATGTGTATGGATATGCTCAAAACAAACATCCAAAACAATTTAGCATGATATATTGTGCAAGTACTTAGAAATCTAGAATTTTTAGGTAAAGTCATGAGGTCTAAAATATATATTTTTTTGGCAGATACATATAGAGTTGAACCTCAAATTATTGGGATATATGGAGGATTTTGATTTAATAATCCTCATAGAAATGACAATATAGACAAATATTGTTTCTTGGTTAGCTTAGGAACCTTGAACTACAACAAAATGTTATCTCTTCAGACCGTACTTAGCAAATTGAATTGTCCTATAGGACCAGGTCTGTGTTGCCTATTCAATTTTTATGTGTTTTGTTACAAGCTGCAGCCCGCACACTGCAGTGGCGGTTGCAACTCAATATTGCTCTAAATGACCTTTGGCTAAGCAAAGTAGAATGCAATAACTCATGAAAATTTTAGAACAAAGCTTACGATAGGGATCTACAGACTGCATAGTAGTTTTAGTCCCAACATTAACAACAACAACAATATTAGCCACTAAATAAACTAGAGTGCAATTCAGAATTTCAAACAATAACCTTGACATTTTTTTTACTGTTTCTCCCTGTAGCTGTAAGTGTAGAGGTAGATTTTCTTTGGGAAGGAATGCAAAATTCCTCTAGTATCGTAGGATCGATTAATCCTGCATTCTGAAGTTGAGAAATTACATCTGCAATAATTTCTTGTTGAATAGTTCTTTTTTTGCAATACCACGTTCACTTCTAAGCTAGAAATCAAACCTTCATTCCTATGAATGTAAACTATAGTCCTGTGATTCATACTTAAATCTATGTTTCAGGATCATTAACCTAGTGTGAAGAAAGATTATGAGATGGGAAAGATATTCATAAGTTTCACTTAGAGCAAAGTGAGCTAAGAGCCCTTCATTAAGACAATTTTTGGTATTTGATTTCATAAAGGTGATCTTTGAATGAGTATAACTTTATAAATATGTGGAATTTGGAAGATTTAAACACACCGATTTGTAGATAATCTAATTAGCTTTCCAACAATTCCAATTTTTTCTTTATCTAACACCCAAGCGAAGAGTTGTGGCTTTGAAAAAGGGTGTACGTCGCCTAACAAATATAAACATTCACTAGAAAGGGTTTGACATAGGGTTTCTGATGCAAATCTTAAAGTTTGTGATAGGGTGTGAAACACAATCCTTAAAGTTAGCCATATCTTGTGTGATGCAACCCCATGGCACAACAACCTAAACATTTTATTTTTAAGTTATTCTGAGGTAAACTAAGTCATTTGACACTTTTTAAACGTCTCTAAATATAACTACTTTAGATTTATAGATCCTAAAAATGTTTTAACCATAATAAAATCTTTAGTTTATCATCTAAAACACAAGAGAATAAAAACAACAAGGGTTTACACAATCAAGCTCAAAGGTTCAATCTTTCTGCATTTTCCTCACCGTTAAGGTATGTTGAATGTTCATCTATAGTCCATTTACACAATAGAGTCCAAGAACCTAATTTTAAATTCAAAGTGATGATATTTACATGTTATTATGATTTTAGTAATGAATTACATTGATTTTTTATTTATACCATGCTTTACACGTGATTATTGTTGTTATTTTATCCCACACATTTATATGATATTGTTCGCTAATTTAAGCCTTAATTGGTGATGTTAGTATTGAAATCATGTAGTTACTATAATTTTTAAAACTATTCCCGTGGTTAGCTTAAACCATTAATTGCAAGTGTTTGATGAAATGCCTATAAGAATGAGTTTTGAATAAAACTTACATATCATGCCCTCAAAGTTTTAGTACTATTTTCCTATTATTGCTATCGAGTCCTGGGGGTTTAAATACCCAAAATATAGCATCATACCTAGTTTTCAGTATTTATAGGATTGTTACAGAATAGTTACAAGCGCTATCATTTCATTCAATATTTTAAAGAGTTAAACATAGTTTAGTCCAGTGTTTCGTGTCTTTCAATTGGGAATATGATTTAACACCGAGTGAATATAGGGATGACAGCTCCCCTATCAGTTTGGCAGAGTTATTAGTAGTATTCCCTGTATTACAGAACTACATAGATAACATAGGATATAAGGAGTCACCCATCAGTTAGGCTTGACTACCTCTAAGGGGTTATCAACCAGTTTAGGCTTGACACTCTTAGTCCTTTGGGACAACACTTTAGTTGATCCAAATATCTATTGTTAGTACCCGTGGCATGGCAATAACACTATTTCAAATGGGGCTAAGGTCGAACCCTAATCAGTTTAGGAAGGGGAATATCGATTATATAATACCTCCCAAGTCTCTATCCATAATTACTCTCATAAATAAGTTTTAGTTTTGTATTGACCATAGCATGTAGTTATCAGTTATGCAGTTATCCAATTTCAGTATTTTAGTTTATAGACTATTTCAAAATATGTTTTAATCTTGGTTATGCATTCTCAGTCCTTATTATTTTCAGGCATTCTTATGAAGTATCTTATGTTGTACATTTAGTAAATTATTAGTCACATACATGAACTCATGTATATAAGCCTAACCTCATTTAGCATTCCAGTACATTCAAAGTACTAATTGCATACTCGTTTCTTTGTCTATGGTGTCTTATATCATAGGTTCGGATGCTCAAATTTCTGATCATACTTAGACTTTCCTGTGCATTAGGAGCAACAACCATGGTGAGTCCTCATCCTCTGAGGATGAGTTATCATATATTTAGTTATGTCAATAGTTCAATTATTTATTCAGTTGGAGATTATTGAGGGCTTGTCTCATCAACCCCACAATCAGATAGTTTAGAGGATTTTAGACCAGTACAGACAGTTGGTCAGTTTTTAGTAGTTATTCTAAGTTGATTTAACAATATTGACAATATTTTTTAGATGTATTAAAATCATGTTTTAGTATTTATTTTTAGATGTTAAAACCATATGGCATTTTTTAGCTAATTTCCATATATGTTTTTATTATTTTATTAGTGTTCACATCGGGTACCAGCTCATGTGTTAGTTTTTTGTCTTAAGAGGTTGTAAGCACCATGTGGCGTCAGGGTATACTCTTAAGGCATTACATATATGATATCATAGAGTAAGGTTTTAAAGTGTCATAGGAAGTTAGAAAGTTGCATTGAGTAGAGTGCATGGGTGTGAAGCATGGCACACTTTTGGACAAAAGGCTACAAATGATTTTAGGAAAACTTTCCCTTCTTTTAATGTTCATGTCTTGCAAATGAGTGTGACATCAATTTAAACTCTCTTTCTAATGCATCCTTTATTCCATTACAGACCATGTATCCTAAACAAATCCCAAATAAGGAACGAGAATCAGCCTGCACCTCCGCCTATTTAAGAAGATCCCCTGAATAAGCATGTCTTTTATACTGAATTAAGAGTCACCTCCACTACCTTTACATACTCAGTAGTAGCTCAGAATGATCAGAAGGCTATTATCATATCTAGAATTATGGTTTATGCTTAACAAATTGATAGAGAAAAGTATAGGGAGAAGGGGAGAGAAAGTACGAGGGCCAGAACAAGTAATTTTAAGCCAAGGTTAGGGGGTAGTAACCGCTCCTAATTCTCTGCCTTCAGCCAGTTCTCCGATGCCTAATTTTAAGAATCACGATCAAAATAGAACACCAATCTCTAAGTCACAGGGTAGTGGGAAAGGTGTTCATACTAATTTGCTTTGCAGAAAATATGGTAAGAATTATAAGGGTATGTGTAGTGCGGGGAGTAATGTGTGTTTGAGATATGGTGAGTTAGGCCACAAAGTCAAAAAATATCCGAAGGCTAGTTCTGTACAACCAGTGGTTAATATTAGAATAGACTTTATGCACTCTAGTCCTGACATAATAAGAAAATTTTTCCTAATATAGTTATGAATATGTTTCAGGCCTTTCATATTTGTGTGTATGTTTTACTAGACCCCGAAACATCACTTTCTCTTGTAACCCCCTATATAGATGCCAACTTAGGTGTGACACCCCAACTATTAGCAAAGCCCTTCTTAATGTCTACCTTAGTGGGTAAATCTATCATTGCCATTACCAGGAGGGTATATAGAAATTGCCCAATTACAATATCCCAGTAAACTACTTCAGTTGATTTTAGAAATAGAGTGATTCAATTTTAGTTTCCCAATGAACCAGTCAGTGAATTACGGGGTAGTACCTCAATGCTTAGAAGTCATAAGTATGTTTAGATTCCTTCTCAGAATCCGATGATGGCATATGATTTAGAATAGAAGGATGAAACTAGGGGTTTAGCAGTAGTAGTAAAGTTAGGATAATGTTATCTTAATTTGAGCAGATCATATATTTCACGGGGCTAGTTGTCTTAAAGGTGAATCACTAGGCTAGAACCAATGTATGCAAGAATTTAAGTTCGTTGATTTGAAGGTATATGTTGTTGGTGTAGTGGTAATTCCCATGGTGTAGGGAAAATATAAGTTTAAAGAACTGATAATTATAGTCTATGATGAAAGTAGTATGGTTTCATTGAAGGTTTAGGAATATTCATGTTAGGTGTTAGTATCTAAGTTTGATTCTTTGAGGATTGAGCTAATAGAATGGACAGTTATGAATTTTAAGTTAGGAAGTGTTTAAGTTGTTATATAATGATTATTTGGGGCTATAAATAGCCAAGAGTTGTATCTCAGAAAGAAGTACTTGCAGTGGGCTTTACTTTATCAGGTGTAGTCTTTCAGGTGAGCTTATGATTTATGAATATTATTATATCCTAGATTCTATAGTAAAGTGGTGGCAGTTTAGTTTAGAGATGTTGAATAAGTAGTTCCCAGACCTAGAATGATGGCTTTAAGCTAAGGATGAGATGATAGAACAAGTAACCAAGTCAGGGTCCTAGATCATAGTAATGATGTCAGTATGTGTAGAAAAATTTAGGAGAGGATGATACCCAACCCATTCTTATCTCAGTGCAAGGTTTCTCCGCTATCACGATATCTGCTCATGCCTTACATGTCAGTTTCATAATCACAGTTCATGTTCATGCACATCATAAAAAATTATGGATGCTTCCAGTCCCTAGTATAAGGAGTTCCAGTTTGCCCAATAGTAAGAACCATGGTCCATGACTTTAGAAACTCCATACTTAGGTCATACATCTTATGACTCATGTACTGATATTTTACAATATGCTTAGTTCCTATTACTCTTGCTACACTCTTAATGATTAGTGGAATTAAGATTTTTATCATATAAGTCCCCAGTTTAGATCTCTTTGAGGAATTCATGTCATTAATAATCTATTCCCCAGGCCCCAGTTAATTGTCAAGGTTATACGTAGTATCCCTTCATGTCCCAGGTCCCCATGCTCTAACCTTTTAGTGGCCCCCTTATAAAAGGATAATGATGATGAATAATTTGTTTAGATGTGAGAGAGTAAATATTCATGTTAAGGAAAGATTTGAAGACTTATTAAGACAATTCTTTTTGTACATGTCAAGGTTAGTTAAAAATTTCATATGTGCTTTCTTTGGGATAGCGCCTGAAGTTTATTTTTAAAGGCATTAGATAATATGAGGAAGATAACTTTGTGAGTGTTTTCTTAGAAAGGCATATATGGTTAAGAAAATAGGCTCAAACATCATGTTTGTAAGTATGTGGATAAATGCATTAGACGTTAGTGAATTCCTAGTAAGAGATTGAATGTAGTTGTTGAAGTGGTAACAAGAATTATTCATGAAGTTAGAAGTTGCAAAAATGCAGGGTGCATTGAATTCATGACTCAAACAAGTATTACAGTGTTAGGTGTACATTTTGTAGATTTGGGTAGGCTTAAACATAGTGAGGGAATTATGTTTAGCTCAGATTTCAGCTGGTAGAGCTATTAGTGCTCATGAGAATATATTTAGTAGTCTCAAGTGAAATGCGGTAGTAAAGTGAAATGTATAGTTGAGGGAGTATTCGAGGAGTATGTCTAAGCTCGAAGGTCGCAGCTGCATTGTTTGAGGCTTAGCAATATAGCCTAGCTTATGTTCCGTAGGCGTATATTCCATGTCAAGGAACATTATTAGAACTTCTCAGAAATAGCATTGAAAAAAATGCTTTAGTTGAGCGTAGCCAGTCTAGGAGGTAATCTGTTCCCATCTATGTGAACTACGAATTCCGCTTAGTTCATACTTAAGACATCAGTTTCAGATTTTAGATATTCGGTCATGATTCAATTTTTAAGTGTGTCGTGCATCATTTGAGTCTCTCCTCAGTATTTCAGCCACGACAATATCTTTTGGGTGACATAATATCCCAAGGAGGAGATGCAATATAATCCCTCGAGCTTTTATATCCTAAACCTTCCATCATATCTTTATGTAACAAGATCCATCTTGAAGTGATGGGTATCCATCAGTTGACTCTCTCATTCAAATCTCAGCCTTATAACCATTCTCATATCATGGCATGTATCCAAGAAAATTTGTTTAGTTCATGATGTAAAATTCATGTATCATGTTTCAGACCTAGCTAAGTTCTCATGGTCCCATTCATGCACATTCAGTATATGATCTCATATTCTTAAGTATTCTCAGCATAACCAACCTCATTTGAGGACAAATATGCCCAAAGGGGAGATATAATAATACCCCGTAAACTTCTAAGCTATAAATCGGGCCATCATTCCTATGATATTAAAATTTAGTCCCGCGATTCATACATGGATCTGTGTTTCAGTATCATTAACCTAGGGTGAAGAAAGATTATGAGGTGGGAAAGATAATTATAAGTGTCTCTTAGAGCAAAGTGAGTTAAGAGCCCTTGATTCAGCTAATTTTTAGTGTTTGATTTCACAAGGGTCATCTTTGAACAAGTATAACTTTATATATATGTTGAATTAGTCCGATTAAAACCATCAATTTTTAGATAATCGAATTAGCTTTCCAACAATACCAATTTTTATTTAATCTGACACCCGAGCAAAATGTTATGGCTTTGCAAAGGGATATGTGTTGCCTAACAATTGCAAACGTTCACTAAAAAGGGATTCCCATAGGGTGTGCGAAGAAAACGTTAATTTTTTCCATAAGGTGTACGATGCACACCTTAAAGTTTGCCATATCTTGTGCGACGCAAACCCTATGGCCCAACTACCTAGATATTTTTATCTTGAGTTATTCACAAGGAAACTAAGTCATTTGACACCTCTTAAACATCCCTAAGCATAACTACTCAAAATTTATAGATCCTAAACACATTTAAACGCTAATAACATCATCAGTTTATCATCTAAAATATAAAAGAAGAAACACAACTAGGCTTTGCACAATCAAGCTCAAAGGTTCAATCTTTCTGCAATTTCTCCGTCGTTGAGGTATGTTAAATGTTCATCTATGGGCCCTTTCCACCCAGGGAGTCCAAGAACCCTATTTCAAATTCAAAGCAATGATTTTTACTTATTATGATTTGAACCATGAATTCTAATGAATTTTGATTTACACCATGTTTTACACGTAATTCTTGTTGTTATTGAATCCCACACGTTTGAATGGTGTTGTTCGCTAATTTAAGCCTTAATTGGGGATGCTAGTATTGAAATTATGCTGTTACTAAATGTTTTATAAATATTCCCATGCTTAGTTTAAACCATAAATTGCAAGTGTTTGATGAAATTCCTAGAAGAATGAGTTCTGAATAAATGTTTACATATCATGCCCTCAAAGTTTTAGTATTATTTTGCTATTATTGCTATTGAGTCCTGGGGGTTTGAATTCCCTAAATCTTGTTTCTTACCTATTTTTCAGTATCTATAGGATGGTTACAGAATAGTTATAAGACCTATCATTTTAGTTAGTATTTTAAAAAGTTAAACATAGTTCAGTCTAGTGTTCGGTGTCTTTAAGTTAAGAGTAGGATTTAGCATCGGGAGAATGCATGGATGGTGGATCCTCCGTCATTTAGGCAGAGTAATTAGTAGCATTCCTTGTATTCTAGAACTATGTAGTGAGTGTAGGATACAATTATTCACCTATCTGTTAGTCTTGACTACCTCTCAAGGGTCACCCTTCAATTTAGGCTTGACACCCTTAGTTCTTCGGGACAAATTTTAGTGGATCCATATAGCCATTGTTAGTACCCGTGGAACAGTACTAACACCCTTTTAACTGGGTTACAGGTTGAACCCCAATCAATTTAGGGTGGGGCATATCGGCTTGATGATACCTCCTATAGTCTCTATCCATAATTAAGCTCAGAAGTCAGTTTTAGGTTTGCATTGACCATAGAATATTGTTTTCAGTTATGTGGTTATTAGATTTCAGTATTTTAGTTTATAGACTATTTTAGAATATGTGTTAATCTTGGTCATGTATTCTAAGTCTTTACTATTTCAGGTTCACTATACCTTCATTGTCATCGCTCGCTACAAAAGCTGGGTCAAACACAGGCTGCTGTGGTTGTCTTTCCTTCAACTTTGCTATATCAGCTCCGCTTGCTTCAATTCGGCCATAAGTTTGGAAAGATCAGGGAGAGAGAGTGCATCTAGCATTTTGTTAATATGGTGCTCCATGCTCTCTATCCTAGCTTGAATGGTTTGAAATGGACGGAGGGCCTCAGCTATAATTTCATCAACAATGGGGTTGAAGTCTGTACTACTTATATAGCCCTCTCTGAAACCTCTTTTACGTCTTCACCGAATTAGCAAAATTTTCCTACGTGAACATACATTCAGCAAAATTTGCTCCACACATAGACTGTTTAGAACCTGACCCTGCAGATGTATTTGGAGGCACATACTCGGGTGGCACATAAGTGGTGATAGGAAGAGGCATACCTACAGGAATTTTGGTAGCATCGGGAGTTGGTTCAGATTGAGTCTTGTAAGCAGAGGGCTTGGTTACACACATCTTGAACTTTGAGTAATCTTCTGACTTCTCAATGTCCTGTTTATGTGTAGCCGGGATTTCATTATCAACTCCACAAATTAGAAGAACACCTGCCTATTTGCATAAATAAGTGATTAAAAGCAGGGGAATGGCAATGCGTTGGTTGTCTTATATGCTTTTACTAATATCTCATCTGCAATAATCTAGTCGAAGTCAACTGGCAGACCCAAAACCAGGCTTGCCACCAATATAGCTCTATGTTTATCTAAATTTCTGCCACCTTTTGTTGGTATCAGCCTTAAGCAAACAACTGCCCACTAGAGCTTCACTTTGAAGGTAATGGAATACTTTGTAATACGCTACCATGGATTTGCCAACCAAGAGAGGTTTCCATCATCAGTCAATAATGAAGCCACCCAAGGCCTCTGAGTAGATGCAGTCCTCAACCTAAACTCAAAATTGTATATAGCAATTGGAGCCTCGTCTTGTAGACCGAACATCATCCTATTAATTGTTTGGGCTAAAATATAGATAGTCACTCCTCAAACAGGCACAAAATCCCTATTTGGCAAATTGACAACTGATGACACCTTTAGACGGTCGTTTTGTATTAACACAAGATAATTGGCAAAAAAATCTCTTACCCAATTTGGTTGGTACACTCCTAGTGGTCTGCTCATCTATGATAGCTCATACTTATTGAAACGGCGTTCCAACTTAGGGTATTCATGCACCTCCGTTGTCGTAATCTAGTGTTCTTCCATGAATGGCCTTTTTATCCCTCTTACTGTAGGCATCAATCCATCATAGAATTTATCTCTTACTCCATCTATCTATCATCTAATTACTTCTTGAACCTGAGGATCCATATGTTTGATTATGTTAACATCCTCGGGTTCACTCTTCACCTCAGTCGCCTCTATTTGCTCTCCCACGTCAACAACCTTAGTTTTACCTTCAACAGGCCGGGGTTGATTTGTAACAACCATTTTATCATCCAGGCTCGAGATAGTACTACTTGTACTTCTGTCACTCTCCTCTTCAGATTGGGAGAGACAGAGAGTTTCCCTTTCATATTATCTGGTGTTGTAAACAGGTACTGGTTCGCCTCTACCCTTTTGAGATCTTCCTCCTCTACCTAGTAGAAGTTTAGGAACCATAACACCTGGAGAAGAAGTAAGAAATGAGTACACAGCACAAAATAGGACAAAATAGTGAAAAGTTTGGGTTAAAGGCCAGACTGGTGGTCCGTTACGTAATTGGTAGTTCACCAGCTGGACCGTCAGGTCTTATGCAGAAGGCCTGGAATTTCAGGGTCTTGAGATGGTCCATTTGGTGGTTCGTCGAGACAGCGACGGTATACCACTTGGGCCATCACATCTTATCTAGTGGGTGTCACTTCTAGAGTCGTTGCGATGGTTACTTTGGGGTCCATCACAAAAGTAATGGTAAGCCACTTTGACAGTCACCGTCCCTTGTTCATCTTCAATTTTCAATTTGACATTTTGTCGTTCATTTAGCATACAACCCTAATTTTTAAGTAATAATTGACACCCACTTCACATTTATATACATTATTTTTAATTTTTATACATGTGAGTTACTAAGACTTCACCCATATTTCACACTCAAGTTTCCACACAAACAACAACTCAAAGTAATAGAATAACGCAAGATGGAACTTTAATGAACAAACCACTTAGTCATTTCATGTTTTTTCTATTCAAAAAGAGAAAGTTGGTGCTCATACCTTGGTGTTGTAGTAGCTTCTTTCCTACTTGCTTGCAAATTACAAAATCAACTACAACTCTAGTAATATAATTTCAAGATTTCTTGTGATGAAGATAAAGAAATGAAATAAGTTTGCTTAAATAGAGCCAAAAGAAGTAGATGGTGTGTCCTAGGAAGATCAAATGACTTCAGATGCTTTGAATCCCTAGGAATTTGGTTAGTTAAGGAAGTTAAAAAGAGGATAAAACATATGGAACCGCTATTTTCCCTTTTTTAAAAGCAATTAGGCCAAATACGGGTCATTTGAATAGTCAATATTTTAACCCGACCCGACCTAGTGATAAGGTAATTTTGATGGCTGCCGTGATGGTCTGTCGGATATGCGATGGACCACCAATAGAGCCGTCGTTTTATAACAGAACATGGTCACTTCAGCTTACTTACGATGGTCAATTTTGCGCTCCACCAATTTTGCGATAGTCCACCACTTTAACCGTCGATCCTTAATAGAACTTAGGCCACCTGCTTGATTTTTGATGGTCGATGTGGCGGTCAACAAGTTTCTGATAGTCCACCATTTTGACCGTCAACTTTATCCAGTGAGTGAAATTTTCAGTATTTTTTCAACGGTGGAAATGGTGGTCCGTCAGATGACTGGTGGTCCACCAAATCGGCCATCACTTTTGTTCCAGTAGCTCAGATTTTCCTCGTTTATTTCAGCTATATTACTCCTTTTTTTAGCTACATTTTAAATCTTGCACACTTCACAAACACAACAAAATTGTACTAGAACAACACAATAATTTAACTAATGTTTTACAACAACACACCGTGGGTTGCCTCCCATTAGGGCCTGATTTATAGTCGTAGCACGATTCAAATATTTCGATTACTCAGACTTCATTGAGATAGATAGTATCAATACTCCTTATTGAGTCTATTGGACCGATATAGAGTTTCAAACATTGCCCATTTACCTTGAAGACACTTCTATCTTTATTTTCAAGTTCCACTACTCGAGATGAGTAGACTTGACTCACTTTAAATGGGCTAGACCATTTGGACTTGAGCTTAATAGGAAACAGTTTGAGTCTAGAGTTGAACAGAAACACCAATTCACCTCTCTAGAAATCTCGCTTTTCAATCCTGCGGTCGTGGTACTTCTTCATTCTTTGCTTTTATAGATCATGCCGGTCATAAGCTTTAAGATAGAAATTGTCCATCTCATTTATCTTCCCAAGTCTCATATTCGCTGCTTCATTCTAATCCAAGATAACCCGCTTCAGTACCTACAACGCTTTATGCTCTAGCTAAATCAGCAAATGACACACCTTGCCATAAGCCAATTGGTATGGTGACATGCCAATAGGTGTCTTAAAAACTGTTAGATACGCCAATAAGGCATCATCCAACTTCCTATACAAATCCTTCCTGATAGCATTTACAGTCTTGGCAAGGATAGCTTTGATTTCTTGATTAGAGATTTCTACCTACCCGCTGGTTTGTGGGTGGAATGGTGTAGCCACTTTATGCAGCTCAACTCCATATTTTACCAAGGCTTCTCTAATATCTTGTTGAAAATGTGTGATCCTCTATCGCTAATGATGGTACGTAGTACCCTGAAGTGAGAGAAGATGTTTTTCGTCAAGAATGGAATAACTCTCTTCCCTTAATTATCTTCCAGAGCGACTACCTTAACCCATTTTGACATGTAGTAAATGACCAGTAATATGTACTTCATCCTAAATTAGCTCACGAAGGCCCCCATGAAATCAATGCCCCAGACATCAAATAATTCTACCTCCAAGATCTTAGACATTGGCATCTCGTTATTCTTTGAGATGGACACTTGTCTTTGACTTTGGTTATACCTCTTCACGAACTCGTAGGCATCTCTTAATAAGGACGGCCAATAGTAGCCACTCTAAAGCACTTTCCTTGAAGGACAAACTCTTGAAGAAGAAGCACCTATCTAATCATCCTTGGTTTTGCATTCTTTTTCACTATCAAATATCTCAAGGCTGTGTGGTCAGTGTGGAACACCACCTTGGGTCCTAGAAAATATGCCCAGAACTTTTCAAAGAAATAGACAACTGCAAGAAGAACCTGTTCTGTGACGGTGTAGTTCTATTAAGCTCCATTCAGTGCTTTACTGGTATAATCAATTGGATAAAACAAATTGTTTTTCCTTTATCCTAGCACAGCTCTAAGGGAAACACTGCTTGCATCACATATTATCTTAAATTCTTTTGACCAATCCAGTGCATCAACTAGTTTCCCTTTAAGGCATTTAAATGCCTTCAAGCAATCATCATCAAAGGAGAATGTGGCATCCTTCTCCAAAAGTTTGCAAAGAGGGTTTGCAATCATTGTGAAGTCCTTTATAAACCTCCTTTAGAAGCTACCATGACCAAGGAAACGTCACACTCCCTTCACTAAATAGGAGGTCGAAACTTCTCTATAACCTCAACTTTAGTTCGATCAACTTCAATCCTCTTTGCTGATATTTTGTGTCTGAGAATAATGCCCTCCTTCACCATGAAGTGGCATTTCTCCTAATTAAGCACAAGATTGAACTCCTCACACCACTATAAGTCCCTACTTAGATTTACCAAGTAGACCTCAAAAGAATCACTGACAACCGAGAAATAATCTATAAACATCTGTAAGGTGTCTTCGAACACATCAAAGTATATTGACGTCATGCACCGCTTAAAAGTGGCAGGTGCATTACACAGTCTGAAAGGCATCCTGTTGAAAGAAAATGTGCCATATGGGCACATGAATACCCATCTATGAAATATTACTAGAATACCCATCTATGAAATATTACCAACCTCTTGCTGCTAGCCGTTCAAGCATTTGATCCATGAAAGGCATTGGGATGTGATCCTTCAATGTTCATGAGTTGACTTTTATGTAATCCAAACACTCCCTCCATCTAGTAATTGTCCTGAGTGAAATCAACTCATTCTTCTCATTAGCCACCACTGTCATGCCTTCTTTCTTGGGCTCACTCACTAAATAGGACTTACCCACATACTATCTGAGATGGGGTACACCACTCCCGCATCTAGCCTCTTTATAATTTTTTTCTTCACCACCTATTGCATAGGTGGGTTAAGACGGCGCTGATGCTCAATAATCAGGACACAATCATCTTCTAGCTGGATTTTATGTGTGCATATACCAGGAGAAATACCGATAATGTCTGCAATTGTCCAACCCATAGCCCTCTTATATCTCCTAAGAATAGAAATGAGGGCTTCTACCTATTGTTCACGTATGTCAGCCGCAATAAAGATAGGTAATGTATTCCCACTACCTAGGAACACATACTTCAAATTAACAAGCAACTCTTTTAGCTCCAAAAGGGGTGGCTCTTCAATAGACGGCTTCGCTGGTGGACTGGGATGATTTTTCAAGTCCAAATGTAGCTTCTCTAATGCATAAGAATAAGACCCCATTCCTATCAAGTCATAAACAGTCTCCTCATAATCTTCAATACCGTCTTGATCAAAATTCATTAATACAGTAGCTAAAGTATCCACAATAAATTTTTCTTCTGTAGGTACTTCCTGTTTCTCCTCATAATAAACATCTAAAATTGAAAATATGATCATATCTTTATGTTGTTTCATGGATTGGCATACATCGAATCGAACTACTTCATCATTCAGCCTGAATAGTAGCTCATTTGCCTTTAGATCAATAAGTACACTCTCGGTTGTGAAGAAAGGTCTACCTAAAATTATGGGCACCATAAAGTCCACCTCACAATCGAGAATTATAAAATCAGCTGGAAATATGAAACTAGCCACCTTGACTGATACATCATATAAAATCCCCACGGGCTACTTCACAGACCTGTCTGCCATAACTAATCTCATGTTCGTGGGAGTAGGATCCCCTAAACCTAGTTTGTTACAAATAGCAAGTGGCATCAAATTTATACTAGCCCCCAAATCACATAGACCTTTTGAAAAATTAAGAGGCCCAATAGTGCACCGGATAGTAAATACTCTCAGATCTGCCTTCTTCTGCACCAATGCCCTTATGGAAATAGCACCACAATGATGGATATTTTGCACCATCTCATAGCTAACTATCTTCTTCTTTATAACAAGGTCTTTCATGAACTTTGCGTACCCAAGAATTTACTCTAATTCTTTCACCAATGGGAAGTTGATTGTCAATTGCTTAAGCATGGCCATAAACTTCCCAAACTTTGTATCATCGAACTTCTTTTTCAGTCGATGGAGAAATGGAGGTGGTGGTTTTGGGACATAGTAACCACCACTTTAGTCTCCTTTCCCTTACTTTTTTCCAACTCATTAATCTGCTGATGGTTGGATGGCATATTATCAATAACTTTATCCAGTTTTTCAGACTCTACTGGATAAGTTTCTTCATGGTTAATCTCCTCTACAATCACAACTTTGCCCATAGACGGGACTATTAATACCTTACCACTCTGTGTGGTAATGTCCATGTAGGAGACATCATTTTAAGGATTCTGAACTTTATCATTCGGTAAAGTTCCGCTCTTTCTCTAATTCAATGCTGCTTAGAGTTGGCTCATTTGCTGCTCGAACTGCTTAATAGAAGTAGAGTGTGATTTTACCAACTGACTCACAGAAGACAAGCCACTCATCATAGTGGTTACCCCAAAGTTGGTAGTCTCAACTCCCTTTAATAATTTCTCCATCATGTCCTCCATGGACATCTTTGCAGAGCTATTTGTAGCATTATCTCTACTTCCAGGAGGTATATATAGTCTACTCCTATCATTTTTTCTTTTCCAATTCCCTTGATCTCTATCATTGTAACAAACTTTATCGTAATAGTTTCGACCTTAATTTTCTTGGCCACTGCCTCAAAAATTGATAGCCAAAAGACTACCAAACAAATGAAATTGGCTACTAAGATGCAAATTCTAGCAACCAAACAAAGAGAAAACAACACATATAATGGAGATGAAGAAGAAGATTACTTGAAATTGAAAGATAGATAGAAAAACCCTTATCCTTATTAAGTGATTAGCACTACAAGATGTTTCAAATCTTCAAATACACTTCACAAACAAGAGTAAAAACATTTCTCTTAGGTGACCTAATGGAAACACTCTTTCTCAAGCCAACTTTCTTGCCAAATTATTCAAAATAAGTGAAACCCTAACATCAAATTTTCTTGGACCATTTTCGGATTCTAAGAGCTAAAACTAGAGTCTAAAAACTACAATATAAGAGTAATATCCAATTTCATCAAAGTCTAATGAAAAGAGAAGAAAAATGGTCTATTTATACTATTACATGCCAAATAAAAAAACTACCCTTAATGAGCTAAGGGAATTGGCGCCTCTTGAGTGTGTCCTTAGAGAGAAAAATGTATTCATTAAACTTCACTTGAGGTGCCTATTGAGTGAATAAGTTCTCCTCCTTACTTCTTTTGACCAAGGCTTCAAAATACTCTGAAAAGTCTTCAAGTTCTTGCTAATTCCAAAGCCTTAACCCCCTAGATAATTCCTTGTACTTTTGATACACCTTGGGCTTGTATCATCCTCTCCATCTTGAAGGAATTTATCCTCAAATTATGATCTTGCAAAAACCAAACAGAGAGCAAAACAAACACACAATCCTCTTGGTAGGAGGATTAGTATTAGTAACACACTTATATCATCAACCCATGGTTGCTCACACTTGACATATACCCACATATCCTTAGTATTTGACATGAAAAGCTTAGCATAAATGAAACCAAAGACATGAATAGCATTAATATCAAAGATAAGGGAGCATGGCCAGTAATTATAACCTTCACACCTCAATAGTATTCCGTGGTCAAATGGGATCCAAAGATAAGGACTTAGCTAAAATGGCCCATTCCTTTCACTAGGTTAACAAGCCCACGATAATTCAAGGAATTACCCACCACTTGGACAAACCCAAGGCCACAATTAACTAGATATTTTATCAGATAAGTTCAAAGGACCATGTTCAATATCAAGACCATCATTACTAGCATCAACACTAACTTGCAAATTTTTAATCAAAACATTCTCATGTTCAAGTAGTGAACTAGTTTTAAGAGCAAGTTGATCATGGTACAAATTAAGGAAGATATTAAGAGAAAACACATGCACCCCTATGTCAAAAAAACCCTAACCCAACACACTAGAGGGTACATCACAACATTTCAAGCTCAAAGAAGTGAATGGACTAGCCTTAAGAGTTTTGTTCAGAATTAAAGAGCTACCATGTAAAGAAGAATGCACTTGTAAACCCATCACCACTTCACAAGACACTAAATAACAACATTTTAGGTTCAAGTAAATGTAGGATGTAGTGATGTTACCTAGGGTTAGACTTGGGCAGTCAACTAGTTTGGAGCTTTCGGCCATTGGTGCCTTTGGAACTCCCACATGTTTTGGATGGAGTTCTTTTGAATTCATCCTTGGAAATATATATTCTTTTACCTGCAAGTAAGAAGAATCAAAGCTAGGAAAAATGCTAGCACTTGGGTTAGTGAGTAACAAAGGTTCTTTGTGGACAAGATCCACAATCAAGCATTTTGCTTCCATCTTAACTTTATACCCATGAATTCCCTTTCCTTTTTCCTATTTTCTTCATATTATTATTTCACATCACCATCTATTTTCTCTCCATCTTGAGGCTTGGACTTATTCTCTTTGGATTCTCTTTTCTCCTCTTCTTGTACTTGGATGTATGGAATTTAGTTTAGTATGGTTTGGAGAGGGTGTATTAGTTCTGGTAGAAGATAGATTTTGGTTGGTAGCTCTAGATTTGGTGAAGTGTAGGATATTTGGTTTTGAGGGGTTTGAACTTGTGGAGGTATTTGGTTCGGATTCGGTGGTTAAGTTTGAGTTCCAAGTCCCTCTTGTTGGACTTGGTTCATTTGGGAATGTAGTTCAGTTAGGAGAGGTTTAGGGTGGGTTTAGTGGCTGATTTTTTGGAGCTCTTGGAGGATTAAGGATTTGGTGGAAAGTTTCAGGGGTGATAGTCATGGAAGAGTTATTGGCTTGGACACTAGAGGATGCATGGTAGGGAATAAGAGTAGAAGGTCGTGAGTTCCTTCTACTTTCAACACGATCAAGTCCTCTAGTAAAAGTGGAAATTTCAGTCAGCATAGAATATGTATCACTCTTTATGTTTCTTCTCAAGGCATCATGACTATCTTCCATTCTTTGAGAAAAGTCTCGACCCAAAGCATTAATTCGAGCCATCAAGGCTCCAACTGCATCATTTCCTATTGGTTGGGAAGTAGTACCTTCGGATTCCATGGAAAATGTTCCTAAAAAGTGCAAAAAACTGAAAGAAAACAACCTACAAAATGAGAAAGCACGTTAGTTCAAAAGCCTCACTTCACTCACTCTCAATCTCACCTCATACTTAGCTTCACAAGAGTTGGAGAATCGGAAATACTTCGCAAGTTACTCGAGAGATGAGAATCTTTGACTTAGAATTGATCTTTGTTTCAAAAGACTCAAAATAAGTGAGGCAAAAACATGAATCAACAAAATACTACGACTTGAAAATGAGAAAAGCACATAAAAAGCCGGAGACACGAAATAAACGAACTGTAAACTAATTACCAATCTAGTAGGTACTTACTAGTTTGATAATTATTGATAGAATTAACTTAAAAGAAACTAGAATCAAAAATTAGAAACTAGGAAATCTACCTAAGAACTCAATTTGGTCGATTAGCTAGTGATGATGTGGCAACTTCTGATTGGACGTTGTGTTTTCAAATTTTTCAACCCTAATTCTCAAGTCTCGTCCTAGAACCCCTTTGGTGAAGAAGAATTTCGTTTGGGAGGGAAAAATGAAGGTTTGAAAGACTTTTTTAATCTTCAAATGAATTCAAAAACAAATGGTCCCCCTTTTGTATTTGGAATGTACTTGATTTTGTACTTTGATTATTCCTTTGTCTCTTCTTTCTTTGGATGACAATGAATATGTCAAGGAATATTCTTTCAAAAAAACCAAGTAAACTCTCTTTCTTATCCTTTTTTGGATTAAATACACTCTTTGAATATTCTTCCTTAGCATAACTTAATGAACATAGAAGAACAAGATGAATATTTAAGAGTTGACCAAAGTTTGACCCTAAACCAAATGAACTCCAAACCTAATTTTTTTGTAGATCTAGGTTCCTTAGGCCAAGCTGAGCTCAAATAACAATAAATCACAACCAACCAATGTCCACAACACAAAAACCACATGGATCTAGCTTCTTGAAGCTTCAAAACGCCATAACCTTTGTGGATCAAACTAAAAATTGACCAAATCTTGTTCCAAATGTAGATCTAGACTCCTTATGTGCTTGGGAGAAAGTATATAGCACTTGAAAACAACAAAAAATCACAAAAACATGTAGATCTAACTTCTAAAATGCTGTCCAAACACAAAAACGTGAAACACCCTTTTTTTCTTGACTCTAGACTCTTTTTTGTTGAGATTTTCTTAATAAGAACATGAAAACCAAGATTTACGGATGTCGTAACAACCCTAACCAAGGATTTGATACCAAATGGAAGCCTAAAGAAAGGCTAAAACACGAAAGTGTCACTGGATATGCAAAAAATCCGCAAGCACATAAAGAGAAAACAACACTTAGAAAGGAGGTGAAGAAGAAAGATTGCATAAATGTAAAGACAGTAGAGTGACCCTTACTTCCACTGTATGATTAACAAAAGGAGATGTATCAAATCTCCAATCACACCTCAAAAATGAAAGTTCAAACTACTCTCTTAGGAAGACACAAAGGGAGCCACCTTCCCCAAGCACCAACCTTTCTTGCCAATTTGTCAACACAAGTGAAATCCATCACTCAGTGTGAACCCTAATTTCAGATTCTCTATCTAAGAGAGGACGAAAACTACAAATAAAGAATATATCTTAATAATTTCATCCAAGTCTAATGAAAAGATAAGCAAAATAGTCTATTTATGCTATTACATGCCAAATGACAAAATTACCATTAATGAGCAAAGGGAATTGGCACCTCTTGACTATTTCCTTGGAGTACAAAATGTATTCATTGATCTTTGCTTGAGACTCCTATTGAGTGCATAAGTTCCCCTCTTTCCTTCTCTTGACCAAGACTTAAAAATACTCCAAAAAGTCTTCAATTGCTTGCTAATTCCAAAGCCTTGACCCCTTAGATAATTCCTTGTACTTTTGATACTCCTTATGCTTGTTTTAGAAACCCCCTGATTATTTAGATAATTTGCCTCTTCTTCCGAATCGGAATCAGCTTTCTCATGCGATACAACAGCTTTCACCTTCTCTATTTTTCCAGACAATATATTCTTATTCAATAAATCATTCAGAGTGTTTAAGTGTGCCATATCCTTGTCACGTTCTTCCTTCTTCTTACATTGCTCTATAGCCATACTACTAAACATGGTATAGCTTGCTACCACAGAATCCTTACTATGCCCAGCTCTACTATATTTTGTCATTTGATCAAGCATCTTTGAGGCCTCTAGGAAAGTAAGGTCAACAAATGACCCTCCTACAGTATTATCCATGACTAGCTTTATAATAGAATTCAAATCGTATTAAAGGGTCTGTATTAGATGAATATCCATGAAATTATGGTTTAGGTATTGCATCAACTTCTTTTTAAACATCCCCCAAGTCTCAAGAAGAGCTTCAGTGGGAAGCTATCAGAAGTTACTGATTTCATCCCTTAACTATAACCTTTTAGAAGCTGGAAAGAACCTTTCTAGGAAATTCTCTTCCAACTGCCTCCAGTTGGTTATACAGTCAGGAGTCAGTTTATTCAACCATAGTATCGTCTTCCTAGACAGAGAAAAATAAAGCAAATGTAGACGGATGACATTCTGACCTATTCATGGATTATCAAAGGACATGGAAATAGTGTCAAAATTCACCAAATGCATCTTTAGATCATCTCCAAGAAGACCACCAAACAACCCCATAAGATGAATGAGTTGAATCGTTGTACTGGTAATATTATATTTATCTCCTGGTGCTAGAGGAGAAGGAATGATAGCTCTATTTCCACCTACTCCATCCAATCAATCTTTATAGTCATTCGGATCAAACTGATCTAGTTGATACTCTTGCCTTACCTTAAAAGGGCAATTTTTATTAATATTCCGATTTACTGGTGCAGCCATATTTTCTACATGCCTTCGATTTACAGGATCAAATGAGTCGTCATCTCTTAAATAATCATCATCAGCATTAAGATGATGTGCCTACTAACATCATTCTACTAATTTTGTTAAGCTCTAGCCAAAGTGGCTAGTCTTTCAGTATCTTAGGATATACCTTTCTGCCAATTAGCTGCGGTACCGGATGTATTAGTATTAATGGTGCATCCAATCTCTGTGTACTTGGCATACATAATAACTCCCCTGCACAGAACAAAAACAACAAACAAAAGTAAAATTTAGGAAATTTGACCAAAGGTCAATTAACAAAAAAAAACTTAATTGAAAACTGTATTCCCCGGCAATAGCGCCAAAATTTGATATGCCCGAATTACACCTCTCTATCAAGAGAGTAAATGATCACTATCAAATAAAAACCCAACTAGGTTAGGTGTCGCATCCCATAGGGAATCTATGCTCACTAAGTATTCTGGTTGGTACTAGATTGTTGATCAAAGGTTCCAGAATAGAGGAGTATTTTAATTTATCAATTATATTCAAATGTTTGTCACATAGAGTAATCCAACTATATGTAAAATTGATAAAAGTAATTGAGTAAGAGAAGTCAAACTAGAGTTATGGTTACCAAGATACTTAAGCTGCTAAGGTTGTGAACTCCTTAGGAATCCCAATAAATAATTCTTATTGCCAGAGTAATTGAATTCTATGGATTTACCCATTAGTTTCTCAACCTAAATGAGTAACTTATCCCTTAATTCTTTCAAACTTTAAGAAAATAGTATTAATTCAACTATAATCTCACATAGTTTGATCCAGTTAAGGCATCTACCTTCTATCAAAAGGTTAAAGCCCTTAGATTTATGTAAACCCTTTCTTTTTGTAACAAGCACTATTCTATTTGAAAAAGTGTTGTTCTTGGGTTCATGTTTCATGTTTCCAACCAAGAAAAGTCATTAAATTGAAGAAGAGTTTATGTAATATCAATTACTCATGGGAATCTACTAGATTCATAACCCAAATTAGCATTTCACATCAATGCTCCCATAACCCTAGTTATGGGATCTTCACCACATATTTTCACCCAAGAAATATAAGAAACCATAGTGTTATTCATAAATTAATTCAAAGTTAACTTATAAAAGTCATAATTGTTGTTCTTCAATCTTCAATAGAAAATGTGATAAAGAAATCTACATCCACAAATCTCCAATGAATCTTAGAGAAAAACTATTTAACAATGTATTTCTCAGTATGGAAAACCCTAACCAATGATAAGTGATGGATAAAAAGGTACATAATAAAACCTAAAATTGGGTACCCAACTGAGCTGGGTGTCGAATCCTATAGAAAAGACTGTGCTCACTAAGTATTGTGGTTGTTACTAGACTGTTGATCGAAGGTTCCAGAATTGAGGAGTATTTTAATTTATCTATTATATTCAAATCTTTGTCATAAAAACTAATCCAACTGTATGTCAAATTGCAAAAAGTAATTCAATAAGAGAAGTTAAACTAGAGTTATGGTTACCAAGATGCTTAAGCTCCTAAGGTTGTAAACTATTTTGGATTCCCAATGAACAATTCTTACTATAAGAGTAAGTGAATTCTATGGTTTTGCCCTTTAGTTTCTTAACCTAAATGAGTAACTTATCCCTTAATTCTTTCAAACTTAAGGAACATAGTACTAATTCAACTATAATCTCATATAGGTTGATCCAGTTAAGGCATTTACTTTTTATCAAAAGGTTAAAGCCTTTAGATTTATGTAAACCCTTTATTTTCCCAACAAGCAGGATTCACAACCCAAAATCAGATTTTCATATCAAGGCTCCCATAACCCTAGTTATGGGAGCTTAGCCATACATTTCCACCCAAGAAAGAGAAGAAATCATTGTGTTATTCATAAATTAATTCAAAGTTTACTTATAAAAATAACAATTGTTGCTCTTCGATCTTCAATAGAAAATATGATAAAGGAAAGTAGATCCTCAAATCTCCAATGAATCTTAAAGAAAAACTATGTAACAATGTATTTTTAAGTATGGAAAACCTAACCAATGATAAGTAATGGATAAAAAGATACATAATAAAACCTAAAACTGGGTACCCAACTGAGCAGGGTCTCGAATCCTACAGGAAAGACTGTGCTCACTATGTATTGTGGTTGTTACTAGACTGTTGATTGAAGGTTCCAGAATTGAGGGGTATTTTAATTTATCTATTATATTCAAATGTTTGTCATAAAAACTAATCCAACTGTATGTCAAATTGCTAAAATTAATTCAATAAGAGAAGTTAAACTAGAGTTATGGTTACCAAGATACTTAAGCTCCTAAGGTTGTAAACTATTTTGGATTCCCAATGAACAATTCTTACTATAAGAGTAAGTGAATTCTGTGGTTTTACCCTTTAGTTTTCCAACCTAAATGAGTAACTTATCCCTTAATTCTTTCAAACTTAAGGAACATAGTATTAATTCAACTATAATCTCACATGGGTTGATCCGGTTAAGGCATTTACTCTTTATCAAAAGGTTAAAGCCTTTAGATTTATGTAAACCCTTTCTTTTCCAAACAAGCACATTTCTATTTGAACAAGTACTGTTTTTGGGATCACTTTTCAAGTTTGCCATCAAGAAAAGTCATTAAAGTGAATAAGAGTTTATGCAATATAAATTACTCATGGGAATCTACTGGATTCACAACCCAAAATCAGATTTTCATATCAAGGCTCCCATAACCCTAGTTATGGAAGCTTAGCCATACATTTTTACCCAAGAAAGAGAAGAAATCATTGTGTTATTCATAAATTAATTCAAAGTTTACTTATAAAAATAACAATTTTTGTTCTTCAATCTTCAATAGAAAATATGATAAAGAAATGTAGATCCTCAAATCTCCAATGAACCTTAAAGAAAAACTATGTAACAATGTATTTTTAAGTATGGAAAACCCTAACCAATGATAAGTAATGGATAAAAGGATACATAATAAAACCTTAAACTGGGTACCCAACTGAGCTGGGTGTCAAATCCTACAGGAAAGACTGTACTCACTATGTATTGTGGTTGTTACTAGACTGTTGATTGAAGGTTCTAGAATTGAGGGATATTTTAATTTATCTATTATATTCAAATGTTTGTCATAAAAACTAATCCAACTGTATGTCAAATTTCTAAAAGTAATTCAATAAGAGAAGTTAAACTAGAGTTATGGTTACCAAGATGCTTAAGCTCCTAAGGTTGTAAACTATTTTGGATTCCTAATGAACAATTCTTACTATAAGAGTAAGTGAATTCTATGGTTTTACCCTTTAGTTTCTCAACCTAAATGAGTAACTTATCCCTTAATTCTTTCAAACTTAAGGAACATAGTATTAATTCAACTATAATCTCATATGGGTTGATCCGGTTAAGGCATTTACTCTTTATCAAAAGTTTGAAGCCTTTAGATTTATGTAAACCCTTTCTTTTCCCATCAAGCACATTTCTATTTGAACAAGTGTTGTTTTTGGGCTCACTTTTCAAGTTTGCCATCAAGAAAAGTCATTAAAGTGAATAAGAGTTTATGCAATATAAATTACTCATGTGAATCTACTAGATTCAAAACCCAAAATTAGATTTTCATATCAAGGCTCCGATAACCCTAGTTATGGGAGCTTAGCCATACATTTCCACCTAAGAAAGAGAAGAAATCATTGTGTTATTCATAAATTCATTCAAAGCTTACTTACAAATATAACTATTGTTGTTCTTCAATCTTCAATAGAAAATATGATAAAGGAATGTAGATCCTCAAATCTCCAATGAATCTTAAAGAAAAACTATGTAACAATGTATTTTTAAGTATGGAAAACCCTAACCAATGATAAGAGATGGATATAAAGATACATAATAAAACCTAAAATTAGGTATTTATATGTTCCCCCATAAAAAGAATTTAAAATTCTAATAATATAAAATCTGTGACCAAAGTGATGGTCAAAGTGGTGGTCCGCCGCAAGATTGATAGTCCACCATTTGGTCCGTCACAGATGATTTTGTATAGCCACTTTCTGGTTAAGACCAACGGCTTATATGGTGGTCCGTCGCTAAACTGACGATCCACAATCTTGACCATCGCTGGTGGTGCTGAAGAGTTAGGTTCTGGAAAATCTTAATGACTAGAGGGAAAAGGTGAAAGTGAGCCCACAAAAATAGTAGTTAGTGGTGTTTTGAAAAATTTTCATGTGATGTGGTTGGGAAAAATGGAATGAAAAGAAAGAACTTGATCAAAAATGAATCATATGTTGAGAGAAAATACTCCCTACTTAAGATATGTCAACTAGCTTAAAGATATAGGAAAAAATAAAAGTGAAGTTAGAAGATAAAAGTGGTGAAAAATTGGCTGTTTCGGTAGGAGTCTAATGTAAAGTAAGAGGTATTAAAGCGCTTAGGGAAGATAGTCACTATTACTGGAAATAATAGTTCCTATTTGTCCCTTAGCTTACATTAAAACCATTAAAGTCCTACTTTACCTTGAGCCTTGATGTTCAAATATTAGTGGCATACTACATTAAGGGTAATCTTATAGTTCATCTATGTGATGTGTGAATCCCTTGTATGAGTGGGTACAATTTTATTCTTGCACCTATTCTTATGATAACTTGTGAATTTGTGACTGAGTATGGGGGACTGTCTTGTGGTGTGGGAACCTGATCGATGATAGTTAGGTGAAATATAATTTCTCTATGTTGAGTAATATGAATGAGTTTTCCAACTTAGTACAGTCAATTCTTAAAGATACGATGTTTTGAAGTAGTGTTCATCAGTTTTCAATGATAATATGATATGCTTAATGTGGAACTTGTTATTCATGTAGTCGTCATAGTTCTAGCTTGAGTTTTTTAGTTGTAGTGGTAATGTTAGAGTGTTCCTTGATTGTGATTAGTGTAAAGAGTTGTTTGAGAATGATCATGGCTTTAAGTGTTGGTGGTGATCTTAGGCATATTTATACACCTAAGTGTCACTATCTATAAGCGTTTAACCTAATTCGAGGACTTATTGATGTGTTTGATGAGTTAATAAAGGTGTAATGGTTTATTATGTGTTCAAGTACACGTTTAGTGTGTCTAAGGTATGTTCAGAACAAGTTAAGAATAAAATGATCAGATGGAGTTTAGACAAGGAAACTACTGGTGCTAGCTTGAGCAATGCTTTTTTTAATGCACTTTCATGGACTCCTTTAAGAACAAATACCTGTTACTTGATATTGTAAAAGCAATGTCATTAAGCAAAACAAGATTTAATTAAGTTTGAAAGGTCGTTGCAAAGTCCAGAACTTGAAGACAAATGGAAGGATTTAACTATAAAGGAAACATGGCATTTCCAAAAAGTGAAATACAAATTCCTGTAGGGATGCATGTTTTCAACCTGCGTTAAGGGCATTCCATGACCTAGGGTAATTTTGGACAAAATTTATGTCTACTATAAATAGGACACTTATCTCCTATCCTAAATACCTTGGATGACTTTGGGAGAGAGAAAACACATGGGGATGGCTCCAATTAGGATTTTTATTCTTTACATTAGTTTCATTTTAGCTTTTACTCACGAATCCACAATTGTGATTCTTTGGAAGATGATAAGAGGCTAGACACGCTCACTCTAGGGTTGAGTCTACAAACATGAATACTTAGCTTTTAATTGAGTTTGTTAAAGCTGATTATCATATTTGGTTGTTCATAAATTATTGATTTTATTATTCTATTGATTCGAGACATATAAAATACATTTATATTTCTATTGTGGTCTTGTAAGAAGAAACCCTAGATTTGATAATAGATTATCCAGAGTGGGCTCTTGTCTTTTAAAAGAATTAAAGATAGGATTCACTGTTAGTATAGGAATACACCTAATTCCACCTATTTGGTTCATGTACGGGATAAAATACAAATACATTTAAATTAGTTCTCACTTCCCAGCACAACAATGAAGTTGTGGGGCTAATTTAGATAGACAATTAGAGGCTCGAAAGAGCATAATCATGTTATTAATCCAGTGAATTAACAATTAAGATTATTAACTTAGCCAATGAGGTTACATAGTTTAGTAGGGTTGTTCAAATTGCCATAAACTTGGATTTCTCATTATCATTGTCTCTAATATAATTTCATTATTATTCATTTCTCATTTTAGATTCTTTTACTTTAAACTCTCTTTGGTTATTATTTTCACTTATTTACTCTTCTTAGTAACACAAGAATTGGATTGCTTTAAAAACAGATGTCCCTATGGGATCAATATTCAAATCAAAAGGGCCACTTTTTTTCTTGCACGACCATGTAAACGGGCATGTGTGATAAGATGGAATAAGTTTTTGGCCCTGTTGTCAGGGACTTGAAAATTACAAATTTCAGATTAATAGTTTAATATTTATTTTATTAGAGCTCATAACTTGGTCTTAGCTACTAAACATATAGGTTCAATATGAATTTAAACTATACTAGTAAGGGAAAGGGATTTGGTTAAATCATATCATGTACCAGAGTAATGTTTACATTAATTAAGGGGAGAAACAATACTTCTCTATTGCATCCCGTAAGTTCAATAGAGTTAAGTAATTCCTGATGTCAAGGGTGAAGAACAACCAACCCATAGGACAGTGTGTGAAGTGGCACTACCACTCACAACTAATGTTACCTCCACCCTCTACAGACTAAAATCTGGAGGTAGATTTAAGATAAAACAAAATATCCTGCAATTAAATAATGACCCTCTAGGTCATTTTTTGGTATTTCTGCCCATTTTCACCATTTAGAGTTTTCCTATAGCTTCCCCAAGTCATTTATGAATTATTGGAACTAACAGTTTTGTTGCAGATAATTCATTTGGTTTTTAGAGCCAATTCTCTATTTTGAAGTCTTTTCTGGTTCAAATTGGCTACCTGGTAAAACCATAAGCTAAACAGCCTTGTATACCAATTCTGAATGTTCCAATAGCTCTAAAACATAAATTTTAGGCTAGGCGTACCCTTTGTTTGGTTCCCGAGGCTTTCAGACTCATTTTGGGCTATTGGTCAAAAGTTAAGGCAAATGGCATATGGGTGTGGCACCCACTTTTTGTAGAAATGATCTTAGATAGAAATCTCAACTACGCCAAGTCCATAAAATTGAATTTGATAGGGTAGCATAACCCGTTTGTGTATACGGGATTCTTGATGCACGATGAGTCCTTGACATGCATGACTAATAGCCTACAAATACAAAATAAATAATTATAAGTAAAATTTGAAAATGAGAGTAAAAGTCAAATAAACACAATAGCTTAATTAACAATCATATTCCCCGGCAACAGAGCCAAAATTTCATACGCCCAAACTATATATCCCTTTAAGAAGTATATGACGTCTTATCAAATATATAACACAGTAGAGGTTGGGGTCAAATCTCATAGGGAATAAGGTATCAACTAAGATGTTTGTGATTGAATTGCCCGATAGCCAATAATTTCCATGAAATGGGGTGGGGGTTGTTATGAAAGTTTGTAAAACAATATTAAAATTATTGGTAGAAGACAACGTTGAAATTGTATAAATATAAATCAGTAGAGAAACTGAGCTAGGGTTTTTCTTACCCTTTCTAATATCGCAATTATGTACCGATTGTTACGTAGGATTCTAATAAAATTAAGAAATATAAAGTCATTGATGCCTACTATTCTCAAAATATAGGTTTCTCAACGTAAATTGGGTGATTAATCCTTTAATTTTCTTGAACTTAAAGAGAATTAAATTTGAATTCAATTTCATTTTGATCTAGACAATCTCGTTTAAACATTGACCATCAGACAAAGATTTATTAACTTTGAATCCTTGTTGATAATCCTTGTTCTTGTTTTAATTCCTTATTTCAAGCGAATTAACCTTAAGACATGTTCTAATGTTTGAAAACACTAGAAATCTATTAAAATGACAAGAATATCAACACAATTTGCACTATCAATTGAACCCCAATAACAATTAACATTCAAACAACAAATTCACCATGTCTCTTACAACCATATTTGTGGGAGTTTAGCTACTCATGAATTTAAAAGAAAATATTAAAAATATTATTGATTAGAGAAATTTGCTTACAAAATATGGACTGTCACATTATTTATCTTCCAAATATCCACAAAGTTCCAAAAATACCCAAGACAAAATTTAAACTTCTATTTATCTCTCTGAGTAACGTCTCAAAAGAAGTAGTCAAAAGATAATGAGAAAACCCTAAAATTTATATTTATAGTTGAGGAGATTTAAAATTTGAAAGCAAATCTCAGATTCGCCCGCTTATAGTTAACAACCATAGTTGACGGCTTTTAAACTTGAGTCATCAGTTGGGTCCTCTCTTCATAACAATCTACCTCAGATTATTGATGGGAATTGATGGCTCGTCAACTAGTTGACAACCTATCAACTGATTCTTCAACAACTTCTAAATTTTGCTTCATCTCGACTATAAGAGTTGATGGCTCGTCAACATGTTGATATCTTTTAAACTCAAGTCATCAACACCACTTTTTACCTATTTTATCTATTTATTCCAAAGTAAACTTTTTTGTGAAACAAAGTAAAATACAATTAAAAACAACGAAAGTTGCTTAAGAACTCCCAGTCTTAAATGTGTCCGTCAGAAAGATGGAAAATCACCAAGTCATATCCATAATAATATTAAACTCAAGGATGTCCAAAATGATCAAATCTAACCAAGTATGGAAATTCATGAGCAAAACAGAACGTGCAAAATATGCATAGGTCCCCACTACAAAAGCTTCAACCAGAGTAGACACATGTATAAAAGAATCAATACATCATAGACCAAGTTCAAAACCCAATAAAATCATACAAATATATATATATGAATAAGTAGATCATGGATTAAATAAACTATTAGTCATCTAGTCACTAATGAGAATAGTACTTGTAATGACGGTATCAAATTCCTCGACTATGGTCTTTCCTAAGAAGAAAAATAAGTGAGCTCTATCATCAGTCTAGGAAACCTCTAGCAAGTTGAGATCCATAATTCCCTGCATTACCATTACCTCTGTTTCTACCTCCACATCCCTGATTATTACCCCTTCTACCCTTTGGATGACCCTTATAGTGCCACCTTTACCTTTACTTGCTAGGACCACAACACTGGTTTACGAATATGCTTGATTACCTATCTTCCTCAAAGGAGACTCTCTTTTAATGTGACCTACAATACAATAATAATAATAACCCTCTTAAAAGAAGACCTATTGGCCAAAGAATATGAAGGCCCTTGGCCTCTAGTAACTCAAGTCTTCTGAATAGCCCCAAAAATGACTACCTGTTGAAGCTTTTGGAGTTGGATAAATGGGTTGAGCTAGATATATGTAATGTTTATAACCCAATGAATAAGAACCATTGAAGCTTTCTGCATTCTGATACTTATTGGCTAGTGACTTAGCCTGAACAACTTGCATAGCTCCCTTAAGATTTTTAACATAATCAACTACATCATTGAAACTCTTTCGTACAAAAGTCATTTGAAAAAACAATTCCTATAGATCAGTTTTCAAACTCTTAACAAATAATCAGATCCTCTCCTCCTTAGTGCCCAATAGCTAGGTAGCATAGTGAGATAGAGTATGGATCTTAGCCTCATAGGCTGCAACTTACATACTTCCATATTTGAGATCTAGATGCTCATCTTTCTTGTGGTCACAAAGGGTCTGGACAGATACTACTCATATAATAAGGCATAAAACTGAGCCTAAGTTAATGAAAGTAGGTCCATAAATCTACACACTACATAGGATCTCTACTATTTCTTGGCATCCCCTTGCTGTTCGAAAGTCATAAACTAAATATTATGCTATTAAACAATCCCAAATAAGTGTAGCCTCTCCTAATAATCAATGATGAATGAAAATTCATCCTCAGTATTAGTATTGCAAAATGTAGAATGATTCAATTTCACAAACTTAGTCATTAACTCAACTTTAGTACTGGTCATGATGGGGCCTAACACAGGATGGCGAAATACATCAGTCCACAAAGCCTTATCTATTCTTAAAGTCAAAGTTGCAATAGGATGAAAACCTAGACCCTAGAAAGTTGGTAGAGTTGGAGCGGCTTTAGTACCAGCCAACCCACTCAGACATAGAACTAGCTGAATAATCTTTAAAGAAAGTAAATGAAGGACTGTGTCTCTAGTCGGTAGAGCCACCTCAAGTTCTATACCATTCTCTTCCACTACCTCAACCTCTACAAAATGATCCTGGGATAGGGTAGTTGATACTTACTTTTGATGGGCCTGGTCAGCTGCATGAGCTACATTCCTAAATAGTTGATTCCACACCTGGAGTTGCTAGTGTATGGGATATTACTCTCACTCCATTCACTCTAGTGTTCACCATCTTTAAACGAATGAATTGAAAGAGTTTGCTACCAATTTTACTTGCTAGATAATAATTAGAATAAAGTTGATGCATAAAATAAGAAAGAAAAATTTCCTAAAGTACTATAGCCTGTCAAAGAAAAGTACAAATATCTTTTAAGCATTTTGCAAGAATTTATGGGACCCATTTTGGTATAAAAAGTTAATGAACCTAGGGATTTGATATCGAATTGTGGATAACCTAAAACCATTATGAGTGGTACCCATATTAAACCTTCAATAGGAGAACCAACTAACACAATAAAAATCCAACACTTATCCAAAATTAAGATACTAAACCAATCTCATTAGAAAAACCAACTTTCAATATCATAATTAATGAATACCATTAAGTTATGTTTCATAAACCATCTCTTAGAACTTGAAAATAATCATAATAAAATTCTAATAATTCTCAAAAATGCGATATAAACCCCCCCACCCCCTAAAAAGTAATATCTACGTTTGAAATAATAGACCATAAATCAAGTGAAGATCTTATGGTACGCCAAAATATGCAGCTCTCCCTCGAGTTCAAATACAGTTTGAATCATAGTTAAGGAATCAAAATAGTGGCCAAAATATGCTCTGCACGCAATAAAAATAATAAAACATATAGTATTAGTATATAAGAAATAATGGTGTACTGGTAGCGTCATCAGCCAACCAAAAATGAGAAATATGAAGACATAACCATAACATAGTACCAAAAGACAACCATGAACACTTACAATGCATCCGTTCTTCATGTTCATACACTAAACCTTATTATCAACATCATAGAGTTTAGTCAACATTAATAACAAGTTAAATCATACTATGACTACCAATAAGACTCTATGCCGAAAATCCATGACTATATAATTACACCAACCATGTACCAGTTACGTACGTAAATAGACTACATAAAGTTATGCCATAACTTTCAAGTATACCAAACCATTCAAGAATCCATAAAACAATAATAATAAATTTTCATGTATTCGAATTTACATAAAGAAACTACCTTTACTAATTAAGCACGTAAACCCAATTCACTCAAGGATACAACTTCATAATGAAAGCACATAATCCTCGATACACTCAAGGAACTATTACATTCATCTATACCTTGTACATACATGCTAAGGGTTTTATGGTAACCTATTAGCTATTACTTACAGAGGACAAGCTCTCTTTGATATACAAAAGGTCAAGTATCAAGTGTCTGTCAAACTTATACCAACTAATCCTATGAAAATGTCCAAATAACAATTCATCAAACAATAATTGCAGATATCACTACAGTAACAACCACAATAAATAAAAGATCAATACTTGTAACAACCAACAAGCTTTACATAGAAGTTCATTGTATGTGATTAATACATACGATATCAAATAGTCATTTACTTTCCTTGAACATGCATTGTACAAGCAATACTAACGAATAGTTAGCATGCACATATAAAATAAGTTACTTTAAACTATATTAAACCATCACGTACCCCAACCCAAGCCTGGATGCTGTAACAACCTTGAAATTTATGTTTCCTTGCTACCTTGGCTTGATCGTCTTCTAAAAATAGGAATATAACACATAATTTATCAAATGACCTACAATATTGAAGATTATAACCTAATCTTAAAACCCAAGGCTAAATTCATGATCACTCCCTTAATTTTAGGATTTTCCCATTATAAATTTACATTAAAGCTACCAATTTCATTGTTATAGTAGTAAATTATAGTCTGTATGGTAAATTGTTAACTTTTTAACTAAAATCCAAAGGTTTTATGCCCAATTTAACCCTATGAATAAAAATTTCAACCAATTCAAGATAAAACCTTCCAAACGCGTAAACTAGTGATTCTATGATTTATAAATTAAAAAAAACTAGCGAATGGGGATGAATTACTTACCTTTACACATCTGGTGGAAAATAGGTAAAAATGCCCCTAATTGACTAATCCTTTTCCAAAATGAGTTTAGAAATAATGACATTTTTGGGGAATTTTTTCATAAATAGTGATTTAACCTACTATTGCTATTCGATCCTTCTATACCAACATTGATATAGCGGAATTCGCCTACTATAATGGTATTGGCCAGCTGTGTATAATAGAAATTTCTCTACTATAGTGATACCCCTATGTGGAATTGTGGGTGTGTCAAGGCATAAATTTAGGATTGCTCTTAGATTTGTGATTTTCACAATGCACCCTCAAACCTTGACATCCCAAGCTAACCCATTTACATCAAGATTGATATTGAAAGTTCTACTCTCCCGAATTTACTTTTGAAAAATCCTATGGGTTATTTATAATATTAGATAACATAAAATCATGCTAAAATTTTGTTACATGTACCCAATATATTATTGGATTTTCCGAGACCATAACTCTCTCAAATTTCATCCGAGACTAGCCTAGCCTAAAATTTCTAACTCCCAATACGTGGAAAATCCTAACCTGAATTTTTTCATGGAAAGAATCATTACAATACATAATTTTATGAGATTCAAAAGGTTATTTTTAATATTTATTCATCTTATACTACTTTACATATTCTCTAATGATTATCTTATGATTTTATCTTCAAATCTTGTCTTTTTAAAATTAGAATTTTGAGATTTAGGGTAAACTTAAAGAATGTTAAATTAATGATTTTAAGATTGATTTTAATTACATTTATGATGAACTTTCAAATTTTCACTCCTTAAATTATGGGTAATAAGATTACCCTATAAAATTCAAACTCTACCCTTGTGCGCTCGAGATTGACTTTTTGGAACTAAAACTTAAGTATAAATGATATAGGTGCATATGGATTTATTTTCATAAGTAGAACCTATATTAACTAGATTGAGATTATTTAGAGGCTCTTCAAAAGGGTAAAACTTTGGTTTGAGTTTTCAGACTTTCTTTGAGGAACGTTGAGACATTTTTTTTGACTCTTTTTCAAATTACTTAACTTTATTGCTTTATTGAGAGTAATAGATATGTTAATGATCTTTTATAGATGAGATTACAAACATAAATATAGGTAATGAAGGTGTGTGAGGGATCTCAATCCCGTATAGATGAGATTATAAATATCTATATCGGTACTACTGTATTTGTGAAAGGGTTAAAAGAAAATAATTGATTATTTATACTTTGTTCATAAGACATGTTTATGTGCTATCTCTAGTCGATAACTGAGTTCTTGACTCCTATATTTTATTCAATAACATATTGGTCAGTTTGGAAATATGCTGGAATATTATTATAGTCATTATAGTCATGAAAGGCCTCAATTTCATAGTGTTAGACTGATGTTGAGTTATGTTGTGTATTGATTTTTGTCTCCACTTGTATATTATCATGATATTTATTATTCTTTTTCTAGGGCCCTAGAGGTTGATTTGGAAGTTTAATTTCATATAACAACCCTCATTGTGATCTATAATTTTTCTATATTTTGACTATTTTACTTTATGATTTATGGGTATGGTTGGAACAGTCTCCTATGTGTCCAATAGTGATTTAAATGACTTTGAGGTTAATATTTTGTGATAGAGGATTGGGAGGCAATTCTATCAATTCCATTAGATTTGGAATGTCATTTTAGGGTTAGTGGGGGTGGTTATACAACTCTTGAGCCTTTAATTAGATTTTTAAGCATGTAGATGAGAAAATAGCTAAATTATCCTAAAAAGGGTCTCAAGGGTTAACTTATTGATAACAACCTCTTTATTATGAATTCGATGCTTTCATTTAGTATATGAAAATTAATCTAGTAGCATTATTTGATTATTTTTATTGTCTCTTGGTTCTATATCATGGGTCCATTCAGAATTATTTTTGATTGCGTATATACAGCTAGTTGAAGCTTCTAGTGCAACTACTTATGCGGTTGGTTAGATGCCTTAGAAATTGAGCTTAGGCAAACCTTAGGCTGCCCTAGCAAGATTGACCGAGGCTGGAATAGTTTTCCATGGAGACTACTTAGCTGCCTTAGCGGGCTCACTTCAGTGGGAATGGACAATATTAGAAATCATCTGTATGGAAAGTGACTACCGCCTTAGTCGTAACCTATCTGCTTAGGTGATCCTATCTAGGCGACATTTCTGGTAAAAATTCTCTTTTTCTAATTTTTTAAATTTAATTCTTCTATCTTCAAGCATTGGGATCTTGGTTTTTGCTATTTTAAAGAGGGGTTTTCATTAACTTAGACTTGAGAAAGCTTCTATACATGATTTTCATCCTTATCCATTAATTATTTCACTTAACCACCTACAAAACTTGGATTTCTAGGTTTCACCTAGTAAAGTAAAAAATAGTTTTTCATTTATTTCAAGCTTGATTTCAACTTATTTTTTTGATAATTTTTCATATTTACAATCCTTAAAACATGGAAAATATGATTCTTCAATAAAAATTCAAGATTTTACCCTTTTATCTTTGGAGTTGATTTTCAAACTATTTTCTACCCACAATAGAAGTAGCTAATATGGGTATCATTAGACTCTTATTGATGTGTAGATTATATTGAGTTCATTACAAGACTACACAACAGGGAAAATCTCCTTGTTGAAGGGTCCAAACTCTAGTTTTAGCTTTTTGAGCTAGGTTATGGCTGAAGTTTGTTTAGACTGGGTTGGTGTCACGACCCGAACCAGAGCCTAGACGTAGTAGGCATCCCAAGTCCAACCAAGACCAGGGACCACCCCTTATTACCCAACCCATCCACCAATTCCATTCCTTGAGTCAACCGAAGTCCGAACACATAACAAGATAGTATGTTTATCCTTGTGGTAACTCTGGGATAAGTCTACAACTGAGACCCACCTAATCAAGTCTAACCAACAAAACCAATGCAGAAACCATAAACCAAAACAAATTATAATGATCCAATGTTTGTATATATATAACATATGTGACCTAAGCAGTCCATACCATACCTAAGTCCATAGTGGTCCATAAAAAACCTTTAGACCAACCAAAGAGTAACTACATATGCCCCGACCATGGCCAAAAAAACCAAAGTCTATGAAAGACAAGAAATATGGACAATAAACCATGACATGAAATAGATGCCTTCCGAACTATGGAATCTCACCGCTTCAATCAAACATTGACTGTACCCGAATCCAATCACTACGTAAGAGGAGTAGAATAGCTGATTCCTGCATAGAATGGGTATATAGCTGCCAACAGATGGATTTGTGGGTGAACAATAGCATGCACTCAGAATAGGGATAAAATAATGCCAACCAGTGAAAAACCAAATAAACCAACCAATGCACATAAACGATACATATATATATATAACCATTCTGGAAAAGGAACTGGTTTTAGCATGCCTTTAAAACCATTAACTAGGTTGTATAGCTTTGCTATCCTAACCGCACTTATGTGTTGTATGGGCTCAGCTCCCCTAGCTTTAAGGGTCCCAGTGCATGTAGCCACACGACCAAGAAATATCCCATGGGATGACTAGTACATCCCTCTAATATAAATTGTGACACTCGTATGTGGTCATCGAAGACCCCTCATATTAGCAAATATGAGTTTCCAATTTTGGTCCCCCCCTGAAACTCCACCTTCCATGGCTTAGCTACATATACCACCTTTAAAGACCAAATGAAAACCATTTTCCAAACAATCCATTTATCATTTTTCTAACCAAGGCCATTTATTAGTGGTATCGTCATACCACCCATACATGCAAGCATTATCCATAGATAAACCATTTAGGTTAAGGGGACTTTCAAGTGCCCTTCCAATTACCATATTAAACCTAGGGGGAGACTTCCATGTTCTCCATAAACATAACCAATTTAGCCATGAAAAATTATTCAAATCAATTCCATCAATTCATTCACTTAGGGGACTTCCATGTATCCCTCAAGGTTTTCACAATAGACCAACCATGACCACCAAAGCCTTCATCCTTTTAAGACATTCCAAACCATTTAAGAACAAGCAAACATTTAACATATTTATATCATTTAAATGATGGAAACCATCCAAAAATATTTAGAGTTCCGTTACAAATCGTAACCATGCAAGAGTTCCAAGAAAGTTCAACAATGGAGTAAAAATTTTCTTTGAGGCATTTTATCGAAAATGCTAAGGGAATACCATTACCAAGACCAAAACCAACAAGTAAATCACAATAATTAGGGTTACTCGGGACCCATTAGCTTAAACATAACAAACAAACAACCATATATATAATCCATTACTAAAAACATGTAAAAACATTTGAAAAATAAACACCCTCAACAATATTTCTAAATCAACCATTATAGATTCATAAACCAACATTTAAAACACAATACACATTCCTTTATTTTTGAATAACCGTGAGGGAAGGAGAACATGCCTAATGCAAGAACATTCCGAAGAGAAACATGACTCTTGAGCCCCTTTGAAGAACAAATGAGAAACCCTAGCCTCCAATCTTCCAAGAGAGTGTTTGGAGGATATTGGAAGTGTTATGATTCTTTTATAAGTGTAATTGAAGGCCATAGGGTTATATAACATGATAGCTCAAAGTAAACCAAACTACCCATGACTTATGAATTAAAAATATTTATGTCCAGGGGTACGACTAACCTTACTATCCGTATCTAAGGGTACGAGAGATACCCCAACTCATACACCAAATCATATCAAAACTTGACAAGACTTTACCAAATGGTTTCTATATGCCTTAACCTTTCTAAATCGTACCTAAGGGTACGAGTGGTAACCTCAAATATATCCACCAATCATATGATGGACAGATTACACTAGACAACTCAAACATGTACCACATGACTTGTCCTAGACCACTCGTAAGCTCCCATACAAATCTTACCCATATGAGTTGTACCTTTTGTAGTAGCTAAGCCATCCTTACTGCCTAGGGTACAATTGGACCACCTAGGAACCTTACGACTCGTAACCAAGGGTATGAGTTACTCTCTTTAGTCGTACCGAGTACAAAAGTGTCTAAATATTTGAAATTTTCAATTGTCCAAATCCTAGGATATTTTAGTTGGGCAGTTAAACATTCATATAAAGTATTCTATGGGTTTGAGATATTATCATCACATTTATTCTTTGGCATCATTATTTTATCATGTTGCCCATGTGGGGCTTATGTGAATATTATCATTCACTTGAGAGATTATTATTATTATTATTATTATTATGCTCATGTCGGGTTGGTATTTGACTAGTTTGAGCATTATTTTCCTTTATTATTATTGTGATACTTGAATAGGGGATCGATAGATATTATTGATGTCTTACATGACTCTTTACTATTGTGTTGCCATGCGAAGACTTTTATCATAATCTATTGATATTTGAAGAGATTCGCGCTTATTTATAACATTATTTTTGTTGATTCATTACATGATGTTGTTTTAATTATGAGCATGCATCTTAATTTAATTCATTGATATTTATGGAATTAGTATCACTGAAAAATACTTATTATTAAAGAAAGTAAAACACTTTATAAAACTCATTGACAAAAGGATGTGCTAGTACGGTTGATTGAGATATAAGATTGTGAGAGTGTATGGGTTGCGAACAGCTCATAGGTGTTATCCTAGAAACTTATGCTCGTATAGTGTATACAAGGTAAGATTGAGTTATTCCCTCCTTATAATACCATTACATTACATTATTTGCATTTTTCATACATAATTTCCTAGTTTCGTAATTTATTCTTCCTTTATATATTTGTGTGTAGTTATTCTTATATTATTATTATACTTGTGGTATTTATACTTCTAGGAGATACAACGTGAGCCACCGTTGGCAACTTTTTTGTATGCAGGTGGAAGCGTGATCGTAGTATCCTTTATATGTTTTGTTTTTTACTTTGCTTAGTTGGCTTGTGATTTTGTACCTTTTTGGTTGTAACGCCCAAAGTCTATACCCCAAATGCTACATGGTGCTTATGACCACGAAAGACCACAAGCTAACCCATGACTGATATCTCTTATGAGCACTGAATAATAATACTATAATAAATGCAGAAAATAGGTTAAAATGCCCTAAGGTTCAAAATCTAAAATAATGAATAAGAATAACGACTATAATAATAATTTGTAAAACTGAGTACTGTCTAAAAGTCTAGTCTGAAAAGCGTCTAACTGAACTATTTGAATATGGAGTTGATAGGACAATCCCCCAAATAACCCCGACTACTAAACTACTGATTAACTAAAATACTAAACTAAAAGCATGCCCTTGATAGATGAGGACTCATTACTGAAACTACTGCTGATAACTGAATTGGTCAATGCATGGTCAGGAACCTGAGCATCTGAACCTATGCTATGAGACGTCATATCGCAAACAAAGAGTATGCGTCGGTATATGGAAGGTACTGGTATGCTAGATGAGGTAAGGCTGAATGCAAGGGTTCATATGCATGAATAATAACTAACTGAATAATATAGAGTAACTGAATATAAGAGTATATGGATAACTGAAACTGTTGTAAATGTTGAGCATTTAATACTACGCATGTATGTGTATACTGTAACTGAGATTTTACTAAAGCTGAGTTCTAAATTCAGATTACTGAGCAACTAATATCTGAGATTACTGATAACTGAGTTACTGAAAATTGTTGAAAGTATCTGACAATCCTAATTCTATAGAACTAAATTGAGTTCTACACTGAGACAAAAACTGAGACTGTGGGAAATAATTATGTCACTGATATGCCCTTTTCTGAATAGATTTTAGGTCAAACCTACAACCCCAGCTAGAAGGATGTCAGTATCTTGCCATGGGTAAAGACACTAAAGAGTTACCCTCATCCAGCAGGTACTCTAATGAGAACGGTAGAACCCTCAACTGGCAGGTTAAAACACCTCATCAACCCCATCATAGGGTTCACTCGGTGCTGAATTCTACTCACAACTAAATAGACCCCTAACTGATTATACTTAACAAGACTAGACTGATACTGAGTTTTACTAAGTTCTATCGCTGACTGAGTAATATTAAGTTCTGCAACTGACTGAGTTATACTGAGCGTGACATAACTTATACTATTTTGTAACTACTGTAGCTTTAGGAAAACAACAAGATTTTTGGGTATTAGATACCCCCAGGACTCATTAGCATTAAAAATAGAGAATAGCATGATCTTGAGAAACATACCAATGTATATTTGTCCATAATTCATTCATAAAGACATTTAATCAAACACATCTAGAGCATTAGCACAACATGTACTAGCATGTCATGATTTCACTATTTAATTCATATGGAAATTCTATCAAACACCTGGGGAGAATAACTTAATTCACATAATCATGGATATCATATAAACATTGCAACTACAAGGCCCAAACTTGCAAATTCAAGGATTATAACATGGAAATTATGCAATTCAAGATACATGGTATTTCAATTTCATGGAAACCACAATTCATCATGGATTGAAACTATATTAATGTCATGAAAATGAATACAATACAATTTCAATCATGTAATTCATAAATAAACAATCTTGGGGTTTTAAAAATTGATTCTTCAACTCTTTAGGAGAAAGGTACCCATAGATGAACACCTAACATATCTGAATTGATATGTTCTTTGAGTTCTTGGGGAGTTTCTTGAGCTTTGTTCTTGATTTCTTGAGATTTATGATTTGCTAATTGAGAGAGAATTATTTCTTTCTATAGCTAAGTGAGCAAATAATGAGATATTAGGATATTTAGGGCTTTAGTCTTGTGTTTAGTTTGCTTATGGATTTTTGGAATTGACCAAACAACCCCTAAATTAAAATCAGGGAATATAAAATTCCTAATTTTTTATGTGGGCATGATGCGGTGGAAACACAGCAACTCATTAGAAATTGGAAGACTTGGAACTGGAGGTTTGGCGCGATACAGCGCCATCACGCCGGCTCACTGCATGCATATTTATTTCTTGGCGTGACCCACCATGATCGCTATGGAACACTTGAAAATGACAATTGGGATTTTAGCTAGTGGCATAACGCAGTGGTATCACATTGGCTTACTTGGAAATAACCATTTCCAATTGGCTGCTCACCTTGACACGCTGAAGTGCCAGTTGCCACACTACTTTACAAAAATGGCTCTAACTCTTCACCAAAGTATTAAATTTGGGTTAACTTTATATCTTTGGAAAGATGACTGAATTTCCTATGCATTGGTAGGCTCTAAACTAAAAATTACCAAGTATTTTACAAACTTTAGGTAGGAATACTCATGTTGAGCTAAATTAAGCTAGTGAAATATGAGGTATTACAATATCTCCCTTTGGGAACATTCGTCCTCGAATGAGACTGATTAAGTTGAGAAATACTAATAAACTGTGCTTACTCACAAAACAAGCATATATGATGCATGGGTATATGACTAAAGCTACTAACAAGCTTAGTTTACATACTGAACATGCATATATAATGTACGGGTACATGACTGAACTAATTCGTGAATGCATGATTTGTATGCAATGGGAAAGAATACCAAATTTATAACTATAACTGAACATGGAGCTAAGTAGAGCTAAGGAAAATTGTTACCTTAAACTGATTCTGAGTTTATGGAGAAGTGGTGAGGATACTTGGTTTGCAAATCTGCTTCTGCTTCCCAAGTAGATCCCTCAATAGACAGATTCCGCCAGAGAAATTTAATGAAGGGAACTTATTTGTTCCTCAGTCTATAAATGTAACAATCGAGGATCTGGACTGGAACCTCTTCAAAAGAGAGATCATTCTTAACATCTATGACCTATAAGGGAGCTATGATTTCTAGGTCACCAATGTATTTCTTTAGCAAGGAGACATGGAACACTGGGTGTACTGAAGCTAGATCTGAAGGCAACTAAAGCTCATAAGATACTTTTCAAAATGATTGAGAATTTTAAAGGTACCGATATATTGGGGACTGAGCTTTCCCTTCTTACCAAACCTCGTGACCCCTTCATGGGAGAGATTTTCAAGAACACAAAATCACCGATCTCAAACTCAAGATCCTTTCTCCTCACATCTGTATATGATTTCTGTCGGCTCTGGGAAGCTCTAAGCCTTTCTCTGATTAACTGAACTTTATATAAGGAATCAAATACTAAGTTAGGCCCTACTACTGCAGCCTTACCTACCTCGAACCAATCAATTAGAGATCTAAATCTCCTACTATAGAGATCCTCAAACAGGTCCATCTGAATACTAGAGTGATAGCTGTAATTGTATGAAAATTTGATTGAATTGTCTTTTCTTCTTGACCATATTTCTTAGGGTGGAAGGCTGTACTGAAGTAAACTCTGGTACCAAGACCTTTTAGGAATGCGTTCAAAAAATGAGAGGTAAACTAGGTACCTCTATCTAAGATAATGGATACTGGAACTCTGTGTAACTGGACCAAATCTCTTATATAGAGTTTGGCATAGTCCTCATCTTAATAGGAAGTATGAACTAGCAAGAAATGAGTTGATTTGGTCGTCCTATCTACGATAACCCAAATGGAATCATGCTGATAGTGAGTACGAGGCAAACCTATCACAAAGTCCATATTCACTTCCTCCCATTTTCATGTGGGACTACTGAACTCCTGCATGGACCCAGTAGGTTTCTGGTGCTCAATCTTAACCTGCTAATATGTTGATCACTTACCTACAAACTCTACAATATCCCTCTTCATCATACTCCACCAATAAATCTCCTGCAAATCACGGTACATTTTAGTAGCCCTTGGATGAATAGAGTATTGTGCAATGTACGCTTCAACAAGAATTCATTGCCTCAATATATCCACACCTAGCATACATAAAGGACCTTGGAAACAAAACACATAATCTCGTCCTTGGGAAAAAACCTCTATTTTCTAATCTCTGACTTACTCTTTCAACTTAAAAAGACTAGGATCTTTATCCTATTTTTCCTACACATAAAAAACTAGAGATGATTTTGAACTATTCTTCACACACATACTGCCCTCTGCTGAATCGTCTAAATGGACACCTAATTGGGCAAGATGATGAACTTCCTGAACTAACTTCTTCTTATCATCCTCAATGTGAGCAACACTACCCATAGATAATCTACTGAGAGCATCAACTACTATATTGGCCTTGCCTGGATGATATAGAACACTCATATCAAAATCTTTTAATAACTCTAACCATCTCTAATGCAAGTACAAATCTTCCTAAGAGAACACATACTGTAAGCTTTTGTGATCTATGAACATATCAACATGCACCACATACAAGTAATGCCTTCAAATTTTTAAGGAAAACATTATAGCTGCTAACTTGAGGTCAAGAGTTAGGTAATTCTTCTCATAGGCTTAAGTGTTCTGGAGGCATAGGCTATGACCTTAACTCTCTACATGAGGACACAACCTAAACCTACTTTGGTTACATCACAGTACATAAAAAACTAGTCTAAACCATCTAGTAGAGTCAAAACTTGGGCTGAGGTGGGTCGAGTCTTCAACTCCTGAAAACTCTTCTCGTAGGAATCTGACCACTGAAACATAACTTTCTTCTAAATCAATCTGAACATGGAGGATATGAAAAACATTCAACAAATCAATGGTAATAGCCAGCTAAACCCAAGAAATTCTAGATATTTGATGGATAGATGGGTCTAGGCCAGTTTCTCACCGCCTCGGTCTTTTGAGGATCAACTCTAACGCAATCATCAGAAAAAATATGACCAAGGAATGCTACTGACCTTAGACAAAATTTGCACTTACTGAATTTGGTGAACAACTAATGAGTTCTGAGTCTATGAAGAATGATTCTTAGGTGATCTGCATGATCATTCTCGCTATGAGAATAGAAAAGAATGTCATCGTTGAAGACCATAATGAACATGTCCAAGTACTGCTTAAAAATGCAATTCATTAAGTCAATGAAAGCTGTTAGGGAATTTGTAAGACCAAAGGACTGACTAGAAACTTAAAGTGACCATATAAGGTTTGAAAAACTATTTTTGGAATCTCACATTCTCTGACTCTAAGCTGATGTTAGCTTGATTTTAGGTCTATCTTAGAAAAGTAACTGGCACCCTAAAGTTGGTTAAACAAGTCATCGATTTTGGAAAGTGGATATTTATTCTTGAGTATGACTCTGTTCAACTGATGGTAGTCTATACATATTTTGAGAAAATCATTTTTCTTATGCACAAATAAGACTGGTGTACCACATCAGAAAATGCTGGGACTGATGAACCCTATATCTAAAAGGTCATTTAACTGTTCTTTAAATTCCTTGAGTTTTACTGGTTTCATTCTGTATGGTGGAATAGATATTGGCTGAGTATTAGGAAAAAGGTCTTTTCTGAAGTTAATTTCCCTTACGGGAGAAACTCCAAGAAGATCTTTAGGAAACACATTTGAGAATTCATTTACTACTAGAACTAACTCAAGACTAGGAGTCTCTGAACTAAAGTCGTTGACTCATACAATATGATAGACACATCCCCTAGATATTATTTTTCTCGCTCTAAGGTATGAAATCATCTGAACCTTTAGTACTGTGGTACTACCCGTCCATTGAAGGACTGGTTCATTTACAAACTAAAAATCAATGATATTCTCTTTGCAATCAACTAAGTCATAGAATGAATGAAGACAATCCATGCCGAGAATAACATCAAATCTATCATCTCTAATTTTACTAAGTATACTGAAGTGAATTTATGAGTTATCATAAGCAGATAGTTCTGGGTTACCCATTAGGCTATGATAGATTTACCTAATGGGGTAGAAACTAAGAAAGGCTCTGCTAGGATTTCTAAACTGATTCAAAAATTAATAGCTATATAAGGAGTTATGAAAGATAAAGAAGCTTCTAGATCTAGAAAGGCATAAACATGTAAATGAAAGATATGTAACATAACAGTGACCACATTAGGAGAATTTTCCTAATCTTGTCTGGAATAAAGTGCATAGAGTTTGTTTGGGCATTGCTTGCTGGTGGCACTGGAAGTGGTACCCTTTTGATTCGGGTGACCTGACCGAGCTGAAGGATGACTATACTAACCCAGAGAACCTGATTGAGGATAATTACAAACTCTGTCGCCTATCTTGTCACACCCAAAACAAACATCACTACAAACTTTGTAGACACCCTGATGGTTTCTACCACATATTTGACAGAGCGGATTTGTTCGAGCACTGATGATACTTGCTTAAGATTTAGAGCTTAGCGCCCTATCTTATTTACTATTTTTAAACTTAGGGACTAGAGCACTGGCTGAGAACGGATTTGGATCCAAAGACTATGGACGAAGATGGAACAGTTACCGCCCCCTGACTTTTGATTAAAATTAAAGCTATCTATTATAGCTCTATTATTCTGCCTCTTTCTCTACAATTAGACATTTTTATCTACTAAGAATGGTCCATGACCCTAGATATTTCCATCTCCTTAATCAACATCACAGTTCTGCACTTCTTAACCATTCTGACACCCAAGATATAAACTTTCTCATTCTGGACCTACTGTCTACTACTACATGGGGAGCATACCTGGACAACTGAGTAAACTTAAGGGAATGCACTTTTACACTCATACTATCCTGCCTGAGATTGGTGAACTCTCACACCTTGGATTCTCTTAACTCTAAGGGAAATATTCTATCTAGGAACGTCATTGTAGACGCTTCCCACTCTATGGGCTTTGTATTTGTACCCTATCTACCTTCTATTTCTTAAACCACATATAAGCTACATCTTTTAGCTAGGTATCTAACTTAGAACTCTCACTAGAAGTCACTCCCATAATATTTGTGACTTTCTGAACCTGATCGAGGAACTCCTATAGATCCTCTTCCAACTTGGATCTTGAGAATAGGGGAGGATTCATCTAGGTGTAGTCCTGAATCCTGGCTACTGCAGTATTGGCCACTGGTTTTTCCTAAATAGTAGCTGGAAATTTATCTTGAACTATTAATGAATTGGCTAGAGTAGTGAATGTACCTCTGAATTCTACATGGGAGACATGCTCGTCCAGGGCATGTGCCTGAATAGGTTGAGGTGCAGATTGATTTTCGATCCTTCTTTCATTAGAATTTTTGGGAGGCAGGTTCTGTAAATGGTTGGAAGAAATGAATTAGACTTAGAGTTTAACTTGAGCTCATGCCCACTCATATGACATGAATACTGAAAGAAGGGAAACTTTTCCTAAAATATTGAATAGCTTCTTTTCCATAGTGTGGCGCGGTACACCCATGCACAAGACTCTACTTGATGTGCCTTTTAGACTCCCTAGGACTCTTTTGAACCTTAGGTTCTGATACTAAGTTTGTAACACCCCAAGTCTGTACCTTGGATGTTACACGGTGCTTACGACCCTAAAGGACCACAAGCTAACCCATGACTGATATTTGTTGTGACCACTGAATAATAATATTGTAATAAATAGGGAAAATAGGCTAAAATACCATAAGGTTTAAAATCTAAAATACTGAATAGGAATATCGACTATAAGAATAATATGTAAAACTAAATATTGTCTGACAGTCTAGTTTAAAAATTCTCTAAACGAACTATCTGAATATGGAGTTGAAAGGAAAAACCCCTTACTAACTCCGACTACTGAACTACTAATAAACTAAAATACTAAAATAAATGCATTCCCTCAATAGATAAGGACTCCCTACTAAAATTGCAACTGATAACTAAATCTATCTATGCACGGTCAGGAACCTGAGCGTTCAAACCTATGATATGAGACATCATAGCATAAAGAAAAAGTATGCGTTAATACATGGAATAAACTGGTATGCTAGATGAGGTATGGCTGAATGCAAGGGTTCATATACAAGAACAATAGCTAGTTGAATAATATAAAGTAATTAGATGTGAGAGTACATAGATAACTTAAATTTCTATAAATACTGAGTATGTAATATTGTGCGTATACGTGTATACTGTAACTTAGCTTTTACTCAAGCGAAATTCTAAATTTTGATAACTAAGTAACTGATATCTGAGAATATTGATAATTGAGTTACTTAAATCGATTACCTGTGTCTGATAGTCTTGGTTCTAGTAAAATGAAATGAGTTCTATAAGGAGACTAAAACTGAGACTGTGGGAAGTAATCATCTAACCGATATGCCCCTTTTCTGACTAGATTTAGGGTGCAACCGGTAACCCCAGCTGGAAGGGTGTCAGTACCATGCCACGGGTAATAACACTGAAGAGCTACCCTCATCTGGTAGGTACTCTAATGAGAATGGTAAGATCCTCAACTAGAAGGTTAAAATACCTCACAACCTTCAACTGGTAGATTGATGTCTAAACATACACTGGCTACGTAGTTCTGGAAAGCAAGGACTACTTCTAAGGATCACACCCTCTACAGGCAGGTGAGCCCTCATCCTTGGTTTCACTGGGTGCTAAATCCTACTTCAAACAGAATAGACCCTGAACTGATTATACTTAACTATATAAGACTGCTACTGAGTTTTACTAAGTTCTGTCGCTGATTGAGTACAACTGAGTTCTTTAACTGAATTAGTTGAATTGAGCATAACATGACTGATACTATTCTGTAACTACTGCAGCTCTAGGTAAACATCTAGATTTTTGGGTATTAGATACCTCCAGGACTCGATAGCAGAAAAAGTAGATCATAGCATGATCTTAAGAAACATAGCAATGTACATTTGTCCATAATTCATTCATCGAAACATTTTATCAAACACATGTAGAGCATAATCTTTTACATATACTAGCATGTCATGATATTTCCATTTAATTCACATGGACATTCTATCAAACACATGGGGAGCACAACTTAATGCGCATAATCATGGATATCATATAAACATTGCAACTACAATGCCCAAACTTGCAAATTCAAGGATTATAAAATAGTAATTGCAAAATTCAATATACATGTTATATTAATTTTATGGAAACCATAATTAATCATATATTGGAACTCAATTAATGTCATGAACATGATTACAATCCAATGTCAAGCATGTAATTCATCAATCAACAATCTTGTGGTTTTAGAAATGGATTCTTGGACTCTATGAGTGAAACGAACCCATAGATGAACACCTAACATACCTTAATTGATAAATTCTTGGAGTTCTTGGTGAGTTTGTTTAGCTTTGTTCTTTATTTATTGAGAGCTAGGGTTTGCTAATTGAGAGAGAATGATTTCTTTTTTGAGGTAAGTAAGCAACTAATGAGATATTAAGCTATTTAGGGCTTTAATCCTGTATTTAGTCTGATTAGGGATTTTAGGAATTGACCAAACAACCCCTGAATTAAACTCACAGAATATTAAAATAACAATTTTGTATGCTGACTCAATACGGTGGAATCGCACCAGCTCACTCGAAATTGGATGACTGGGAACTGGAGGTTAGGCATGATACGGCTCTATCACGCTGACTCACTACATACGGATTTACCTCATGGCACTATGCGCCATAATTGCGATGGAACACTAGAAAATGAAAATTAGGAATTTTTCTTGTAATGCTATGTGGTGGTATTGCGTTGGCTTACTGAAAAATGACCATTGCCATTTGGCTGGTCTTCGCGATACGCTGAAGCCAGTTGGCACATTGCTTTACAAAAATGGCTATAACTCTTTACCCAAGAATCGGATTTCGGAAAACTTTATATCATTGGAAAGCTGACTGAATTTCCTACGCATTAATAGGCTCTAAACTAAAAGTTAGTGAGTATTTTAAAATTTTTAGGTAGGAATAATCATATACTTAGAGCTAAATTAAGTTAGGGAAATATGGGGTATTACATTGGTGTAGATACTAGTTTAAGTGTGACCATAGAGCTTGAGTTTGTGTTGTATTGAGCCTATTTCAGAGTTCTGGTGAGCTTCTCATTTGGAGTATGATTCCAGACTTCATCATTTTTGTATGTTATCCTTATCTTAATTTTTAGAGATAGAGTTATGTATTTTCATATTTCTATGTCAGTTATTAGTGATCTTTACTCATGATATTATATTTTAGGATTAAAGTTGTATTTAGTTTTGGAGATTGTTTTATATATATTTGGCCTGATTTTATTTTATACTCGTTTATTTTGATGTTATTTGTATTAATTCCATATTTATATTTTATTTATGTGTTGGGATTACCTACCAAGGTTGGGATAGGGTAGGTTCCATCATGACCTCTAATTTTGGGTCGTGAAAAATTAGCATTAGAGTGCGAGATTCATCGATGTCATGAGTAAAAGAGTAATATGTATAATAGAGTCCTATCGATCGATAAGTTGATGTTCGTATCTATCTTTAGGAGGCTATGTATTGTCTTTTGGAAAACTTTTTAAACTTGGTTGCTTATCATGCCTGTTGTTCATACCCTTATTCTTAACATTTATTCCATTCTTTTCTGCACAAATAGTTAGGACTAAATTAAGAATTATAAACGATGATGAGCTAGCACCTACTGTTGAAGCCCTAGGTAGCATCGTAGTTGAGGAAAATATCATATAGCTATACCCCTCACTTGGCCCCACTCTTTTGTTTAGGATGGATTCGAACTGGACTAATCTTAAAGATCTAATTTTGAATAGAAGAAAATATACCATAAAAATAATTTCCTTCTTCGAGGAGTCTTTTTATAATAGATTGATGAGTTGAACCAATAAGAGATATTATGTTGTACCTTTTACTTTGAGCCCACCTAATAGTGAGCTTCTCGATAGTCTATTTCTTACTAGGGATAGAATTCTAACTATCAAACTCACCGTATTTCCTTACTTGAGATATCAAAGATACCTCCGTAAACTAATAACTTCTAAAAAGAACCTATTATGCTAGGTAGAACACACAAGGGGTGGGTATTACCAAATGATGAGCTAGAGTGACCTATCTAGAGCTTGAAATTTATCACGATGTTGTGTATTATCAACTACAGGATGTGGGACTAGCTCAGACCCCTTTGAGTTTTATTGTGACTCCAGTATTGCAGGATCTATTGATTTGTATTCTTAGAGGTCTGGATGGTATTCCTCAAACATGTATTCTAACTTGTATACTACATGGTTCTTAAACTACAAAAGGTGTACAACCATCAGCAAGCTTTCACTCAAAGTTTTCAAAATCCTAGGGTATAGCTAGCTATTATTATGGCTTCATATGTTGATATATTCCCTATTAGACTTGTTATATTGCATCTAACTCTAGGTTTTGTAATGTCTACTGATGAGAAAAAAATTAAGATATTTATTAGATTATCGCCTCCTATGTTTAGTGAGGCATTTAGTGAAGATGCTTATAAGTTTTTGATTGATTAATAGGGGAGGTTGCATAACCTTAATTCACTTGAGTCCTATGGTGTTCTCTACTATACCTACCATCTGAGTGAAGTTACTAGGTAGTGTTAGAGATATCTCTTAGTTATAGACCACTAGTTTCCCTTCCTTTGGAATGGACTTTATTTTCTAAGACTTTTTTTAGATAGTTTTATGCCTTTTATCTTAATGAACCATCAAAGATACAAGTTTGTTTATTAGAAGCTGTGCTCTATGCCTATTTTATAGTATGATTCTCACTTTCATGCATGTCCAAATATTCCATCGCTAGTATTTCCACAGATTTTGATAGGACAAGGAAATTTATTTAGGGTTTGACTAGTTATTAGCAATTGGTGATCGCTCAGTTAGTCGTTCCTAGTGGATCTTATTAGAGTATAGTGGATCATGACAAGATTATGGAGATGATTTACTGGGGTATTCAGAGTGTTGGTACTATGAGGATACTTCATTTGGGTAATTTTAGTAGTTATTTATCCTAAGGTAGTAATTCCATAGCTAGAAGTTCTCATGGTCACCAAGACAGATCAATTTAGGCAGTCTTGAAGAGTTCAAATTGTAGGTTTGTAGGCATTGAGATGTTAAAGGGGTAGATATTAGGTCATGCAAGCCTACGTTCTTATTCCAGTTCATTAGGTTATAGAGGGTGCACTGGTTCTTTTGGGCCCATTCAGTATGATTCATCTAGCATGGGATTTCTTGTTTATGATCAGCATGATCACTTATTAAGGGATTGTCCTTGTTGTTCTTTAGGTCCTCTCCAGCGGTAGTTTCATCTATAGCTTTAACCCTAGTATCAATAGTTAGAGGTAGTGCACAAGGTAGTATTGATAGTTTTATAGGTACATAGGAGGGGCTCATAGAGCTCTTTGTTATGGATGAGAATTCACTCATTCTTAAAGCAGATGTGGTAAATGTGATGCTTTTCATATGAGACCTAAGGTAGAGGCATATGACATAATGATTACTGGTACTTTCATAATTTACCATCATCTCACTTCAATACTATTTGATTTGGGTCTACATTTTCTTATGTGTAAGCAAATTTTGCAACTAGTATTGATGCTACGTTAGTCCTTTTCTATCACAATTTGTGTTTCTACCCTCATAGTCAATTATTTAGTGGTGAAGCAAGTGTATTGATCATGTGTAGTAATCTGTTTGGGGTGTAATACTTGGATAGACCTGATTATCCCCGATATGTTTGATTTGATGTCATATTGGATGAAGTTGGCTCCTTATTATGCAATTTTTGATTAAGATCATGACTTTAGCTACTCTGAGTTTTCCAAGATTAGAGTGGAAGGGTACTCCTAGTTCATTTCTTAAGGGGGTTATATTTTTTTGCATGCTCGTCGTATAGTAGGGAATGGATGTCTTTATTTTTTTTTCAATGTATGCAATTCTAGTGTTGATTCATCACATCTCTTGGATTCTGGAATAGTTATTAGAGACTTCTTGGACTTCTTTCCTTCGAAAAGGGATATTAATGTTTCCATTGATGTTGAGCTAGGAACTAAACCCTTTTCCATTTCTCCCTATAGAATGGCCCCAATTGAATTAAAAGAATAAAGTGAGCAATTTTAAGGTTTATTATGTAAGGGTTTTATTTGACTAAGTGTGTCTTCTTTGGGTTCTTATGTCTTATTTGTAAAGAAGAAAGATGAGTCCATGCACATTAGTATCAACTGTATCCACACATATTTGTATTGATTATCAATAATTGAACAAGGTGAATATTTAAAACAAGTATCCTCTTCCTCAAACTGATGATTATTTGATCATCTTACAGGTGCCTCAGTATTTTCTAAGATCAACTTCAGATATGATTACCATCGGTTAAGGATTAGAGCTTTAAATATTTGAAAGACAACTTTTTAAAATGCGGTATGACTATGTTGAGTTCTTGGATATATATTTTGTACTAACTAATGCACCAACGTATAAGGTTCTGATGAATAGAGTATTTTGTCTTATCTTGACTTTTTGATATTGTGTATATCGACGATATTTTAGTTTATTCTAGGAATAAGACTGACCATATGTGGCATTTACGGGTCGTAGTTAAAAGATAGAGAGATGAAAAGTTGCATCCCAAGTTCTCCAAGTGCGAGGTTTGGTTGGATCCTATTTCTTTGTTGGGTCATATAGTGACCTAGGATGGTATTATGGTTGATCCAACCAAGGTGGGGGGTAGTTTTGAATTGGGCTATACCCACTAATCCTACTAATATTTGAAGTTTTTTTGGGTTAGCATGATATTTTCGGTGATTCATGCAAGGCTTCTTGTCACGACCTGAACCGGGGCCCTGGCCGTGACGAGTATCCCAAACCATAAAGGCCCGAGACACCCCTATCTGTCTGGTAATCATACACATAACTCATATAATAAAGAAATGTTGAAGATAAATAACATTTCAGAAACATGGTCAAGGGTCATATGAAAGCAATAGTAGGGATTAATGTCTCGCAATCTCAAACAACATCTCTATAACGTCTGCGAAACCCCTACTACCTGACTGTAACAAATGTCTATTTGAAAACCGGGACAAGGCCCCAAGTAGACCCAAGAGCTAACAAATGATGGATGATGCTGCCAGATAGTTAGGCTTTCCAAAATATAGATGGCTCACCAAGGGACTTTGCAAATCTGTCCGAGGAATCTACTAATTTTTTGGACCCCTAGACTACGCCTCCAAACCTGGGATGAAGCAGGTCAATACAAAATTACTGGTATGTAGATATATCAAAACAAAACATAATATTTTTACAAAATATAGTTCAGAGCCATTATAAAGTAGTTTCATATCAAATCATTTGAAAACACATGGGCGTAATGTAATTGTTTTCAACAACAATGCAATGCAGCTGAGCTAGGTAGAAACCCTACATATCACTTTTACACCGACTGTCAAACCTCGGTAGCCACCGAGATTAGAGTATAAGTAAGGGGAAGAAACACAAGATGACACAGATGGGTGTCTCGACCCAATGGTAGTGCACAAGATCAAAAAGCAGGGCTCCTAACCATAGTCCCAATTTGAGAATGACATAAAGTCCGGTATGCAAGATCACAAAGCATGGTACCTAGTTCCCATGTCGGCAAACATGATTTCCAGTGATGAGCTCTTACACTCAAAGACTTCTTCGGGCATCCGGCTTCTCATGTAAAATCAATGCATTCAAATTTCATCTGATTCAATCACATATCATATTTAGTAGGGTATCGTCATACCCGACTTGCAAGCCATCAATATCAAATCAACATGCACATAATCATGTAAAAATCAATATGCTTCATCATTTACAAGTAGTGAACAATAATCATTTCAAATTCATGCTCTCTTTTGTTGGTCACAATATAATATGGGGTATCAAAACATTATCATGGAAATTTTAAAGCAATTTATCATTCATATTTATCAAAATTTCATGGAAAATCTCAAGTCACATATGCATGGTTTCAACCAGTGAAGTATATAGGCAAACAATTCCCATGACATTCCAAAAAAAAGATTTAGAAATCATATTAAAGCAAGCTATTAGCATTTTTTTGAAAACACCCATTTAAAAGCATGCATGTTCATAAACTAAACCCATGAGATTTTAGGATAACCCCACGTACCTCGATTACTATGAATATTAGGTTCTTCTTGAAGCCTACACTGAGAGGATTCCAAATATGGAATTAGTTTCTGAAACCCCGGTTGAATCTTGAGTTTCTTGGGTTTTTATTTTGAAACACTAAGGAGAATCCTTGACCACTTTTGATGAATGATGGTGTATTTTGGGGTCTTTAGGAACTGAATTTGGTGCTTAGGGCTAAGTAAAGGTGGAAAAGGACTAGTTTGCCCTAAAAATGGTTTGTTTAAGTCACTTGAAACCTTTACATAGGTTGCGCCTATGCTATCTCCTATGACTACATAGGCACCGCTTAGGATATCGCCTAGGATATCCCCTATGTTTACGTAGGTACCGCCTAGCTATTGCCTATGCTTTCCAGTGGCCATGTGTTATTGGTTAGGCGATGCATATTACTTTGAAAGGTCATAACTTCTTTCTCGGGTGCCGGATTTTAGCAAAATTGGTATCGTTGAAAAGCTAACTCGGAAACCTATCATTTTACATATAGCAGGCTCTCTAATTCGATATATACAAAGAGTCATGGTCAATAGAAGTTGACCAAAATTATAATGTCCACTTGAACTTAATCGATCGAAGTAGTTTTCAACTCGCCCTTGAGTCAAATGACCCCTATGGTCTAAATTCAAGCTTGAATGGATTCACATGCTACACAAATAATTAACATGCAGTATTGACATAGGATTTATGGCATTGTGATTTAACAAAACACATCGGAATCATGGTATATATTGTTGCCCGAAATGCGGGGCGTTACATTATCCCCCCTTAGGATCATTCATCCCTGAATGATGATGTGGGACACAGACAGACACGATTCCAAGCATAATAAAGGACTAGGAATGATAAGATAGGACTAGTACCTTCTGTCTCATCCTCTGTCGAACCAAACAAATTAGGATATATAATTTTCATGTCATCTTCTAACTCCCAAGTTGCTTCTTCGACTTTCTGATTCCTCCAAAGTACCTTTACTAAGGCTATCACTTTGTTCCTTAACTTTCAAACATGGCGATCTAAAATTTCAATGGGCTCTTCTTCGTAAGACAAGAAATCTGTCACTTTGACACCCTCTACTTGCAGTACCAAAGAATTATCTCCAATGCATTTCTTTAACATGGATACATGGAAGCCAGATAAACGGAACCCAAACTTGCAGGTAATTCTAGCTCATGAGGAATTGCACCAATCTTTCTCAAAATCTGATATGGCCCTATATAGCGAAGGCTCAATTTATCCCTTTTTCCAAATCACATAACTCCTTTCATAGGAGAAACCTTGAGGAGCAAACTCTAGTTCTCTTCTCCAAGCATCGGCATAGGACTTGTGATGACTCTGATCAGTCTTGTGTCATTCTCTAATGATTTTCACTTTCTCCATCGCCTGATGAACAAGATCAGGCCTATATAACTAAGTCTCACCCACTTCATACCATCCTATCGGAGACCAATATCTCCTCCCATACAAAGCCTCAAAAGGAGCCATCTTAATGCTGGCATGGTAACTATTATTGTAAGCTAATTAAACCGATGGAAGGTGATCTACCCAACTACCTTTAAAATCAATGACGCATGCCCTCAACATATCCTCGAGGGTTTGAATGGTATACTCAGCTTGCCCATCCGTCTGAGGGTGGAAAGTTGTGCTCAATTTCAGTTATGTACCTAAATCCTTCTGAAAAGATCTCCAAAACTTAGATGAAAACTGCGTAACGAATAATTAGTCCTCACAGGCAAAAAGTGGGATGACTTTGTCAACTGATCTACAATTACCCATACAGAATTATACTATTTTAGGGATCTCAAAAGTCTTGTAAAGAATTCCATATTTATCATCTCCCACTTCCATAAAGGAACGGCTATCTCTTGGAAAGTACCACCTGGCCTCATGTGTTCTACCTTCACTTGTTGACAGTTCAAACACTTGGACACAAAATCAGCTACATCACATTTCATGTTATTAAACCAATACAAGGTTTTCATATCATGGTACATCTTAGTAGAGCCTGGGTGAACAACATACCTCGAAGTGTACGCCTCATCAAGAATTCTTTCCCGCAGTCCATCAACATTCAGAATGCACAAACTACCTAAAATCTCAGAATACCATCACCACCAATTTCAAATGACATAACCTTTTGTTGACCCACATCTTTCTTGATTTGTATCAAGATGGGATCTTCAACCTGCTTTGCCTTAACTTCAGTACAAAGGGATGACTTAGCTAACTCATAAACAATCACCCCTTCATCTTTGGAACCTAAGAGTCGTACTCCCAGATTTGCAGGGCAGTGAATATCCTTCACCATCTCTTTTTTTCCTTCTTCTACATAAGAAAGGCTGCCTATAGACAACCTGCTGAGGGCGTCGGTTACAACATTTGCCTTGCCCGGATGGTAATGCAGGATCATATCATAGTCTTTCAGTAGCACCACCCAGCGCCTCTGCCTTAGGTTTAATTCTTTCTACGAGAAAATATACTGCAGACTCTTGTGGTCAGTAAAGATATCAACATGAACACCGTACAAGTAGTGTCGCCAAATCTTAAGTAAAAACACCACAACCGCTAACTCCAAATCATGGGTGGGGTAGTTCTGCTTGTGCACCTTTAACTTCCTAGATGCATAAGCCACTACCTTACTATGCTGCATCAACACACAACAAAGTCCCACACGGGACACATCATAGTATACCATAAATCCATCTACACCCTTGGGAACGGTCAAAATAGTAGTAGTGGTCAGTTTATCTTTCACCTTCTCAAAACTATTCTCACACAAATTAGACTACACAAACATTACCTTTTTCTGAGTCAATTTAGTGAGTGGAGCAGCTATGAAAGATAAACTCTCAACGAACCTTCTGTAATACCCCGCCAAACCTAAGAAACTCCAAATATTGGTTGGAGTCATGGGTCTGGGCCATTTTCTTACTGCTTCAACTTTCTGGGGATCCACTCTTATCTCGTCACTGGAGGCAATATGCCCCAAGAAGGCAATAGCATCTAACAAGAATTTACACTTAGAAAATTTGTCATACAACTAATGATCCTTAACGGTCTGAAGAATAATTCGGAGGTGATTGGCCCGATCCACTTTACTCTTAGAATAGATTAGAATATCATCAATAAATACAATGACAAGCACGTCAATAAACTGATGGAATACTCTATTCATAAGATCCATGAAAGCTGCAGGTGCGTTAGTAAACCTGAAGGACATGACTAGAAATTCGTAGTGACAATATTGGGTTAGGAAGGCCGTCTTGGGTTTGTCTGACGCCTCAACTTTAAACTGATGATAACCCGAACGAAGGTCTATTTTTGAAAAACATTTGGCACCCTGAAACTGGTCAAAAAGGTCGTTAATCCTAGGAAGAGGATATTTATTTTTAATTCTGACCTTATTCAGTTGACAGTAGTCTATGCACATACGAAGGGAACCATCTTCCTTTTGCACGAAAATTATAGGCGCGCCCCAAGGAGACACACTGGGATGTATAAAACCCTTATCTAGGAGATATGTTAACTCTTTTTTCAACTCTTTTAGTTCTACAAGAGCCATTCTATATGGCAAAATAGAAATAGGATGAGTGTCTGGCAACACATCAATACCAAACTCAATATCCCTATCAGGTGGTATTCCTGGGAGATTATTTGGAAAGACTTACGGGAATATTTTACTGCAGGAACAGATTGAAGAGGAAGACTCTAGGCATTGGAGTCCTTAACTCACATAAGGTAGTACAAGCAACCTTTAGAAATGTGTTTGTAGGCTGTGAGATAGGATATAAAATGCCCTCTAGGTGCTAAAGAATGTCCTTCCCACTCTATAACTAGTTCCTTCAGGAAACAAAAAGTGACCCTTTAAGTGCTACAATCTAATGTGGCATAGCACGAATGGAGCCAATCCACTCCCAAGATAGCATCAAAAGAAATCATATCTAACTCTATGAGATCTACCAGTGTATCTCGGCTACCAACAGTCACAAAACAACCTCTGTACACCCTCCAAGAAATAATAGAATCACCCACTGGGGTGAAAATAGAAAAAGGTTCAGAAATCACACTCAGATCAAACCCGTAACCAACAGCCACATAAGGGGCTACATAGGATAAAGTAGACCCAGGATCAAGTAACACATAAACACCATGGGAAAAGATTTGTAACGTACCGGTAACAACATCTAGGGAAAATTCTACCTCCTGGTGGTTGGTCAAAGAATATAACTGGTTGCGAATGTTCTCGGTAGTTGAAGGGACACCCTTATGAGGAGGTATCGTGAACGCATCTTGGGGCTTAGTCCTCCCGTATTTCCTCTAGCAGAATGGAAATCTTTCTGAATGTGGCCAACCTTGCCATAAGTATAACAATTCCTCCACTCAAAATAACACCTCCTTAAGTGATTCTTCCTACAAGTCTCGCACTGTGGATAAGTACGATGTTGTTGGGTCACACTGCCCTGTGACTGAGTATCTAGGGCTCTAAATCCATGAGGAGTTTGAAAACTCTACGATCGTCTGTTTGCTGGTCGTCTGGGCGCTGGGGCGCTGGCAGCTGACTGTGCATTACTCCAAGACATCTTCTTTTGCCATCTATTTCCCTAGTTGTCGCTCTGTGGTTGGCTGTGATTCTGATCTGCGATTCTGGCTCTCTTTGCTAGCGTGTCTTTCTTTCTTATTTCTGAAATTTTCTTTTTCTTCTCTCCCATTTGTTGTATATGAATGGTCAGCTGAGCAAAGTCTAGCTCCTTATTCAACATTGCCCCCTAGCACTCAAGCACTAGGTTATCAGAAAGGTCAGATACAAATTTCCTCATCCGAGCTCTAATATTACTAGTCAACTCTAGGGCATACCGGGATTGTTTATTAAACTTCAAAGTGTACTCCTGGACACTCATACTGCCCTACTTCAGATTTAGAAATTCTTCCGCTTTGGCCTTTCTCAACTAGACAGAAAAGAATCGACGAAGGAAAGCTTCCACAAATTTGCCCCAAACTGTGGGCTCAGCACTCTCACCTTTTGCATCCTCCCAGTCGGCATACCACTAATTGGAAACATTCTTGAGTTGATAAGTTTCTATTTCCACCCCTTCAACCTCATCCACATGTATTGCCTTAATGATCTTTTCCATCTCATCCACGAACTCCAGTGGATCTTCCTCCACCTTGGTGCTAGTGAACTTAGGTGGGTTCATCTTTATGAAATTTCTGACCCTAGTAGCCTCAGATGCAACAGATGCAGACCCAACATCTTTCGATCATTGAGCCTGGTTAGCTACCAACTGTTCAGCATATGAATAGACCATCTAAATTTTTCATTTGAAATATCTCCCTGAGTAGTTGAGGGACAATTGAATTAGTCTGCGGAGCCCGTGGTAGACTGGTCGAGACTTGAGGGACTCCCAAAGTAGGGATAAGTTCTGGAGTGTGAGTTCTATTATGGGTCCACATCGCATGGGTGGGAAGGACCACATCTGCCTGAGCATTCTGATCGATGATACAACGTAGAGGCATAACTATGCTTTTAAAATACAATAGATCATTGGTTCGGGGAAAGTTGAGACTCTGAAGCACAAACTAAATCATAAACAATGGAAACATTTCCTAAACGCCTAGCAGCTTCCTGCTTATAAGTGTTGTGCACTATACACCCATAAATAGGACTCTACCGGATGCGATTTCGTAGATACCATGGGACCATGAACCATGCTCTAATACCAACTTTGTCATGATTCGAACTGGGTCCCTACCCGTGACGAGTATCCCAAATCATGAAAGCCTGAGACACCCCTATCTGTCTGGTAATCATGAATATAAATCATATGATAAAGAAATACTGAAGATAAATAACATTTCAGAAATATGGTCAAGAGTCATATGTAAGCAATAGTATGGATTAATGTCCTATAATCTTAAAAAACATCTCTATAATGTCTGCGAAACCCCTACTAATGACTGTAACAAATTTCTATTTGAAAACTGGGACAAGGCCCCCAGTAGACCCAAAAACTAACAAATGATAAATGATGCTGCCAGATAGTCAGGCCATCCGAAATATTAAAGGCTCACCAAGTGACTCTGCGAATCTGTTCTAGGAATATATTAATTTTCTAGACCCCTAGACTATGCCTCCGAACCAGAGAGAAAGGGGGTCAATACAAAATTACTGGTATGCAGATATATCAAAACAAGACATAATATTTTTAAAAAATATAGTTGGGAGCCATTATAAAGAAGTTTCATATGAAATCATTTGAAAACACATGGGCATGATGTAATTGTTTTCAACAATAATGTAATGCAGCCGAACTAGGTGGAATACTCTACATATCAGATTCACACCACCTGTCAAACCTCGGTTGCCACCGATATTAGAGTATAAGTGAGAGGAAGACACATAAAATCACATAGCAAAGTGTCTCGACCCAATGGTAGTGCACAAGATCACAAAGCAGGGCTCCTAACCATAGTACCAATTTAGGAATAACATAAATTCAGGTACGCAAGATCACAAAGCATGGACCAAGTTCCCATGTCGGCAAACACGATTTCCAGTGATAAGCCCTTACACTCAAAGCCTTCTTTGGGCATCCATCTATATCATGTAAAATTAATTCAAATTTCATCTGACTCAATCACATATCATATTCGGTAGGGTATCATCATACCCAACTTGCAATCCATCAATATCACATCAATATGTGCATAATCATGTAAATATCAAGATGCTTCATCATTTACAAGTAGTGAACAATAATCATTTCAAATTCATACTCTCTTTTGTTGGTCACAATATAATATGGGGAATCAAAATATTATCATGGAAATTTGAAAGCAATTTATCATTCATTTTTATCAAACTTTCATGGAAAATCACAAGTCACATATACATTGTTTCAACCATTTAAGTATATAGGCAAATAATTCCCATGACATTCAAAAAAAAAGACTTCGAATCATATTAAAGCAAGCTATTAGCATTTTTTTTGAAAACCCCCATTTAAAAGCATGTATGTTCAAAAACTAAACCCAAGAGATTTTTGGATAACCCCACATACCTCGATTACTAAAAATATTAGGTGCTTCTTGAAGCCTACGTTGAGAGGATTCCAAATATGAAATTAGCTTTTAAAACCCCCGGTTGAATCTTGAGTTGCTTGGATTTTTATTTTGAAACGCTAAGGAGAATCCTTTAGCACTTTTGATGAATGACGGTGTATTTTGGGGTCTTTTAGAACTGAATTTCATGCTTCGGGTTAAGTAAGGGTGGAAAAGGACCATTTTTCTCAAAAACGGATTGTTTAAGTCACTTGAAACCTTTACATACGTGCTGCCTATGCTATCGCCTATGTCTACATAGGCGCCGCCTGGGATATCGCCTATGATTACATAGGCGCCGCCTAGGCTATCACCTATGTTTACGTAGGCACCACCTATGCTATCGCCTATGCTTTCCAGTGGCCATGTCCGATTGCTTAGGCGACGTATATCACTTTGAAAGGGCATAATTTCTTATTCGGGTGTCAGAATTTAGTAAAATTTGTATCGTTGGATAGCAAACTCGGAAACCTATAATTTTACACATAGTAGGCTCTGTAATTCGAGATATACAAAGAGTCATGGTCGATAGAAATTGACATAAGTTATAATGTCCACTTGAACTTAATCGATCGAAGTAGTTTTCAACTCGCCGTTGAGTCAAATTAACCATATGGTCTAAATTAAAGCTTGAATTGATTTACATACTACACAAATAATTAACATGTCATATTGTCATAGGATTTATGGCTTTGGGAATTATCAACACGTCAAAATCATGTTCTATATTGTTGCCCGAAATGCGAGGCGTTACACTTCTCTTCTATTGTGACTCCTATGACAAAGTTTAATCAAAAGAAGATATTTTTCTAGTGTTTGGATGACTCTGATAGAAGATTTCAAAAGCTCAAGGGTTGTTGACTTTGGCTCCTATCTTTACTTTATTAGAGGAGGGCAATAGGTTCATTGTGCTTTTTGATGCTTATGGAGTTGGCTTGGGAAATGTGTTGACGCAAAAGGGTAAGGTAATTTATTATTTTTCTCATTAGTTGAAGGTCCATAAGAATAACTACCTTACTCATGATTTGGAGTTAGTCATAGTTGTGTTAGTGTTAATATTGTGGCAACACTACTTGAATAGAGTTCATTGTGAGATTTTTCTCGATCATCGTAACCTTCAGTACTACTTCACTTAACGAGATCTTAATATGAGATAACATATATAGTTAGAGTTTCTTTAGGATTATTATCAGATTATTCTTTATCATTCTTGCAAGGATAATATTGTAGGAAAGAACTTGAGTTGGAAAGTGGCGAGTATGGATATTTTGTCTTATCTTTTGGTAGAGGAACATCCTTTAGCCTTAGACATTTAGTATTTGGCTAACCGGTTGATTCAACTTAATATTTCAATATATAGATGTCTTTTGGCATAAGTTGATGCTTAGTGTTCACTGCTGGAGTAGATTTGAGCTCAACAGTTGAAACACCTAGACTTTAAACCATTGAAAATTCCCTCATTTGATGTCTCTTTACTTGGTCTGACTAAGGGTACGACTCATATCCCTTGGATACGAGTTAGTGACCCCAATCATACCCTAGGCAGTATGGTAAGGGTCACTTACTATTCTAGGTAGGAGTAAGGCTCCGACCAACCGGTACCTTAAGGTACAAGTCATACCAAGATCAATCGTAAACAGTGATATCACAACCAAAAGTGGACTATTTTTTGTATGATTAATGGGTATGAGTTAGGGTTTAGTTGTAACCTATGGATACGACTCAAAGGAGCATGGTCATATCTTAATAGAGTGTGTGACCTAGGAGAAGTGTAAGGTACTAGTCAGGGTACCATTCATACCCTAAGGTACGACTACTTAAGTGATTTGTATGGTGAGTCATACCCATGGATAGGGTCAATTTTCAGTTTTTTAACTAAGGGCCTTGTGGTCATTTCCCATGTATAAAACCCTAATCCCTCTCATTATATAAGTGTGTGTAGCCTCCTAAGCATCCATTTTGATGTATCAAATGCCCTAAATATTCTCTTAAGCTATTCTTTGAAAAATTGGAGGCTAGGGTTTCAAGAGTTGTCTTCAAGGGGCAAAGGAGAGTCAATATTCTTGGTAATTCATCTTGTTTAAGGCAGGTAAATCTTCCCCTTGTTAAATAACTTTAAACCCATTTTTTCACACTTGGATTAGTAATTGTGCATGGTAGTTTTGAAATCAAATGAGAAGGGTTTTGTTTCTTAATAATGAATAATTAGGATTCTTGCTTAGAATTGTGTTTTAACACATTATTGATGATAACTTGTACATGGTAATTCTTGTCTTATGTGGTTTAACACGTGGGTCATGAGTAACCTTAATCTTGATGATTTCTACAATGAAAATAGCCTTCTGAAGGTATACACAAAAGGTGTTTTTGAAAATGTCTAAGTGAGTTGTCTAGTTACATAATGATAATGCTTTGAACAAGGTCAAGGGACCAATATGTGTGAATGCTTGATAAATGATATTATGAGGGTAAAATAAGCCATATATTGTGTAACTGATGACCTTTATTGTTTGATGAATAAGAATGGTGTTAAAGTCCCTAACATGAAAATGAACTTGAATTATGTGTTGAACAAAATTATGGTATAGAATTGCTAAGGAAGTATGAATATCTTGTAAGGGTCTTAAGGACCATGGTTGAATTGTATTTTAAGTTAAATTAAGTCATTTGCCTATTAAAATGGTCGAGAAATGAAGGCTCCCTTGAAGACCATGTGGTTATGTATGGTGTTGAATTAGCTAAATGGGTTAAAGTACTTATGTACGAAATTGAATGTATGTGAATGCATGGACAAAGGATTAGAGTCCCAATGTCGACTAATAATAGTCGTAATGGCTTGAGGTTATAGTCCCTTTCCTAATAGAATTGCTTTTGGTTAAAGTCCCTTGCATAATAAGATCTCATGAGGTCGAAGTGCCTTGCCAAATGAATTATTTGGGGTTAGAGTCTCTTATCTAATATGGCATGAGGTTAGAGTCCATTACCTAATGGGTGGACAAGTGGTTAGATTTCCTTACTTATATGGATGTGTTTGTGGTTAGAGTTCCTTAATTGATGATATGTGAACATAGTGAAAGTCTTATGACTAATGATAAATACTTCACTCTATAATTGTGGAAGGTTGGAGTCCTCCATTGCATGTATGCTAAATGGGTGTATCCAAAGTGTTGATAAGACTTACCCCCTTTGTTAGCATGTGATATGTCTATATGTGTGGATAAGGTCATGAATGTGATTGAATATGACATATATTGACTTGTTGTTGAATGACAATGCTATTTTATCCTTATCCTTGAGTTACACACTAGCATTCCAACCGCTAACTATCTCTAGACGCTATGTCCCCATGTAAAATAGGAGCTAGAGCATCATTTTATATTTCTTCATAGTGATTAGGATAGTTAAGCAGTTCATGCATTGACTACAGAGTGGTGAGATTTTTGATTTTTGAAGACATTCATTCTTTGTCCCGATCTTCAGACTTAGACTTATTTTGACTTAGTTTGGCTAGTATTGGGGGCTTTTCCTGACATATACATTTATAAACTTTAATTTACATTGAGGTATTATGGATAACTTTGCACTTGGGAATGTTAGTGTGATGAATCTAATGAAGTGACTAGCCATGTTTAATTTATGACTTCTAGTATTTTTCTGCTCTCTTATTATATTTTTCAGATTCACTTGGCCCTTGTGATTGATATAGTGATTGTGAAGGGTTATTGGGGTGACCTCTAGTTTATATTGGCTTGAGGTGCCCATACGATATGGCCTCATTTCAGGGTGTGTCAAGTTTGTATCAGACCCTAGGGTCATGGTCAGTATGGCGTCCATAATACCATGTGGAGTAGTGTCTCTTTTATGGGTATGATGAATGCCACACTTATAAATGACGAGCTATAAGATATTTTAGGAAATGTTTTTGTTACTTGTGCTTTAATCTCAAGATATAGAGTGTAAGGTCTTGGATTCCTTTGATTTCAGCCTGCTATCTTTTAGATTATCCGTCCAAGGAGTTCTGAGACTCAAGCAAACCCTTCTGTGGGACCTACGGATGAATCTCATCCAACTTCTGGAGTTTGGACGCTGGCTAAGTCTGGGGCATCCAACCATCTTCGTGGGGTTCTACCTATCCCCACCAACCGTTACTATGTAGTGACCCTTCTATTCCGTCACCTCAAATAGGTGATACTAAATAGAGTTTCACCGCTCTATCAACCTCTTAACCCAATTGGTAGCCTGACAAGTGGAGCATGGTACTTTGGCTACTCTTTTTTATGAGGCCATAAGAATTGGCCAATTTATGGGATTGAGCTCTTCTATGTTCTTTGGTTGAAAGGTTGAGGAAGGTCCTCAAGATTTCATCAATGAGATAAAGAAGATATTCTAAATTATGCATTCTTCAGAGATTAAGGCCATTAATTTGGTTCCTACAAATTTAAAGATGCAACGTACCAATGGTACAAGGGGTAGGAGTTGTCTAGAGGTATTGATATTAGTCTCTCCATGTTGGAGGATTCTCTAAGGCTTTCTTAGACTGCTTCTTTTCTCGAGAGTTGAGGAAGGCTAAGGCTAAAGAGTTTGTGAACTTGAAACAAGGGAGGACGTTCATTCAAGAGTATGCCTTGAAATTCCATCAACTATCAAGGTATGCTCCTGAGATAGTTTCTATCATGAGGGCTAGAATTCATATGTTTGTCTCGAGATTGTCCCATTAGTTAGTCCTTGAGAGCAAGACGACCTTATTTATTATGAACATGGATATTTATAGGTTGATTTGGTATTTGTCACATGTGGGAAAAAAGAAAAATAAGTAAGTTAAACTTAGTGAGAGGCAAGGAATACAATTTTGGCCTTTTAAGCATTGTGATAGTGATGGTGGGAAGTGGCCACAGAAGAAGTGGGGGATTTTGAGTTCTTTATCTTTAACTAGTGTTCCCTCTCCTTAACTGAATTTTTTAGGTGATCATCGAACTCAGTTTAGTAATGGGTCCCGAGCACAGGGTGCCCAATTCTAGGCTAGTGGTGCCCAATCGGCTCCACCTCACCCTCCTTGCAGATTCTGTGGTTAGGTTCGTCATTGTCAGTGTGAGAATTAGTGAAATAGATATTTCCATTACGGTCAAATTGAGCACATGCAACGTGAGTGACCTTCACTAACATCTTCTTTGGCCAACATGGCCCCTATTGCTACTCCTTCTACTCCAACACCGAATGGTGCTATATCTACCTCTACCTCTATTTCTAGCAAAGGTGTTGGTCGGAACCATTTGTATGTGCTTGCTACTCTCCAGGATTCTGAGGTGTCTCCCGATGTTGTCATGAGTATGTTGAGACTCTTCTAAAGTGATGTGTATTATTTTCTTGATACAAGGTCTACTCTTTCTGATGAGACCCCGTATATGGCTGTTCTTCTTGATTATGGTACTGAGAGTGTCGGTTCCTTTTTCTATTTCTACCTTGGTAAGAGACTTCATGGTTTTTAAAAGAGTCTATAACGGGTGTGTAATATTTTTTGGTGGTAGAGATACTCTGGTAGACTTGATATAGTTTGACATGGTTGATTTTGATGTTATTTTAGGGAAGGATTGGTTTCACTCTTTCTATGCTTCATTAGATTGTCGAACCCATATGGTCATGTTCAAATTCCTTAATAAGTCGGTCACTATAAGGAAAGGTGGTTACTTGGTACCTAAGGGAATGTTTATTTATTATCTTATGGCCTAAAGGTTCATTTTGAAAAGGTGTTTGTACTATTTGGTCTGACTTAAAGAATATAACTCAGCAGAGCAGTAATTCCCCAAGTCTACACCCCAGATGCTACACGGTTCTTACGAACCCGATTGACCACAAGCTAACCCATGACTGAGACTAATACCTACTATGAGCATTGAATAATAATATTGAAATAGTGCTGAAGTTAGGCTGAATTGCCATAAGTTTCATAATTTGAAAATAGATAAAGATAACAACTGATAATAAGACTGTCTGAACTAGTCAAGTCTAAAAAGACTCTAACTGAATTGTCTTCATGTGGAGTTAATAGAACAAACCCCCAACTAACTATAACTGATAAAATGCTGAATTTTCAATAATACTGAAATAAAAAAATATCCTTGATAGATGAGGACTTACTACTAAATCTGCTACTGCTACCTAAATATTTCTAAGCACAGTCAGGAACCTGAGCGTTTGAACCAATGATATGAGACATCATAGTGCAAGAAGAGAGTATGCAATCAGTACGAGGAATGTAATGGTATGCTAAATGAGGTAAGGCTGAATGCAAAGGTTCATATGCATGAAAAGTAAATAACTAAATGATATGAAGTAACTGAGTAAAAGTACATGGATAACTGAATCTACAGTAAAATACTGAGTATGCAATACCCCATATATACATGTACACTATATATGAGCTTTTACTACAGTGGAATACTGATTTCTGATATTGATTAACTGATATCTATGATTACTGATAATGAGTGACTGTTTCTGACAGTCGTAATTCTGTAGAACTAAAGTGAGTTATATAGAAGTTGAAACTGAAATTGCGGAAGGTAATCTTTTAATAGACATACCCCTCTCCAAGTTGATTAGGGTCTAACCTATAACTCCAGTCAAAAGGGTGTCAGTACCATGCTACGGGAAAAGACAGGCTAAAGAGTCACCCTCATCTTGCAGGTGCGCTGAATGAGAATGGTGGTACCCTCAACTGGCAGGTAAAACACCTTAACAACGCTCAACTAGCAGGTTGATATCCCAACGTACACTGGCTACGTAGTTCTGGAATACAAAGACTGCTTCTAAGGGTCATACCCTTTACTAGCAGGTGAGCCCCCATCCTTGGGTTTACTCGGAACTGAATCCTACTCGCAACTGAATAAAAATTGATTATTAACTAAACTGGACAAAGATGAGTTTAACCGAGTTCTATAACTTTCTTAGTACTACTAATTGTGACGCTACCGATACTATTTTGTAACCACTGCAGCTCTAGGTAAACAACTAGATTTTCGGGGATTAAATACCCCCAGGACTCGATAGCTTTGAAAATAAAGCATGACATAATCTTGAAAACATGATAATACTTGCTTGTTAACAATGCCTTCATTTAGATATTTTGTAAAACACTTATTTTACATGAGCTTGTACATGAAAAGGACCTTATAATAACATGTTCACTACTCAATTGACATACCCATTTTATCAAACAGTTGGTAATTATGATTATTTCACATAATAATAGTCAACACATGAACATCATGGATAAAATAATCAATTTTAAATTCAAGGGTTTATCATGATAATCACATATTCATCACACATGCTATTTAATTTCATGAAACTTGTAATTTAATCATGGATTGAAGCCCAATTTATATCAAGAACATGAATACAATCAATTTCAAGCATGGAAATCATAAATCTATAAACTTGTATGTTTAAATAGGGTTCTTGGACTCCATGGGTAAAAGGAACCCATAAATGAACACCTAACATACCTGAGAAGATGAGTTCATGAAGTTTCTTAGTGAAATTCTTGAGAATTATTCTTAAATTTTGAAGCTAGGGTTTTGTTTACTTGAAAGAGAATGATTTATTTTTGAGATAAAGTGAGTAAATAATGACTAATTAGGTTATTTAGGGGTTGATTATGTGTTTAAGGCTGATTTGGGTTATGCAAAAATACTAATTTACCCCTGGAAAGAAATTAAATTTTGTCACTGAAAATCCCGAGTTTAGCCTTCACCGCGATGTGGTGGTATCACGGTGAGCCACTGGAACCCGACTAAGACTGTACAAAAAATGGAAAAGTGTGAAATTGTCCCTTGGCACAACCCGACACCATCTCAGAGTTTCACTGGATCTTCACATCTAGGAAAATTGTCATTGGTGCGACGCCGTGGGATCAAGGTCCTTCAGTGGAAAATAAAAACTATGAATTGGAACATTGGCGTGATGTGACATTATCACAGAGATTCACTGGAAATGGATAAATGCCATTTAAACTAGCTTCGTGACGCTGTTCTGCACTAGGTGGCACACTATTTTACAAAAATTGCTGTAAATCTTCACCCGGATATCAGATTTGGGCGAATTTTATATCGTCGGAAAGCTGGCTGAATTTCCTACAAAATGGCATGTCTTAAACTTAAAATTTTTGAGTATTTTGGAAAAATTATTTAGAGACACTCGTATATTGAGATTTAAACCAAGCTAGGGAATTATGGGGTATTACAATATCTCGCACTTGGGAATATTCATCCACGAATGAGGCTTATTATGTTGAGAAATACCGATTGAATGAGTTTACAAAGTAAACATTCATGACTGATGCATGATTGCATGACTAAAACAAATGATAAACTAAATTGTCATACTGAATATGCATACTAAAGCATGGGTGCATGGCTGAACTTATTCATGAGTGCATGACTATCATGAAGATTATATGCACGGTACTGATACTAAGTTTTTAATTGTAACTGAACATTGGATTGATTGAATCTAAGAAAGTCTATTCCCTCATGTTTAGTTCGAGTTTGAGGTGAAAAGGTAAGGATACTTGGTTTGTATATCTTCTTCTACTTTCGAAGCTCCCTCAACGGACTAATTCCACCAAAGAACTTTGACCAAGGGAACTTCTTTGTTCCTCAGTCTGCGAATATGACGATCGATGATTTGGACTGTAACCACTTAGAAAGAGAAATTTTTTTGAATATTTACGCACTCAAATGAATCTATGACTACAAGATTACCAATGTATTTCTTTAACAAGGACACATGGAACACTATGTGTACTGAAGCTAGATTTGAAGATAACTCAAGCTCGAAAGCTACATTTGAAAAATAGCTGAGTGTTTTATAAGGCTAGACATATCAAGGACTGAGCTTTCCTTTCTTGCTGAACCTGTTTACTCCCTTCATGGGAGAGATTTTCAAGTTTACAAAATCATCGATCTCAAACTCGACATCTTTTTTCCTCACATATGCATATGACTTATATCGGCTCTAGGCTACTTTAAGCATTTCTTTGATCAAATAAAACATTTATAAGGCATCAAATACCAATTTTGGACCTACTACTGTAGCTTCACCTACCTTGAACCAACTAATTGGAGATCTATATCTCCTACCATAGAAATTCTCAAAAGAGCCATTTAAATACTAGAATGGTAGCTATTATTATATGAGAAGAATTCAATCAAAGGCAAGTGGTTATCCCAATTAACTTTGAAATCCAAATCACAACCCCTTAAGATATCTTCCAGAGTCTTACTGGACCTTTCTGCTTGACCATATATCTGAGGGTGAAAAGCTGTACTGAGGTGAATTTGGGTGCGAAGACCCTTTTGTACTAAGAGGTAAACTGGGCACCTCAACTTGAGATGATACTAGGGCTCCGTGTAAGCTGACCAACTTTCTGATATAGAGTTTGGCATAGTCGTTCGCTAAATAAGAAGTATGTACTGCCAAGAAATGAGCGGATTCGGTCATCCTGTGTATGATAACCCAAATTGAATCATCCTGATGATGAGTAAGAGGTAAACCTATCACAAAGTCAATGTTCACTTTTTTCCATTTCCATGTGGGAATATTGTACTCCTGCATGGACCCACTAGGTTTCTGGTGCTCAATCTTAACCTGATGACATATAGAGCACTTAGCCACAAACTCTATGATATCTCTCTTTATCCTACTGCACCAATATATCTCCGATAAATCGCAGCCCCGGGATGAATAGATTATTGTGCACTATGCGGTTCTATGAGAATTCCTCGCCTCAAGTCATCTACACCTAGAACACTTAACCAACCCTGGAAATGCAACACCTATCTGCTCCTTGGGAGAAAACCTACACTTTCTAACCTATGATTGACTCTTTTAGCTTGACTAGACTGTGATCTCTATCTTTTTTTTCTTTTACATTGGAAACCTAAGATGATTTTAAACTATTCTGAACCCACACACTTCCCTCTGTTGAAGAACTAAGCAGACACCTAGTTGGGCAAGCTGAAGAACTTCCTCGACTAACTTCTTCTTACTATTTACAACATAAGGAACACTACCCATATAAATCTACTGAGAGTATATTCCACTACATTGGCCTTGCTCGGATGATACAGAACACTCATATCACAATCTTTCAACAACTCTAACCACCTTCTTTGATGCAAATTCAAATCTTTTTGAGAGAACACACACAGTAAGATTTTGTGATCTAAGAGCACATCCATATGCACCCCATACAAATAGTGTCTCTAAATCTTTAAGGTCAACATAACAGCTGCTAACTCAAGATCATGGGTGGGGTAATTCTTCTCATGGGTCTTCAGATATCTAGATTCATAGGCCATGACCTTATCTATCTGTATAAGGACATAACCTAAAACTTTTCTGGATGTATCACAGTACACAACAAACCCATCTGAACCATCTGCTATTCTCAAAACTGGAGCTAAAGAAATTCGAGTCTTCAACTCCTAAAAACTCATCTCAAAAAAATCAAACCTCTAAAACTGGAATTTCTTTGGAGTCAATCTGGACATGGGGGATGCAATAGATGAAAATCCTTTAACAAACCAATACTAATAGGCATCTAAACCTAAGAAACTCCTGATGTCCATAGAGAGATAGGTCTAGGCTAGTTTCTCACCACTTCATTCTTTTGAGGATCAACTCTAATTTCATCACTAAAATAATATGACCAAGGAATGCTATATAACTTACCCAAAATTTTGCACTTATTGAATGTGGCAAGCAACTGATGGTCTTTGAGAGTCTGAAGTATGATTTCAAGGTGATCTACGTGATCATTCTCGCTATTAGAATAGACATGGTTGTCATCTATGAAGACTATAACTAACATATCTAAGTACTACTCAAACATGTTATTTGTTATGTCCCTGAAGGCTGCTGGAGAAATAGGGAGACCAAAGGACATGACTAGAAACTTAAAGAGACCATACCAAGTTCAAAAAGATGTTTTTATATTGTCATATTCTCTGACTCTGAGCTGATGATAGCCTGATCTAAGGTCTATCTTAGAAAAGTAAATGGTGCCCCGAAGTTGGTCAAACAAGTCATTAAATATAGGAAGTGGGTATTTGTACTTAACCGTGACTTTGTTCAACTGGTGGTAATCTATAAACATTCTGAGAGAACCGTCTTTCTTACTCATGAATAAGACTGGTGTACCCCACAGGGAAATGTTGGGTCTAATGAATCCCTTATCTAGGAGATATTTCAACTGTTCTTTTAGCTCTCTGAATTTAGTTGCTTCCATTTTGTGTGGTGGAATAAATATGGGGTGAGTGTCTGGGAGAAGTTCAATTTCCTTTACAGGAGGATCTGAGAATTCATTTACTACTGGAACTAACTCAAGACTAGGAGTGTCTGAACTAGAGTCCTTGACTCATACAAAATAATAGACACATCCCTTGGATATCATTTTTCTCGCTCCAAGGTACGAAATTAACAAACCCTTATGCATTATAGTACTAACCCTCCATTTAAGGATTAGGTCATTTGAAAACTTAAAATTAACAATTCTATATCTATAATCAATTGAGGAAAGCATGAATGGTTCAAATCTACGCCAAGAATGATGTAAAAATCCATTATCTCTAACTCTACTAAGTCCGCTGAAGTGACTTTCTGAGATATAATAATCGGATAGTTCATGTATACCCATCGGGCTATGATAGACTAACCCACTGGGTTGAGACTGAGAATAGTTCTGTTAAGATTTCTGGTATGACTTTACAGTCAACTTCTATGTAAGGAGATATGAAAGACAGAGAAGCTCCTAGATCTAGTAAGTCATAAACATGTAACTGGAAGATCTCCAACATTCCAATGACTATATCAAGAAAACTTTCCTAATCTTGTCTGGACTGAAATGCATAAAGCCTATTTGGGCATTGCCTACTGGTGGCACTGGAAGTGGCACCCTGTTGATTTCATACAAAATGGCAGGTCTTAAACGTAAAAATTCTGAGTATTTTGGAAAAATTATACAGAGACACTCGTATATTAAGAGTTAAACCAAGCTAGGAAATTACGGGGTATCATACTCGTATATTCATACTGAATATGCTTACTGAAGCATGGGTACGTGGCTGAACTTATTCATGAATGCATGACTATCATGAAGATTATATGCACGGTATGATACTAAGTTTTTAATTGTAACTGAACATTGGATTGATTGAATCTAAGGAAGGCTATTACCTCAATTTTAGTTTGAGTTTTAGGTGAAAAGGGAAGGATACTTGGTCTGTATATCTGCTTCTACTTTCGAAGCTCCCTCAACGGACTAATTCCACGAAAGAACTTTGACCAACAGAACTTGTTTGTTCCTCAGTCTACAAATATGACGATCGATGATTTGGACTGTAACCACTTTGAAAGAGAGATTTTTTTGAATATTTACGCACTCACAGGAATCAATGACTACAAGATTAGAAATGCATTTCCTTAACAAGGACATATGGAACACTCTGTGTACTGAAGCTAGATTTGAAGGTAACTCAAGCTCGTAAGCAACATTTCCAAAATAGCTGATAATTTTATAAGGCTTGACATATCGGGGACTGAGCTTTCCTTTCTTGCTGAGCCTGTTTACTCCCTTCATGGGAGAGATTTTCAAGTTCACAAAATCGCCAACCTCAAACAAGACTTCTTTTCTCTTCACATATACATATGGATTCTGTCAGCTCTAGGCTACTTTAAGCATTTCTTTGATCAAATAAAACTTTTCTAAGGCATCAAACACCAATTCTGGACCTACAACTGCAGCCCCACCTACCTCAAACCAACTAAATGGAGATTTATATCTCCTACCATAGAGATTCTCAAACAGACCCATTTGAATACTAGAATGGTAGCTATTATTATATGAGGAGAATTCAATCAAAGGCAAGTGGTCATCCCCATTAACTTCGAAATCCAAATCACAACCCCTTAAGATATCTTCCAGAATCTGAATGGTCCTTTCTACTTGACCATCTATATAAGGGTGAAAAGTTGTACTGAGGTGACTTTGGGTGCCAAGACACTTTTGTACTAAGAGGTGAACAGGGTTCCTCAATTTGAGATGATGGATACTGGGGCTCTATGTAACCTAACCTAAAGCTCGTAAGCTACATTTCAAAAATAGCTGAGAATTTTATAAGTCTTGACATATCGGGTACTAAGATTTCCTTTCTTGCTGAACCAGTTTACTCCCTTCATGGGAGAGATTTTCAAGTTCACAAAATCGCCGACCTCAAACAAGACATCTTTTCTCCTCACATATGCATATGGATTCTGTCAGCTCTAGGCTACTTTAAGCCTTTCTTTGATCAAATAAAACTTTTCTAAGGCATCAAACACCAATTCTGGACCTACAACTGCAGCCTCACCTACCTCAAACCAACTAAATGGAGATTTATATCTCCTACCATAGAGATTCTCAAACAGAGCCATTTGAATACTAGAGTGGTAGCTATTATTATATGAGGAGAATTCAATCAAAGGCAAGTGGTCATCCCAATTAACTTTGAAATCCAAATCACAACCCCTTAAGATATCTTCTAGAGTTTGAATGGTCCTTTCTGCTTGACCATTTATCTGAGGGTGAAAAGCTGTACTGAGGTGAATTTGGGTGCCAAGACCCTTTTGTACTAAGAGGTAAACTGGGTACCTCAATTTGGGATGATGGATACTAGGGCTCCGTGTAACCTGACAAACTCTCTGATATAGAGTTTGGCATAGTCGTTGGCTGAATAAGAAGTATGTACTGGCAAGAAATGAGCAGATTTGGTCATCCTGTGTATGATAACCCAAATTGAATCATCCTGATGATGAGTATGAGGTAAGCTTATCACAAAGTCTATGTTCACTTCTTCCCATATCCATGTGGGAATACTGTACTCCTACATGGACCCACTAGGCTTCTGGTGCGTAATCTTAACCTGATGACATATGGAGCACTTAGCTACAAACTCTACGATACCTCTCTTTATCCAACTCCACCAATATGTCTCCCATAAATTACGGTATATCCAAGTGGCCCCTGGATGAATAGAGTAACGTGCACCATGTGCATCTATGAGAATTCATCGCCTCAAGTCATCTACACCTAGAATACTTAACCAACCCTGGAAACGCAACACACTATCTGCTCCTTGGGAGAAAACATGCACTTTCTAACCTCTGACTAACTCTTTTAGCTTGACTAGACTGGGATCTCTATCTTGCATTTCTTTCAATTCTGAAACCAAAGATGATCTTGAACTATTCTGAACCCACACACTTCCCTCTGTTGAAGGACTAAGCAGACACCTAGTTGGGCAAGCTGATGAACTTCCTATACTAACTTTTTCTTTCTATTCTCAATATAAGCAACACTACCCATATAAATCTACATAGAGTCTATTCCACAACATTGGCCTTGCTCAGATGATACAGAACACTCATAGCACAAACTTTCAACAACTCTAACCACCTTCTCTAATGCAAATTCAAATCTTTCTGAGAGAACACACACAGTAAGATTTTGTGATCTAAGAAGACATCCACATGCACCCCATATAAATAGTGTCTCCAAATCTTTAAGGCCAACACAATAGCTGCTAACTCAAGATCATGGGTGGGGTAATTCTTCTCATGGGTCTTAAGATATCTAGATTCATAGTCCATGACCTTACCTCTCTGTATAACGACATAACCTAAACCTTTTGTGGATGTATCACACACACAACAAACCCATCCGAACCATCTACTAGTGTCAAAACTGGGGCTGAAGTAATTCGAGTCTTCAACTCCTAAAAACTCATCTCACAAAAATAAAACCTCAAGAACTGGAATTTCTTTTGAGTCAATTTTGACATGGGGATGCAATAGGTGAAAACCCTTTAACAAATCGATACTTATTGGCATTTAAACCTAAGAAACTCCTGATGTCTATGGATAGATTGGTCTAGGCTAGTGTCTTACCATTTCAGTCTTTTAAGGATCAACTCTAATTTCATCACTAAAATAATATGACCAAGGAATGCTATATACCTTACCTAAAATTTGCACTTATTGAATTCGGCAAACAACTGATGGGCTCTGAGAGTCTGAAGTATGATTTCAAGGTGATCTGCATGATCATTCTCGCTATTAGAATAAACATGATTGTCATCCATGAAGACTATGACTAACATATCTAAGTACTACTTAAACATGTTATTTGTTAAGTCCATAAAGGCTGCTGGGGCAATAGGGAGACTAAAGGACATGACTAGAAACTCAAAGTGACCATACCAAGTTCGAAAAGATGTTTTCATAATGTCATATTCTCTGACTCTGAGCTGATAATAGCCTGATCTAATGTCTATCTTAGAAAAGTAACTGGGGCCCTGAAGTTGGTCAAACAAGTCATTAAATATAGGAAGTGGGTATTTGTTCTTAACTGTGACTTTGTTTAACTGGTGGTAGTCAATACACATTCTGAGAGAACCGTCTTTCTTACTCATGAATAAGACTGGTGTACCCTTCAGGGAAATATTGGGTCTAATGGATCCCTTATCTAGGAGATATTTCAACTGTTCTTTTAGCTCTCTGAGTTAAGTTGGTTACATTTTGTGTGGTGGAATAGATACGAGCTGAGTATTTGGGAGAAGTTCTATTCCAAATTTCATTTCCCTTACAGGAGGAACTCTAGGAAGATGTTTAGGGAACACATCTGAGAGTTCATTTACTACTGGAACTAACTCAAGACTAGGAGTGTCTGAACTAGAGTCTTTGACTCACACAAAATGATAGACACACCCTTTGGATATCATTTCTCTCGCTCCAAGGTACGAAATTAACAAACCCTTAAGCACTATAGTACTACCCCTCCATTTAAGGATTAGGTCATTCGAAAACTTAAAATAAACAATTCTATTACTACAATAAATTGAGGAAGTCATGAATGGTTCTAATCTATGCCGAGAACGATGTCAAAATCCAGCATCTCTAACTCTACTAAGTCTGCTGAAGTGACTTACTGAGATATATTAACTAGATAGTTCATGCATACCCGTCAGGCTATAATTGACTAACCCATTAGGTTGAGACTGAGAATGGTTCTATTAAAATTTCTGGTATGACTTTAAAGTCAACTTCTATGTAAGGAGTTATGAAAGACAGAGAAGCTTGTGGATCTAATAAGCCATAAATATATAAATGGAAGATCTGTAATATTCCAATGACTATATGAAGAAAACTTTCCTAATCTTGTCCGGACTGAAGTGCATAAAGCCTTTAGGTCATTGCCTACTGGTAGCACTGGAAGTGGCACCCTGTTGATTTCCTACAAAATAGCCGGTCTTAAACTGAAAAATTCTGAGTATTTTGGAAAAATTATATAGAGACACTCGCATATTAAGAGTTAAACCAAGCTAGGGAATTACGGGGTATTACCATATCTCCCCCTTTTGAATATTCATCTACGAATGAGGCGGGTTAAGCTGAGAAATACTGATAGAATGAGTTTACAAAGTAAACATACATGACTAAAGCATGATTGCATGACTAAAACTAATGATAAACTGAATTTTCATACTGAATATGCATACTAAATCATGGGTACATGGCTGAACATATTCATGAATGCATGACTATCATGAAAATTATATGTATGGTACGAATACAAAGTTTGCAATTGTAACTGAATATTCGATTGATTGAATCTAAGTTAGGCTATTACCACAAGTTTAGTTTGAGTTTGAGGTGAAAAGGTAAGGATACTTGGTCCATATATCTGCTTCTACTTTCGAAGCTCCCTTAACAGACTAATTCCACAAAGAACTTTGACCAAGGGAACTTCTTTGTTCCTCAGTTTCGGAATATGACGATCGATGATTTAGACTGTAACCACTTAGAAAGAGAGATTCTTTTGAATATTTACGCACTCAAACGAATCTATGACTACAATATTACAAATGCATTTCTTTATCAAGGACACATGGAACACTCTGTGTACTCGAGGTAGATTTGAAGGTAACTCAAGCTCGTAAGCTACATTTCCAAAATAGCTGAGAATTTTATAAGGCTTGACATATCGGGTACTGAGATTTCCTTTCTTGCTGAACCTGTTTACTCCCTTCATGGGAGAGATTTTCAAGTTTACAAAATCACTGACCTCAAACTCGACATCTTTTCTCCTCACATATGCATATGACTTCTGGCAGCTCTAGGCTACTTTAAGCCTTTCTTTGACCAAATGAAACTTTTCTAAGGCATCAAACACCAATTCTAGACCTATTACTTTAGTCTCACCTACCTCGAACCAACTAATTGGAGATCTATATCTCCAACTATATAGATTCTCAAACAGAGCTATTTGAATACTAGAATGGTAGCTATTATTATATCAGGAGAATTCAATCAAAGGCAAGTGGTCATCCCAATTAACTTTGAAATCCAAATCACAACCCCTTAAGATATCTTCCAGAGTTTGAATGGTCCTTTCTGCTTGACCATCTATCTGAGGGTGAAAAGCTGTACTGAGGTGAATTTGGGTGCCAAGACCCTTTTGTACTAAGAGGTAAACTAGGTACCTTAATTTGAGATGATGGATACTGGGGCTCCATGTAACCTGACCAACTCTCTGATATAGAGTTTGGCATAGTCGTTGGCTTAATAAGAAGTATGTACTATCAAGAAATGAACGGATTTGGTCATCCTATGTATGACAACCCAAATTTTATCACCTTGAGGATGAGTATGAGGTAAAGCTATCACAAAGTCTATGTTCACTTCTTCCCATTTCCATGTGGGAATACTGTACTCCTGCATGGACCAACTAGGCTTCTGGTGCTCAATCTTAACCTGATGAAATATAGAGCACTTAGCTACAAAATCTATGATATCTCTCTTTGTCCCACTCCACCAATATATCTCCCATAAATCGCGGTACATCTTAGTGGCCCCTCAAGTCATCTATACCTAGAACACTTAACCAACCCTGGAAATGCAACATGCTATCTCTTTCTTAGGAGAAAACCTAAACTTTCTGACCTCTGGCTGACTCTTTTAGCTTGACTAGACTGGGATCTCTATCTTGCTTTTCTTTCACTTTGGAAGCCAAAGATGATTTTGAACTATTCTGAACCCACACACTTCCCTCTGTTAAAGGAATAAGCAGACACCTAGTTGGCCAAGCTGATGAAATTCCTGGACTAACTTCTTCTTACTATTCTCAACATAAGGAACACTACCCATATAAATCTACTGAGAGTATATTCCACTACATTGGCCTTGCTCGGATGATATAGAACACTTATATCACAATCTTTCAACAACTCTAACCACCTTTTCTGATGCAAATTCAAATCTTTCGGAGAGAACACACACAGTAAGATTTTGTGATCTAAGAACACATCCACATACACCCCATACAAATAGTGTCTCCAAACCTGTAAGGCCAACACAACAGTTGCTAACTCAAGATCATGGGTACGGTAATTCTTCTCATGGGTTTTAAGATATCTAGATTCATAGGCCATGAACTTAGCTCTTTATAAAAGGATATAACCTAAACCTTTTTTGGATGTATGACAGTACACAACAAACCCATTTGAACCATGTACTAGGGTCAAAACTGGGGCTGAAGTAATTCAAGTCTTCAACTCCTAAAAACTCATCTCACAAAAGTCAAACCTCTAAAACTGGAATTTCTTATGAGTCAATCTGGACATGGGGGATACAATAGATGAAAACCCTTTAACAAATCGATACTAATAGGCATCTAAACCTAATAAACTCCTGATATCTATGGAGAGATGGGTCTAGGCTAGTTTCTTACCACTTCAGTCTTTTGAGGATCAGCTCTAATTTCATCACTAAAATAATATGACTAAGGAATGCTGCCTTACCCAAAATTTGCACTTATTGAATTTGGCAAACAACTAATGGGCTCTGAGAGTCTGAAGTACGATTTCAAGGTGATCTGTATGATCATTCTCGCTATTAGAATAGACAAGATTGTCATCGATAAAGACTATAACTAACACATCAAAGTAATACTTAGACATGTGATTGTTTAAGTCCATAAAGGCTGCTGGGGAAATGGGGAGACCAAAGGACATGACTAGAAACTCAAAGTGACCATATCAAGTTCGAAAAGATGGTTTCATAATGTCATATTCCCTGACTCTGAGCTGATGATAGCCTGATCTAAGTTCTATCTCAAAAAAGTAACTGGTACCCTGAAGTTGGTCAAACAAGTCATTAAATATAGGAAGTGGGTATTTGTTCTTAACTGTGACTTTATTCAACTGGATGTAGTCTATACACATTTTGAAATAACCATCTTTCTTACTCATGAATAAGACTAGTGCACCCCACAGGGAAATGTTGGGTCTAATAAATCCCTTGTCTAGGAGATATTTTAACTGTTTTTTTAGCTCTCTGAGTTCATTTGGTTCCATTTTGTGTGGTGGAATAGATATGGGCTGAGTGTCTGGGAGAAGTTCTATTCCAAATTTAATTTACCTTACAGGAGGAACTACGGGAAGATGTTCAGGGAACACATCTGAGAATTCATTTACTACTAAAACTAACTCAAGACTATGAGTGTCTTAACTAGAGTCATTAACTCACACAAAATGATAGACACATCCCTTAGATATCATTTTTCTCGCTCCAAGGTAAGAAATTAACAAACCCTTAGGCACTATAGTACTACCCCTCCATATAAGGATTAGGTCAGTCAGAAACTTAAAATAAACAATTCTATTTCTATAATCAATTGAAGAAAGCATGAGTAGTTCTAATCTATGCTGAGAACGATGTCAAAATCCATTATCTCTAACTCTACTAAGTCCGTTGAAGTGACTTTTTAAGATATAATAACCAGATAGTTCATGTATACCCATCAGGCTATGATACACTAACCCACTAGGTTGAGCTGAGAATGGTTTTGTTAAGATTTTTGGTATGACTTTAAAGTTAACTTCTCTGTAAGGAGTTATGAAAGATAGAGAACCTCCTAGATCTTATAAGGCATAAACATATAAATGGAAGATCTATAATATTCAAATGACTATATCAAGAAAACTTTCCTAATCTTGTCTGGATTGAAGTGCATAAAGCCTATTTGGGCATTGCCTACTGGTGGCACTAGAAGTGGCACCCTGTTTATTTGGGCGACGAAACTGAGCAGAAAGATGATTGTACTAACCTGCAAAACTGACTCAGAACAATATCCAATTCTATGTCCTAGCTTTTCACACTCAAAACATACATCATTCCAGCTCTGTAGATACTCTGATTGTTTTTTCCACATTTCTAGCAAAGAGGATTTGTTCAAGCACGAGTAACACTACCTTAAGACTTAGACCCTGACGCCCTATATTTGTTACTATTTTAGAACTTAGCTGCTGGAGCACTGGCTTAGGACTGAGCTGGAACTAAAGACTTTGGATGGAATTAGGAATAGTTTCCACCCTCTAACTTAGGCTAAGTGAAATTAAAGCTACCTATTCTAGTTTTCTTACTTTCTATCTCTCTTTCCTTATTCTTAGACTCCTTTTGGACCATGAGCCTAGATATGTCTATTTTCATAATTAACATCCCAGTTCTGCACTCCTTAACCACACTCTCTGACACCCTAGATATGAACTTGCTCATTCTGGAACTATTGTCTACTACTACACGGGGAACATATCTGGGTAACTGAATAAACTTGAGAGTATACTCTTTCACACTCACGCTGACTTAATCGAGATAGATGAACTCTAACACCTTGGCTTCTCTCAACTCTAAGGGAAAGAATCTATCTAGAAACATAGTAGAAAACTCTTCCAACACTATTGGCTCTGCATCTGTGCCCTTGCTACCTTCCACTGCTTAAACCACGTATGTGCTCAATCTTGTAGATGATAAGCTGCTAACTCAGCACTCTCACTGCAAGTCACTCCCATAATATTTGTGACTTTCTATACATAATCAAGGAACTCCTATGGATCCTCTTCATACTTACAACCAGAAAATAATGGAGAGTTCATTCGGGTAATGTCCCAAATCCTGGCTGCAGCTGTATTAGCCACTAGTTTGGCCTGAATAGTAGCTGGGAATTCATTTTAAACTACCACAGAATGGGCTAGAGTGGTGAACGCAGCTCTAAATTCAGCATGGGAGACACAATCATTCAGGGGATCTTTCTGAATGGGCTGAGGTGCTGCCTGATTTATAAAGCATGGCATAATCTTAAAATCATGATAATACTTGCTTGTTAACAATTAAAAGATCTAAAATAACTTAAGGAGAAATTAAAAGACCTCTTAGATATAGGTTTTATCTACCTTACTATGTCTTTGTGAGGAGCTCCCATATTGTTCATGCAGAAAAAGGATAGTTCCTTCATATGTGCAATGATTATCGTTAGTTGAAGAAAGTGATCCTAAAGAATTAATATCCTCTATCTAGGATCAATGATTTGTTTGATAAAATTCAGTGTGCGAAGTGTTTCTCAAAGATTGATATTAGATCGGGTTATCATCAGCTTAAGATTAGGAATGCAGATATCCCTAAGATTGCCTATAAAACCTTATATGGTCATTATGTGTTTTTTGTCATATCTTTTGGGTTGAAAAATTCCTAGTTGTAATGATGGATTTAAGGAATAGGGTCTTTTATCCATTCTTAAACATATTTGTCATCATCTTTATTGATGATATATTAGTCTATTCAAAGAGTGAGCGGATCATGTCTATTATCTTTATGCCATGTTGCAAACTTTAAAGGATCATTGATTGTATGCCTAGTTCTCTAAGTGTGAGTTTTGGTTTAATTATGTTGCTTTTCTTGGTTATGTCATCTGTAGTGAAAGGATCATAGTAGACCCCAAAGGGTTGCAGCAGTTGAGAGGTGTCCTAGACCTCTAACTCTAACCGATATTTGGAGCTTCTTGGGTTTAGTCGGTTGCTATAGAAGGTTTGTGGAGAGTTACTCTACTATAGCCGTCTTTTGACCAAATTGACCCAAAAGAAGGTCAAGTTCTTATGGTCCAATGTGTGTGAGGGTAGTTTTGAGTAATTAAAAGCTAAATTGACTTTGGCTACAATTTTGACCTTGCCCGAGGGTAGTGATAGTTTCATAGTTTATTGTGATACTTTTCATGTCGGTCTTGGTTGCATATTGATGCAACATGGTAGTGTTGTGGCCTATAGTTCTAGGCAATTGAAAGTTAATAAGAAAAACTACCCTACTCATGACTTAGAGTTGTTAGTCGTGGTCTTTGGATTAAAGATGTCAGACATTATATATGGTGTTCATGTTGATATTTTTTCAGATCATTAGGGCCTCTAATATGTTGTTACTCAAAAAGAGCTAAATCTAAGCCAAAGAAGGTTGGTTGAGTTGTCAAAAAACTATGATATGAGTCTTCCCTACCATCTTAGTAAGGCAAATATAGTCATCGATGCCCTTAGTATATTGTCCATGAGATGTTTGGCCAATACAGATGATGATAGAAAAAAATTGGTGAAGGACATTCACCGTTTGGCTAATCTTAGAGTTTAATTTTTGGAGTTTGAGGGTGGGGGTGTATTTGTGATTCTAGTATCACAGTCGTCTCTTATTGTTTGGATAAAGAAAAAGCAAACGTTGGACCCTAACTTAATGATGATCAAGATTAATGTGGGTTAACACAAGGTTGCAGACTTTATGATTGGTGGTGATGGTATCTTGAGATATCGAGGTAGTCTATATATTCCAGATATCGATGGTTTGAGGGAAAGGGTCATGGACAAGGCTCATAGATCCCGTTATACCATTCATCTCGGTTCCACTAAGATGTATCATAATCTAAGAGAATTCAATTTGTGGGGTAATACTAAGTGTGATGTGGCTAGTTATGTGGCAATGTGTATGGTGTGTCAACAAGTAAAAGTTGAGCACATGAGGCCCGGGGGCTTGTATCAAGAGATCCCATTATCCAAATGGAAATAGGAGGCAATTAATATGGATTTTCTTACCAGTCTTCCTATATGTCAGAATTAATGTGATTCTATTTTGGTCACTGTTGATAGAATGACCAAGTTCGCTCACCTTTTGATCATGAAGACAAATTACTCAGTGAAAGATTATGCTAAGTTGTATCTTGCAGAGAATATGAAGTTTTGTGGTGCTCTAGTTTCTATTATCTCAGTTCATGGTCCTTCATTTTCATCCCACTTTTGGAAGCCATTACAAAAGGTTTTGGGTACTAAAATGTGACATAGTAGCATGTTCTACCCTCAAACAGATAGAAAAGCAGAAAGGACCATCGAAATATTGAAGAATATGTTTCAGGCTTGTTTGCTTAATTATGGTGGTAGTTGATATGACCATTTTCCTTTGATTGAGTTTTCTTATTATCATAGCTACCACTCTAGTATTGGCATGGCCCCTTTTAAGGCATTATATGGTAGGAGATGTTGATCTCCTATCGGGTGGAACGAGCTTGGTGAGGCTAAGTTCTTGGCCCCGATGTAGTTCAATAACCCTTAGAGAAGGTGAAGGTCATTCTTTATAGGGTGAAAACCAGTTAATGTCGCCAAATATCCTATACGGATGTAAGGCATAAGGATTTAGAGTTTAGTAATTGCGATTGGGTATTCTTGAAATTGTCTCCCATGAAGAGTGTGATGTGGTTTGGTAAAAAAGTGGAAACTTAGTCCTCAATATGTTGGTCCCTACTTAATTAAGAAGAGGGTTGGGAATGTTGCCTAGGAGTTGGAGTTGCTTTTTAGTATGTACTCCATTCAACCAATTTTCCATGTATCTATGTTGTGGAAATGTGTGGGTGATCCTTCGTTGGTTGTTCCCTTGATGGATGTTGATATTTTATACTCTTTATCCTATGAAGAGATCGCTGTAAAGATCTTGGATTGACAAGTTCACCGATTGTGAATGAAAGAGGTGGATTCAGTGAAGGATCTATGGAGGAACTAAATATTCGAGGAACCTACTTAGAAAGTGAAAGAGAAAATAAAGTCCAAGAACCTACATTTGTTTCCTATTCTTGAAACTTAGGATGGAGGTATATGTTGATGTCCTTGCTTTGAATTATGTCTTGATAGACAATGAGTTAAAGTCCCCAATGTATTGAATTGATTGTGTTTTATTAAACAATGGGTTCAAGTCCCTAATTCTTTGAAACTATATGTGTCCTTATTGTGATGGGTCTAAGTCCCTAGTATCTGTGGTTGATTCATGTATTTGATAAATGATGGTTTTGAATTCCAAGATCAATGAAATAAAGTGGTTGTTTAATGATGATCATGATATATATTGTGTTTTTCCTTGCTGTATACTTGTTGTAACTTATTCAAGGATTGGTTTGATATTTTACAATGTGTTAGCTTGTGTTTATTGCTTACTTTACCCATTATTCGTGGTCAAATGATCTAAGTAAGGGAAAAGTGAAACACTTAGACTTTAAACTATTGAAAAATTCCCTAATTTGATGTCTCTCGAACTTAGTACGACTAAGGGTACCTCTCATACCATTTGGATATGAGTTGGTGACCCCCTATCATACCCTAGGAAGTGTGGTAAGGGTCACTTAATTATCTAAGTATGAGTGAGACTCCAACCAATCGGTACCTGAAGGTACGAGTCATACCAAGACCAATCATATAAGTGATGCCTCGACCAAAAGTATACTCTTTTTGGTATGGTTGATAGCCATAAGTTAGGGTTGATTCATACCCTTTGGAAACAACCCAAAGGTGCATGATCATATCCTTAATATTGTGTGTGACCTAGTAGAAGCCTAAGGTATGAGTCAGGGTACCACTCATACCTTAAGTTACAACTACTTAAGTGAGTCGTATGGTGAGTCATACCCCTGGACGGGGTCAATTTTAAACTTTTAACTAAGGGCCTTATGGTCACTTACCATGTCTAAAACCCTAATCCCTCTAATTATATAAGTGTGTGTAGCCTTCTAAGGATCCGTTTTGATGGATCAAACACCCTAAATACTCTCTCAAGATTATATTTGAAGAATTGGAGGCTAGGGTTTTAAGAGTGATCTTCAAGGGGTAAAGGAGAGACAATATTCTTGGTTATTCATCTTTTTAAAGGCATGTACCTCTTCCCCTTGTTAAATAACTTTAAACCCATATATTTTACACTTGTATTAGCAAGTGTACATGGTGGTTTTGAAATCAAATGAAAAGGGTTTTGTTGCTTAATGATGAATAATTACAATTCTTACTTAGAATTATTTTTTAGAATGTTATTGATAATGACTTATACTTGTGAATTCTTTTCGTATATGGTTTAATGTGTGGGTCATGAGTAACCCGAATCTTGATGATTTATACCATGAAAACATCCTTGTGAAGGTATACACATAAGGTGTTTGTAAAAATATCTAAGTGAGACGTCTAGTTACACAATGATGATGCTTTGAACGCGGAAAAGGGCCTAATATGCATGAATTATTGAGGAATGATACTATGAGGGTAAAATGAGCCATGTATTGTATAATTGATGACCTCGATGTCTTGATGAATAAGAAGGGGTTAAAGTCCCTAACATAAAAATGAACTTGAATTGTATATTGAACTAAATTATCGTATAGAATCACAAATGGAGTATGAATGGATTGTAAGGGTCTTGAGGACCATAGTTTAATTATATGATAAGTTGAATTAAGGAATTGGCCTATTGAAATAGTTGTGTAATGAAGGCTCCCAGGAAGACCATATGGTCATGTATGGTGTTGAATTCAATAAATGGGTTGAAGTCCTTATGTGCGGAATTGAATGTATGTGGATTCATGGACAAAGGGTTAGACTACCAATGTCGACTAATGATATTAGTGATGGCTTGAGGGTAAAGTGCTTTGCCTAATGAAATCTCTTATGGTTAAAATTCTTCGCATAATGAGATATCATGAGGTCAAAGTGCCATGCCAAATGAATTGTCTTAGGGTTAAAATCCCCTATCTAATGTGGAAGAAGGTTAGAGTCTTTTACCTAATATGTGAACAAGTGGTTAGAGTCCCTCACTTATATGGATATGTTGTGATTAGGGTCCCTTACTTAATGATATGTAAACATAGTTAATGTCCTATGCCTACTAAGAAATGGTTGGCTCTATAAGTTTGGAAGGTTGGATTCCTCAATTGCATATATGATGAATAAGTGTGTCCGAAGTGTTGATAAGACTTGCCTCGTTGGTTTGCATGGGATATATTTATATGTATGGATAAGGTTATGAATGCGATTGAATATTATATATATTGACTTATTGTACAATGGTGATGCTATTTTATATTTATCCTTGAGTTACATGCTAACATTACAATCGTTAATATCTCCGGATGCTATGTCCCCATGCTACATAGGGGACCAAACATCATCTTCTCTTTCTATGCAGTGATTAGGAGATCGAAGCTGTTCGTGGATTTACTACAGAGTGGTGAGCTTCCTTATTTTTGAAGACATTCATTCTCGGTCCCTTATCTTTAAACTTAGTCTTATTTTGATATGGTTTGGCTATTGTCGGGGTCTTATCCCGACATATGCTTTTCTAAACTTTGATTTATATAGAGGTATTGTGGATGACTATGGACTTGGGAATGTTGGTTAGTGTGATGAATCTAATGAAGTGTTTAGCCTTGTTTAATTTATCACTTCTAGTATTATTTTCACTATCGTATTATATGGTCGGGGTTATCCCGGCCCATGTGATTGATAAGATATTGTGATGGGTTATTGGGGCAACCTTCAGTTTATGTGGGCTTGAGGTGCTTATACGATATGTCCCATTTTTGGGGTGTGTTAACAATTAATGATAAGCGGTGAGGCTAAGACGATTGTGCACCAAGAGCTGGTTGTTTAATTAGATCGCTCTTGGAGGAGGCTCATTATTCAAAGTATTCCATTCATCCTGGATTGAATAAGATGTACCATGACTTGAAGAAACACTATTGGTGGTGTAGGGTCAAGAAAGACACTATGGAGTTGTGGCCAGGTGTTTGAATCTCCAGCAAGTGAAGTATGAGCATTAGTGTAACAGCCTATTTCGTCATTACTAAAAATAGATATGTAAAAGCATAATAACCTCTTACATCATAAGTTATAAAACCAATTCTTTAGTATGAGAGTTTATTAGAGATGAACTAAGGTGAGGCAATACCCTAATACAAAGTTAAGTTGGAATGGTTCTTACCTGTTATGTGTGAAGCTATGTTTAAACTATTCTACTTAAAATGAGCTTATTTCCTATAATATAAAGAATTGTGGGGCTCTATATTCACCAAATGAAATATAATTAAGTCATCTTTTAAACACATCCGAGCGCTTATAAATGTGGCTTCAGATTAAAAAGTTATGACCGTTTTACTAAACACTGTGTGGGACAAGATATTAACCATCATAGCGGTATTGTTGTGGTAAAATTACCATTGCAGCGGTAAATGTGCATCTTTTAAATTAGTTTTTGATGGGTGTTTGGGTTTTAACATAAAAACTTCATCCCAAATCCCTTGAGGGCAGTTTCTCAACTACTTAGGTGAAAATTCTTCGTTAAGGTCTGTTCTTTTATCATCTTCTTCATCTTTCAATCCTTTAACATGGTACAATCATTAGAAAGATCTTTAATGGTGGAATTCATCCAATTTTAACATTAATTTCACTAAATTTTGGGGAAAACCTGTAGGTTGTGATAATATAACATATAATTACTTTTAGATTGTTAATTAACAATTCCTAGCATGAATTAGTGATTCGAAAACATGAAATTCGATTCTTGGGAATCTTGAATTCAATAAAAAGGAAATTTTTATCTTTGAAACTCCATAAATTTATATGATTGAGTATGATAGAACTAGTTAAGGGTTAATTGACACCGTGTAATAATTTAGACCATGAATAAGGATAGGTGGGTAGAATTCCCTAAGTAGTTATTCAAAGAGTAATTGATTAATTACTTTTATAATTTTTTATTGCTAAAATTATGAGGCCAATGGAAGCATGAAGGAAAGGAAAGAGCAACCTTGGTGTGGGTTGCTTATTCCAATATCTTCAGTTAAGGTAAGTTATGGTTTAACTTGTGGTACACTTGGACTAGTTGGAACTAATAACTGTAGCTGATAGGAGATTGCTTGTCTAGGTCTACAGGTATAGAGTTTGGGTGGATAAAACATGAAAATAGTGTAATAATGATATAATTATGTGTTATTCTATTTTGTGTGGATCCCATGATGGGTGTTTGTATTGAGTGATTTATTTTATGATTTATAGAGTTTAATATGTGAAAAAGAATAATAATAGAAGAATTAGGTAACCTTATAACCTATAGAACTAGTTTTTGATACCATAAAAAATGGTGAACCCAATATTGTGTATGTTTAAAGTATGAGATATTCTTGCTAGAACTAGTTCGGAGGATTGATTGTTATAAGAGGAGGTGATGATAAAACTTAAAAAACTAAAGTCAAGTTTTGGTAAGTACTAGAAAGTAATATATGTAAAGGTGTATGACTCTAGCTAGAAATATAAGTTGAATTGAACCGTATGGTTAAACTACAGCTAAAAAGTATATTGTGTTGACTGTAAGGGTTACTGTAGGAAATAAATTTACTGATTTTTATAGGAATAAAATATAGTTAAATTGGTGAATGCAATAGGATGATGAATTGGAGTGTAGATATCAATCCTAATGGAATGTGCACTCTTAAAATTGAAATTGAATGATTGGTCTTTGCAACACCCCAAACATCCAGGTTAAGAATTTAACCATTATAAGTATGTAGTTAGATCTAACCCATTGAATTCTTAATTATACCTATGTTTTATTATCAAATTTCTTATTCGATAATACTATTGAATATGATTTGAGGTCATATGATGTCCCTAACACCTAGTTTAATTGTAATCTCCTCTTTTGACAAAGTTTTTTTGTAAAATTCTTATGTGGTCATCTTCAAATGATCAATAATTCTAGTATATGAAGATTTAGGTGTCCTAGTACCCACCAAAATAATGGTATTTGAATCTTATTTAAACCATATCTAATTTCTCGTTAATCTTCTTCTAGAGTAAAAAGTTATGACCATTTTAGTGAAGCATATCAAACTGTCAGATTCGATGACCCATAAGATGATAGGATCTAAAGATCATTGGTAGAAATAATGACTGCTGGTTGGATCATCTGATGAAGTTCAGAACACCATAAAAAGGCCTTCTAGAACTAACGACTAGGACCAAGGATTGTTTGTGAACCCTTTCTCACGACATGTAGGTCACTAAAACCTATATATATGAGATCCTATACCTTATTCTTCTCCTAATTTCTCAAAATTAAATCTTTAACAAATTCAAGAAAGCTAACATTCCAAATCAAGCAAATTTCTTAAGTTCTCCTTGTTAAGTATTTGTTTTTGCTAGGGTATGCAAGATTTAGTGATGGGTTATTTCATACTCATGCCCAAGTATTTTAATTATATGATAAAGTATGTTTAAATTTAGGATATTACCCAATTATCCTCAAGCAATGATTTTTATGCCAAGTTAAAGTTTTTATGAAATGTTTCTCATAAATATCAATGAATACTGTGAATAACATATTCATTATATTATTATGATTCTCCAAGCATGTTTTATGATTATTTATGTAGTTGTGGAAGCTACCTTTTATGTTTACAAGTTTGGCATGATTTCAAGAATGTTTTCACACAATCTAATTTATATTAATACAAGTAAGATATGTTTATGAAAGAAACATACGAACAGTTTTTAACAAAAAGTAAGTTCATGATTAGTATGGTATTAAGTATGCCTTCATCGCTTATAAATAGTTTTTCTGAAAGGTATGTTTCCTTCTTATTATGGTATCAGATATGACATATGTTTCCTACTTAGTATGGTATCAGATATGACATGAATAATTATGTATAGTTTTGACATCAAGATATGTTGTATGATATGACATAAGTTATATAGATATGTTTTAGGAAGGATAAATTAGCACTAAGAGGGCATGGATTCTAGATAGCATTTGTCCCAGAACTATGTGCACCATAAGTTTATCTTATCCTAAAAAGCGTAGATAGATTCATAGATCTATAGGTTTTATACCTTTGGAAGTATAGGAAAACCCTCCCTAATTGGGATTATAAGTGGGTGTATAATGAGATCACATGGTGTAAGTCGGTTTGAAGAACTCTTACCAAAGTAGGCTCTTCATAATTTCATTATACCTACATATATATACATCAAAAAAAAAAATTTTATGCAGACTCTGTAATTTATGATTCTTTTCCATTTTCAACAGGTTTATGATGCCTTAAAGGATTTCCTCAAATTTATGTTTCCATCTCCATTCATGATCTTAAGCTATTCTTATGTTCTTATTTTCAATTTAATATTGTTGCTATAGATGTATATATATAACTTGAGTACCAATATAATAAACTTTATTGATTGTGTCATGCACTTTATTTTTCATGTGATATCGATCTAGTTCTCAAGCTCAAGATCACTGCTAGACAGCTCTCCCGCCATTTATAAAGTTAGAGTCTCATTCTAGTTTTCTAGTTAGTTTAGAATGTTCTTCTTTTTTTTTGCAATAAGTTGTCATGTCCCAAGAACCTAGGGTCATGATGGCACTTGTCGCAACATGGCTTGAGAAGTAAGCTTATCATCCAAACTTATATTAAAGAATAAATTAATACCAAAAACCCAAGGCAAAGCTTCTAGAGCAAAGCGAAGCCAAATAACACAAACATGATAATAGTAAAAATACTATTAAAATATCAAGCCAAATCCCAAAACCTAGTTTCATAGAGTACAACTACTAAAATACAACTTGAATGTCAAAGATATAATAATAGTCCAAAAACAATCAAAATTTGTCTCTGAATACTAAATAAAACATGAAAATAGGCAGGAAGAGGTAGTAGGATAACTCCTACAGCACAGGACGTCTGCTACCTCAAATATATTCTAAATACTCTGAGTTAGCTATATATGTGGAACACTCATACCTGGATCTTCACTGAAATGGCATATTAGGAATGAGTAAGTTCCACTTGTCTCAGTAGGTATCATAGGTTGCCTGAGTAAAGTAGAAAAAAAATATATATGCACAAACTATAGGTTGGACACTTGCAATCAGAAAATATCCCAAACGGTAGCCCACACCATATCCACTAATAGTTCTAATATATACACATATAACAAACACTAACAGAAGAAGAAAAGACAAATATACATGAATAGAAGGTATAAGTAGGGGAAAGGAATATAAATTAAAAATAATCAAATCAAGAACTGATACACAACACAACATATTTGCAATATATATGGAATGCAATGAAGAAGATGATGATAATGCATCAGGTCGTTGCATAACTTTCATATACACCTGCCACACCGTTCTCTCAAGGTAGGACCAATGGGGTACTTATCAACCCATATACAAAAAATATCTAATGCCAATATCCATAACTCCTCTCCAGCACATACATCCATGAGGGTTTTTAAAGATGTCACATTTTTTTGTCAGAGAAAGCCAGCATTTCTAGTATTTGTATGGTGGTACAAATGTTAAAAGAAAGAGTATGACGTTTGGATGTAATGTTTACAAGCAACCAAAATTAGAATATTCAAATATCCAACCAATATACCAACTATATGATCTAAAAACCCACTTTAATCAACCAACCGTCCATGAACCAATAAAATTCAAAAACTACCAACTGAAGCATGCAGGAAAATATCATTAATACCACATAAATTCTTAAATATAGGATTTTGTAATTAAGCATACATATATCAATATTAGGCCAATAACATCATAGAAGAACCCACATGATCATACATAACAAATAATGTCTTAAAACCATTAAATATTATCTACCTAGGCCCCCACACAGGCATATAAATCCCCTAAGCACATTTTCCATGATACAACCTCATACTCATAGCATTCATTTACATTATTATTAACTACCTAAATTATTCTTAAGAAAGTTAAGACATAACCTACCTCGAATGCCAAAATTAAAACAATTAAGCCTTTATCACTGAGCCTTCACCTCATGCACAGACTTAGAATAAGCTCAAACACAAAAATCTATAATCTACACATCTAAATAATTCCAATAACACTCATACTGCCAACATCAAATCGGGGTCAAAAAGGACCCCCAAAATGGGTTTTTGAAAATAAATGGTAAATTGACATTTTAGTCCAAAAACATATTTCTCAAGATTAAATGAAGTCATACGAGAAAACCAAAGTAAAGATAAGTTGAAAGGTTTGAATCAAACAAAATGCTAATTTTGGCATTCTGGGTCAAAACACCCAAATTTTATGTTTAAATCCAAGCTTAAACAATATATAAATAATATGTTCGAAGAGAAGTAGTGGAAATAGGAGACTGGAGCTTACCCAAACATGAAAATAGAGGAAATTACCTAAAAACACTAAAAATAAAAAATCCAAGTCTCTAAAATGGTGAAGAAAAAAAAGAAAAAAATATTATATACCAAGGTGTCAGTTGCCGCTAAAGAGGTTAAGTACTGCTAAGGTTGACAAAGACTGCTTTAGAGCCTACCGCTAAAGCTCCCTTGTCCAGCTGGAGCTGGCTCCTAAAGTGGCCAAGTACATCCTTAGCTCCTGCTGCTAAAGAGACCAAGTGGCGCTTTAGCACCTGCTGCTAAAGCAGCCAAGTGGTGCTTTTGCGCGTACCACTTAAGTGGACAAAGTGATACTTTAGTGCCTGCACCAACTGTGAAAATATAGAAAATTCCAAGTCTCTACGGATATGTCATGATTGATCCAGAATCCCAAGAACGCAAACAAACTATGCTACCTTATTAAATTTGACGTTCCAGACTCAATATTGATATTAGAATTTTGAAAAAATGTTGATCCAAAATAATTGACCCCCAAGATCTATTTTTAGAACTTTCCAAACAGAGCATTCAAATAAGATACAAAAGCCATAAAATCAAATCCACTATGTTATCAACGTTAAATTGATGTTCCGGATTTTTTAGTGCAGTGCGTTTTGCCATACAATGCCAAATCAAAAATTGTTAATCAAAGTCAACTGATAAATCTCTAGATAATTAAAAATTACAATCTCGCATAAATAACACCAAAATATATTGGGACAAATGCCAATAATCACCACACCCCTGAAATACCATAATATAACCACAAGGAAAGGTAAAATGATCAAATCACATAGTGATAAATATTTCACCCAAATCACCAAAAATTAGGTCATTACATCATCCACCACTAAGAATCCAGTTTTTCCTTAATCTAAAAGCCATTGAAATAGTTGAATTAGTGAAAATCTGGCCATAACTACTACTCAACCTCCCAAGTAGTCTCATTTATAGGTCGATGTCTCCACTAGGACTTAACTAATGAAATATCTCTAGAACACAATACTCTAACATCTGTGGCTGGAATACAAATGGGATCCTCAACAAAGGACAATTACTCATCTAATTGAACTGAATCATAATGAATGACATGATACTAATATGGAATTTAATGCTGAATCATAGAAACATAAGAAACTGGACGAACCGCTAATAAATCTAGGGGGTAGTGTTAACTCATAAACCACATCTCTAATAGTCTGAATGATCTCAAAAGGTCGAATATACCTGGGGATAAGCTTCCCCTCTCCCCAAACCTTGTCACATCCTTTATGGGAAAGACATAAAAAAGGCTAGGTCACCAACGCTGAATCTCAAGGCACAAAGTCTATGATTCGCATGGCACTTTTATCTACTCTGAGCATTAAAAGTATATCCTATATAACTTAAAATCTATTCATAGACTCAGAAAGTAGGCATGTACCTCGACGTCTAATCTTAGAAACCTCAAACCAACCATTTGGAGAGAAATAATGCCTACCATACAAAGACTCAAATGAAGCCATCTCAATAGTGTAATGGTAGTTATTATTATACGCAATCTCTACTAGATCTAGATTCTACCTCGGATTGAACTCTAAAATCCATGACACAAGCGCAGAGCATATTCTTTAAAACCAGAATAATTTGCTCCGACTTGCCATTGGTGTGGGGGTTAAAAGCTATGCTAAGATCATCCTGGGTACTCAACGCCTACTAAAATATCTTCCAAAAGTGATATGTGAACACTAAACCATACTCTAAGATTATAGACACTAGCATGCTATAAAGATAAACTACCTCACAAATATAGATATGGGCCAACCTCTCAACACAGAAGAAGACCTAAACAGGAAAGTAACGTGCATATTTTTTCAATTAATCCACAATGATCAAAACACTGTTAGAACCATGAGAAGTACAAGGTCACCCAAGCAGAAAGTCCATAGTGATCCGTTCCTATTTCCACTCGAGGATGGGTAACCTCTAAAGTAAACCACTAGGTCTCAAATGCTCGACCTTCACATAATGGTAACATAGGAGATGAGCTACCAAAATTCATTGCATCCTTCCTTATGCTCCTAATAAAGTTATCTATAATCATAATACATCTCAATCACACCCAGATAGAGGGAATACTCAAAATAGAAAGTCTCCTCCAAAATCAGTCTAATCTACCCATCTACTCCTGACATATAAACATGACTACCAATACTCAAGACACTGTTAATACTCCCAAATTACACCTCTCTAACGAGAGAGTAAGCAGTCCCTGTCAAATATAAAACCCAACCAGGTTGGGTGTCGAATCACATATGGAATACTATGTTACTAAGTATTATAGTTATTACTAGACTGTTGGTCAGAGGTTCCTGAATGGGGGTTTTGGTTTAAATTTAAAATGATTGTTACAATATAACAATAAAGCAATATGTCTATTAATATTTGATCACAGAGAATAACAAGTTAGGGTTATGTCCACCTTGTAGGTTTTACTTCTCTATTAACTATGACTAAAAAGGATTTATACATGTATGCACTTATAGAGAGATGTATTCTAATTCTAAATCCAAGTGTTTCTCAACCTGCAAGGATTTATTCACCTTAGTTCTCTCGAATCCAAAGTGTACAACCAATCATACAAACTCTACAAGTAGTTAACCCTGCTAAGGAACTAACGTGTAAAATAGATATTGGAAACCATATTTTCTTGTCACTACTCTCTTTTCCAAATAGTAACTTTTCTATCGAACAAGTTATTGCTATAACGACACATTCCCTATGTTTGCAACCATGAGAATTCAATCATAAAGAAGAGAGTAACGATTTAAGTGTATTAACACATCATAAATTCAAAAACCCATAGCCATAGAGAGTACTTCAAATTATAGGTACTTCAAAGTCCACTTCGCAATCAAGAATTACAACATCGGTAGGAAATATAAAATTAGAAACTTTTACAAGTACATCATGTAGAATCCCGATCGACCGTTTTACTGATCTATCCGCTATTAGAAGCCGCATATTAGGGGGCATGGGATCTCCCAAACCCAGTTTCTTGAAAACCATCAATGGCATTAAATTGATACTTTCCCCAAGATCACAAAGGTCCTTTTCAAACTTTAGCGATCTAATCGTACATGGAACAGTAAATATTACCGAATCAGCTCCCTTCTGGATAATAGATCTTGCAGTAATAACACTACAATGATGAAGATTGTCTACCATTTCAAATCTCACAGTCCTTTTCTTTATCAATAGGTCTTTCATAAACTTAGCATATCTAGGCATCTGTTCCAGTGCTTCAACTAAGGGCACATTCACTATCAACTGCTTCAACATAGCCATGAATTTGCTAAACTTTCCATCATCTTATTTCTTATTTAATCACTATGGAAATGGTGATGGCGGCCTTGGGATTTTAGTTAGAGCAACTTTTACCTCCTTTCTAATGCCTTGCTCCACATCACTAACGTGCTTCGGCTTAGTTGGTTGTTCAACTTCCACACTCTTCTTTTTCAAACCTCCCAACTCCACACGCACCACTGGAGATTCATCAACCATCTCCCAATCCATTTCAACCTCATCAGTATAAGAGAAATCTCCCAAACCTAGACTAGATAATAACTTACCTCTTCTAGTGGTAATAGCCATACACGATCCATCAATCCTCGAATTCTGAACTGTATCACTTGGTAGAGTCCCATTCTATCTTTGGTTGAATGCTGCAGATAATTGGCTTATCTGCTGCTTCAATTGTTTAATAGCAACTGAGTGAGAATTAATGATATGACTTTTGGAAGATACGTCACTCTTTATAGTAGTCACCCCAGAATTTGCCGCCTTAACTCCCTTTAATTATTTCTCCATCATGTCCTTCATAGACATTTTACCTGAATAAGTGGCAGTATTATCACGGCTTTTAGTAGGTACATACAGTCTACTCCTGTCACTTTTATTCTTCCAATCTCCTAGATAGTTCAAACCTTGGTTTCCTTGGCCACCACTTCAAAATCCCATCTGATTGTTCAAGTAATTGGCCTCTTTCTCAGGATTGGAGTCAGCTCTTCCCTGTGATGCTACAGCTTTAGCCTTCTCTATATTTCCTAATAATAAATACTTAGTGAGAAGGTCCATCTGTGTTTTGATGTGAGCCATATCCTTGCCACATTTCTATTTCCTTCACCTCTGCTATGTCGTCATGCCAATAGATTTAGTAGAGCTTGCTACCTCAGGATCCCTGGTATGCCAAGCTCTACTCTTCTTTGTCATACGATCCAATATGTCAGATGCCTCAAGAAAAGTAAGGTCCATGAATGACCCACCCACAGCATTATCTACCACTGGCTTAGTCACCGAATTCAAAGCCCTATATAATATCTCCATCAAGTGGACGTTGGTCATCTGATGATTTGGGCACCGCATCAGCTTTTTCTTGAACCTTTCCCAAGTCTCGTGGAGAGCTTCAGTTGGAAGCTGTCTGAAATTTCTTATCTTATCTCTCAATTATGCTCTCTTGGACGGCGGAAATAATTTTTCTAGGAAAGTGTCTTTTAGTTACCTCTAATTGGTAATAGAGCTAGGAGTTAGCCTATTTAACCATAGAGTTGCCTCTCCAGATTGAGACAATAGAAATAAAAGCAGTCGGATTGCATTTTGTCCAACCCCTGGATTGTCAAATGATTTGCATGTTGAGATAAAATTAATCAGATGCATATTCGGATCATCGCCTGCAAGTCCACAAAATAAAACTTTGAGTTGCAGTTGCTAGATCATAGTGCTAGTAATATTGAACTTAGCTCTCGGTGCCAAGGGCGGAGCTTTTTGATAAAGAATTTACACATCTGAATGTGCTCGGGGAGGGTTGCACATCCTTCTTTAGTGCAGAAATCCGTAAACCGGTTAAGGAATTGTTGGGGAAGAATTTCTTTAATTCCTCCAAAGTAGATCCACCATTCATAAAACCACCTAGGTATGATGGCTTCTACCATTGCTGGACAGTATTTGATAAACCAAGTGTGGCCTGGTCTGACATATAAGAAATTAAACCATGCCGACTTATAGTCGTACCAATTATAAGTTTGTGGCCTATGCGGCATAGATAATGCAATTGGTCTGTGCAGGTGATCTGCAAACCAGTTGAAAGGAGTAAGTATCCTTTTAATAGTGAATCTCGAATAATCAATGTAATCCGAATTTCTTTCGTTCATAGAATGTTCAACTTAAATTGAGTCAGTATCAACGAGGATGGCCTCGTAATATCTTGTAGTTTTAATAGGATTTTCTGTATCCACAAAATTCTTGTCATTGTAGACAGACTTGATCAGCTGTTCCAATTGATATCCTTCATATGCTTTGTCTAAAGTAATTATTGGCATTACCTGGGTGGTAATAAATTTGAATTCTTCCCTGCTTGGAGAGGTTTGTTTTGAAGTGACTGCCGAGGGATCTACGGCCTGT